>NC_134061.1:2634910-2964274 GCF_965140245.1 Athene noctua | reverse complement strand
ACATCAGGCTGGAAGTCCATGGTAGTATCACATCCGCATCTGGTGGCTGAGGCGTATCGCTCTTTGGCCTCTGCGCAGTGCCCCTTTCTGGGGCCCCCACGTAAACGACTGAAGCAATCCTAAAGCCCCATCTGTCACACCACCCCATATTTTTTTTTGGAAGCAGCGTCAACTGTTGCTGCTGTAACCTTGACCACCAGGTAGATGACGAAATCTGTGGAGCTTTTACTCTGTTGTTGGGGGGAAAAGACTGCTTCGTGACACCCAGACTTTTTAAAACAGCACCAAGTAACTTGGGGAGAGGGGGGAGGGTGGGCCTGGGGCTCTGGGGCTGTTCAACCTAACGAATCCCTGTTGCTGCATCGTCTGTGTGTTCCCTTCGACTTGGCTGAGTCAATTAAGTACAGAGTTTGGTTTAGGCACCGACCCAAGTCGGAATAACCCAGCAGTGGTACTGGGGAAAACAACGTCTCTGCGTCTGGCAGCACAGAACAAATCGTCAGATGCCTGGAGCAAGAGGACTTTTTAGCTTTGAAGAGCGTTGGAAGGTTAAAAAGAATTTCCAGTGAGGTTCTGGAAAGGAAGCACCTGATGAGAGCTCCAGTAGTATTTATATCAAAAAAAGAGAATTTTAAGTCCTTCCAGCTGAGCTAAAAACTGGACGTTTGTGTAACTCCTTATTGCCATCCAGCAACAAGATCAGTTTCTCTGTTAGTAGCACTTGTATGTTAATTGAAAAAAAAAAAAAAAAAAAAAAAAACACAAAAAAATTTAAAAACCCACCTTTTATAAAATGACAGATTGAAGTGAAAGGGGGCAGTGAAAGGCTGTGTGTTCTGGAGGGTGTGAATAGACTGAAGGCAGCCTTTGGCAAGTCTGTATTGGTTTTGAAAGGTCTAGAAAATCCTTGATCTGGAGTGTGCTGTCTGACAAGAACAACGGTTACTGTTTTTAGATATTGTGGGAAATGTTTTTGGCATTTTTCCTTGCTTTATTTCCCTCCTCCCCCTTTTATAAAACAAAAAAAATTTATTGTTCATGAACGCTGCGTTAAAAGTCCCTGTTCTGAGTTGCTAAATGATTCTTAACAACTGTTTGTACCTATATAGGAGCCAGTCCTGTTCCTTTCTATTAGTCACTCTTCTTACAAGGAAGAAGTTTCAAAATAGCTGGTAACTTTTTTTTTTTTCTTTTTGAAAATACAAATAATTACTATTTTGCACTGTGTGGTATCTGTTGTCTTTTTTTTGTTTCATTTTAAGACTTCTCGGTTTAAAACCAGCTTCCAAAAGGTTCAGTTGCAGTCTGCTGCCATGTACTTGTAGTGACATGCTGTTCCTGGAACCAGAATGGGATTTATTAAGGAATGTTGCACACACAATTGCAACGCAAACCTGTCTTACTTCTCGTAGCAGGTATTCCCAAAATACTAGAGAGCCTTGGTTCTAATAATAGCTGTGTGAAGCTGACCCAGGGTCCTTCCTTTTACCTGTACCCATTCAGATGTGGGAAGGGAGAACCGTATAAACCACCATCTGTTTTATAACATTAAGGTGCAACGCAGGATGTCTGGGTAGGATAGACGCCATCCATTTCTGTCATCATTAGCCCCAAATCTCCGGGGAGGTTAGATTGAAATACGCAGTGCTGGGGCAGTGGCAAATTGCTCTGACCTTAAGATGGTCAGGTAGGGCATGTAATGGATTACAGAGAATAACTCTGTTTTGTCTAGAAAATAGATGAGGTATCTGTTGTCTCTGATTTTTTCATTCTGTTATCATACTTTCTCTCACAGCCTCTTGTCCCTTGTGTGAAGGAGAATTCCGTTCATACACTCGTGTGTTTAATCTAGCTGCTGTCTATTTTTATCAAACGGTGACTCATGAGAGGGTCCCGGCCCCTTTTTTTGTGTTCCCCCACCAAGGCTCTCATCACGAACACACAACAGGCTGTAGAGTAAAAGCCTTCCTTTTACCTGGTTCACAAATTCCCACATTACAGCCATTGCTTGAACACCACTAATTCCTTTTATATTGGATTTAACGTTGTGTTTCCTTGTAGGTAAGCAAAGCATTCTCCCCACTACCCTGTCAGAACTCAAACCCTCCGTTTCTAGCTTATAATTGCATACAGACATGAAAAGTTCAGTGCCAGGTAATTGCAGAAGTTGTCCGTGTGGCACAGAGATGTCTAATTACGCTGCAGTAACTGCATTGTTTACTGAAATACCCAAACCTGAAGGAGACCTTTTATCCTTGTCACGTTAGAGTGACCAACTGTCAGAGGAGTGTCCCTGGCTCAGCCTTGCCCTGGAAGAAAGTAAACGGGTGCTCACGTCGTGTGTCCTCAGCCTGGTTTTTTTGGGGGGGTGGAGGGGACACACACACACATATTTACGGGAGAGCGATACGGGTTTGGCAGCCTCTTTCCCCAGAGGATGATGAGATACCTGCAGGAAAATAATCTGTTCTGGGGCTCGTCTGTCCCAGCCCTTCCCACGGAGCCAGGCGCAGTTGCAGAAGTCGCTGTCATGGAAGGGCTGAAATGAGATCCACGAAGGAGGCGTCTTGTTCACATTGTTCTGGCTGCAGGTGAATTAATGATTTATTTGTCAACTTCACTTTTTTGTTTGTTTGTTTTTTTTTTTTTATTGTAAATGATACAGCTGAAGCCATCTGGTTATAACAACATCAGAGCTAGAGCATACTGTTCATAAACCTCCCACTGACATCCTCCCCTCCCCAGATCTGAAATGTAATTCAAGTTAACTCACAATCTGTGGCATGTGTTGTTACTGCAGAGATGTCCATGCCAGTTGAACAGTTGGAGATTTGAATTCCACAAGGAGATGGCATATTTATCAAAACAATATTTCAGAGAGACATTTTTACCGGGTCTTCTGAACCGCAGCGGAGCCACCGCAGGTCTGGATTCAGAAGTTAGGTTGAACCCTGCGCTCGTGCTTTTAATTCCTTCTCTTCCCCCTCCTCAGGGGTGTTAACAGAGAGACGTTTCATCCCTGTGTGCAGTCTTTCATGTGCTTCCTTCTCCCTATTATCTCCTTGCTCCTGCTTCCTCCGCTCGCTTTTGTGCTGACCTACGAGGGTTGCAGCCTTCATCTGGGTGTGGGGAGGAGAGAGGGGAATGAGAAACACCTCAGTGGATCCCTGACCTCCTCCGGCAGCGCTCCGTGTACGCGTGCCCTAAACCCAGAAGCACTCGGCGCTCTCTGAGGATGCGAACACCAAATATTTTTTACTGGCCGAAAGATTTCTTTCTGCGTGCCCCTTGGGCTTTGTTATTACAGACTCAAAGTCTACTGAGGTATTTATTGTGTGAGTTTTTCCAGATGAAAGGAAGCAGCTTGTCTGCTTATGAGCAGAACAAACGGTGGAGTGGGGAGAGGGGAGAGCTGCTGGGCTTTGAAACTCTCTCTGGCTTTGTTCTGGTTCTCAAACTGCTGTTAAGGACACAATACCAGCTCTCTCCTTTTTCTTTTTTCCCTTTTTTTTTTTTTTTTTTTTCCCCCTCCACTTCCTTGAAGGAGCCAAAGATTTTTATTTTTTTTAAAACTTCGTTTCAGATGGTTTCTCAACTTCCGTGCAAATTATTTTGCAAAAGGCTTTGCTAAAATAATTATCTTGTTCAGTCAGCTTGGGCCATGCAGTTTTTCTTTCTCTCATGACTGCCATTTAACTTGTGTTGCAGAATTACTTAACTCATTTATTTCTAATGACTTTTTTTGGTTAATCTAATAGGAAGACATTTAATTACAGAGGGTGTATTATTTTTTTTCTTTTTCTGACCTGCTGCCCACTTGGATCTTTGGCTGCAAATCCAGACACATGCTGCAGCAAATTTTGCCTTGGCGATTCCAGTTTCTTGTGTGTGTTCACATTTAAAGTTAACTTTAAAACTGCTGGTGGTGGTGCTGATGGGTGCACAGCAAGAGGGGGTGCAGCAGGTGTGTGTGAGGAGAAAAAAATTTAAAAAAACACAAAAAACCCCAGCCCTTAATAAAATAATTGGGGAAATAAATGGCAGTGACCTGGAAGGTTTTTGGAAAATATATATGATAAATAAAACAGAAGTGGTTCAGCATAGGAGGTGGCCTTTTAACCCAGTTGAAGTTTGTTGGGCAGAGTGCGGGCAAGAAAAATCAGCTGAGTTTTGGGTGAACTTTGGGTTTGGATTTTGCATCTTGCTATGACTGTTGTGGAGAGCAACTTGGCCCCACGCAGCCACTCACTCCCTCCTCGGTGGGATGGGGGGAGCAGATCGGAAGGGTAGAAGTGAGAAAATGAGGGTTGAGATAAAGACAGTTGTAAAGCAAAAGCCATGCAGGCAAGCAAAGCAAAACAAGGAATTTGTTCACCCCTTCCCATGGTAGGCAGGTGCTCAGCCATCCCCAGGGCAGCCGGGCTCCACCACACCTAACGGTGACTTGGGAGGACAAACACCATCACACCCAACGTCCCCCCCTTCCTCCTCCTCCTCCCCCAGCTCTATGTGCTGAGCGTGACGCCGTGTGGTCTGGGGTAGCCCTGGGCTCTGGTGGGGTCAACTGTCCTGGCTGTGTCCCCCCCAACTCCTTGTGCCCCCCCCCAGCCAGCTCACGGGTGGGGTGAGGAGCAGAAGAGGCCTTTGCTCAGTGTGAGCGCTGCTCAGCAATCGGAAAACATCTCTGTGTTATCAACACTGTTTTCAGCACAAATCTAAAAACATAGCCCCATACCAGCTGCTGTGAAGAGAATTAACTCTCTCCCAGCCAAAACCAGCACACTGATACATTAGACTTTGTCTCTAAGACTGAATTATTAAAATCACTTGAGGAAATGTGTTAATTGATGGGATAAATTGGGAAGGAATGGAGAGAGGATTGCAATTATTCCATCAAGTTATGAAAAATCACAGACTGGAGAGGTACAAAATGTAGGGCTCCTCTTTGAATAATTGAAAAGCATCAATGGCAAAAAAAAAAAAAATTTAGTTAATTGAGGTGGTGCATGATAAACTGGATGGGAACTGAAACACTTGCCCCAGCCCTCCAGAAGAGAAATGATGTCTAATGTTATGCTGGAGTATTTTTCTCTAATCCAATTGCAGAAACGTTACTTTGAGCTCTGCCATTGGGAAATTGAGGAGGGATTGAAGAGAAAATCATTGACTTTGCCACTGGGGAGCAGTGTTGAGGACAAGAACTCTTCAGGTGTTTGTACCGAGCTGCTAATGAAGCTTTCTGAGCCTTGCAAAAGCCAGAGGTTTCACATCTAGGAGTAATGGGATGAAAACAAAACAAACGCGACCCATTTTCAAACTGTCGTTCCGCTTCTTCTGGAAGGCTCCTGGCAGCCGCGGAGGTTATCCCTGAGCATTTTGAGTCATTTAAAAGCTACTAGAGAAAACGCTTTGTCAGACAGGGCCCTGGTTCCCCCCACGGCGGGGAGGTGGGTGTGCTGCTCCTCGATATTTAATAACGTGGCATCCTGGAGAGTGACGTCCTTGCGTGGATGTCTGCAAGCCCGCTCCTCGCCGCCGCCTCTGATGCTGGAGCTGGAGTGCTTTTTGTTTGCTTTTTTATCTTTGCGTGGTAAGATGAAGCAGTATAAGCGTTAGCTCCGAAGATTGTTGCACCTCATAGATGGGGTGGGTCCTTTTTTTTTTTTTTTTTCCTGTTCACGCCTACTTATTTCAGTGTTACCGTACCGCTCCGAGGTTTTGGTTGCTTTTTTATTTTGCGTTAGGAGGAGAATTTCCCACTGTTGATTCCGGTTGTTGCTGCATTGCAGTTTGTCCGCGCTTCCTTTCTTTCCCACTAACTTTTTTCACTCCTCTAGGCAGGTGGCGTTGGCAAAATTATTGCTTATTATTGAATTTTTGCCAAACAACAAAACACTCGACAAAAATAGCTGAACAGGATGTTGAGTTTTCAGTCTGTGGCCAGGATACAGCTCGCAGCCAGCTCCGGCGGTTGTTGGAGGCTCGTCAGGGGTTTCACCCCTGTTGCAAGGACAACTGGCCAGTGCTTTTTGTGGCCAGCGATGAGACACTGCAAGTTTTCTCTTTGTGTTCTCTGTGTTTGTGGATTTGGGGACGTTGGCTTCTATCCTGTGTGCTATACAGCAAGGAGACAGCAAGGTAATTACTGTGCCTCGCTGCCCTGATGTGCTTGTTGAAATAAAGGTGTCCTGGAATGGTGTGTTCACCCGACAGCAGCCTCGGGAGGGGATGGGGTAGGATAGGATGGGGTAGAATTTGAATAGAATAAGAATAAGAATTTGAATATAATAGAATTTGAATTTGAATAGAATATAATTCAAGTAGAATAGAATTTGAATTTGAATTCGGATAGAATAGAATATTCAAATATTCAAATAGAATTCGAGTAGAATAGAATTTGAATTTGAATAGAATAGAATTTGAATTTGAATTCAAATAGAATTCGAGTAGAATAGAATTTGAATTTGAATAGAATAGAATTTGAATTTGAATTCAAATAGAATTCGAGAATAGAATTTGAATTTGACTAGAATTTGAATTTGACTAGAATTTGAATTTGACTAGAATTTGAATTTGACTAGAATTTGAATTTGACTAGAATTTGAATTTGAATAGCATAGAATTTGATTTTGAATAGCATAGAATTTGATTTTGAATAGAATTTGAATTCGAATAGATCAGAATTTGAATTTGAATAGAATTTGAATTTGAATAGAATAGAATTTGAGTAGAATCGAATTTGAATTTGAATTGTAATAGAATAGAATTTGAATTTGAATAGCTTAGAGTTTGAATTTGAATAGAATAGAATTTGAATTTGAATCCGAATAGAATTTGAAATATTCTATTCTATTCTGCTCTGCTCTAGAATTGAAATCCGAATAGAATAGAATTAGAACAGAAGAAGTTTTCAGTTGGAAGGAACCTACGATCACCTAGTCCAACTGCCTCCATCTCCGTGCAGCTGGGATACGAGTGTTTCATTCCGTGCTCGCTCCTACGGACGCGGGCTGCCGGGACGTCGTTCAGGGGCTGGACGTGCCCTTGGCGGTGGCTCTGCTGCGGGGCCGGCAGTAACTCCAGCCCTTGCGACTGTAAAACATTCAGACATAAATGAGCAGGAGATAATCTCATGGGTTCTTCTCATATTTTCTCTCTCCAGAGGATGTGAAATTAAAATGCCTTTTCTTTATTTTCCTCTGCCCGTTGTGATGTCACTCCTAATAGATTCTCCTGAATCTTTTTTTTTTTAAAAAAAAAAAAAAAAAAAAAAAAGAAATAATCAAAAATAAACCACTTTGCAGATTTGATTTCTAATGTGATGTGCCAGATGGTAAAACCTGAATTAGGTAGCAGGCATTACTTAGCTGGGGCCTGTAAACAAAACTGAACTACGAAATACTCTTTAATGAGCTAGATTTATTTCTGGGTGCTGAAGCCTCAAAAGGCAAGGGGAAAAAGAGAGGCTTTTCGCAGACGGTAAATGTTTAAAGAAGCTTTTTCCTTCCTTTCAGCACCACAGCAATAACTCCATCCTATTCCAGGGCTGCTGGGACTTCTGAAACACGTAATTCTGCGAGGTTATAATTATTGTGGGTGCTTTAGCGTGGTGTGGAGCTGGGCTGTAGGACGTTAAGTGGTGTTTTTGTTATATTGATGAGTGGTTTGCTTTTTAAATCTTGTCTATATATCCTTTGACAGCGTGGTTCTCCAAAATTAAATCGAACAAATGCCTTTTACCTGGTGCCCGTGAACCAGCACTGCTCTTCCTCAGCCCTTTTCTGCCAGCCGTGATGATCCGGAGTGATTGATAGGGACGGGGAGATATTTGCAGTGTCAGTTCAGCAACGCCTGATGGGCAGCAGCGTGGGGATGAAACGCTGTGGATTTAAAAAGCCGCAGCTGTTTGGACTCGTGGTTCCATTTGTGTTTCCCCTCCTGCCCCCAGCACTGGCATCCCGTGCTGTCCAGCACCGTGCTCTTTGCCTGCCGTGGAGAAGAACTTCTTGGGGTTTTGGTGTAAGCAGACTTTTTTCTGTTGGTGAACAGTCACTAGATATTTAAAATGTGTGTTATTACCTTCCCCCTAATATTTGAAACCTCTGGCTATGGATTGGTGCTATAGAAAAAGCATGTGGGTGTGTGCTTCTGTAAAATGGGAGTGTAAGGAGGAGAGAATAGGCTTTAGAAACGGTGGGAGGAGAGCTTGATGCATCGTAAAACGTGTAGGCTGTGTTTAAGTGTAGATAACGCACACAATCATACTTTGGTTTTCAAAGCTCTTTAGTTGTTTTAAAAAAAAACAACAACAAACCAGCCCGAAACATCAAACCTCTGCTCTCTTTTGGCCCTCGGTATCTTAGCAAAAATGCTTTTCTTTAACAGACAGAGGTTTATTAAAGGCAGGGATCTCAAAGCACACTTGGTTTCGACACTCACAGGTCCCCCCGTTGACGGGCTCAGCAGAAAGCTGAGCCTAGACTGGGTCTTGGTGTTTATTCCCCGTTTGTTAGCATGGGAGATTTGGGGACACTTGCCTTGCCACTCCCTCTGCTCATGCTGTTCTTGGCAATGGATGCATGGCTAGAGAGCTGCCAAGAAAAAATTGGGCCAGTACCTTGTTTTCAAAGGTTGATTGGATGTTGCAAGCGTGCTGTAACGTCACATCTTGTGGTCAAAGAGTTTTAAGCAATTTTAAGCGCTGCTTCTGCCTGTTTTCCAAACTTCTTTCCCAAAATACAAATAAAAGGATCACAAGAATGCCAAGCCCACCCTTTTGCTCATAAAAATGTAAATGGGAAGTTGAGTCTTCTGAGACCTGCCTGTGTTTTTTCGATGCTTTGGGGATGAAATAGCCCTCTTCCAACCAGATGAAGAGGGATGTTTTTCCAAAATTCAGTTCCATCCCTAGACACAAACAACCCTGTGTAATAGAAACAGACCTCAAAACGATGAGTTTTCACAGAATAGTAGCTGGGGGGGGATTTCTTCCATCAGCACCTATTAACCACAAGTTTGTCCTTGTTGTCTCAGATCAGCCATAGAGTGAGACTCGTTATAACGGACCCCAACTACGATTTATTTATGTAGGGCTTTTCTTAGAGAATAATTTTTAAAGGGAGCAGAAGAAATAATCTGGCACATCCTTATGTCCCAAGGCAAGATTATTTTTAAATTGGGTTTAGACCTCTTTACTAGCATTAACTGGCAGGTTATGATCTGTAAAACAAAAATAAGTGGATCTTCTTCAGGTTCCTTGCTGTAGCTTGAGATGTCAGGAGGACGTGGGCTAACATGCAGGCACCCTGGTTTCCAACTGCTTTACTCATGTGTGTTGCCACTTCAGAGCTTGCTTCTGGTTATTTTCAATACGTAAGGGAAGAGATCATGCAAAATTTCCAAAACTGTAGATAAAATTCGGCTGCTTTGAGCGGTGAGTAAGAGGAGTGGTAGAAAGGAACCACTGAACAGAATTTACTGCTTATTGTTGATAAGTGTATGATAGGATTGATAGCTGCTCAGAAAACCTTTCAGTTGTGTCCATTTTTTTTAAAGTCCTACTATAATAGGTAATTAAAGTATACTAATTGAATTAAGATCCCATCTGTCTGAGTTCAGCAAGCCAACAAGTCCCTTAATTAAGATATCATGTTTGCTATAACAGAGGCTGCAAACACAGAGCTGGCCACCAATAGTATAAGCAAATATCTGTCTTCCCATGACAAAGTGCCAGAGCATCCAGTGGGCTGAGGAGATCAAAATAAAATCTGCAAGGTAAGCAGCACTTCCTCATGGGATGACAGTAAAGGCAAGAATAGTTATGCTTCCTCTTGATAGCTGAGAAAAAATGCCAATTTGAGCTGGGTGCAAACATTTTTAAGCACTCGGAGGTAGACGGGAGCGATAGTAACTAAAAGACTCTATATTGGGTATCTCGGCATCTGATCACCGTCTCAGTGGAACGATGTCTAATATTGGAGGCAAGAAGAGAGAACGTAGTAGTTAAAATCAGTGTCTTCAGGCTGCAATTTCAAAAGGTTTATAAAGCATCAGTGTATCCTCAAACTGATTTGCAGACAGAGTAGGCTCATGGGCTGCTCCACCATGGGCTGTCTTCACTTCTTTATTTAACCATCACTCCCACACGCGTGTATAGAGTCCACTGAGGAATCTCCTTTTAGATGCCGTATCTTCAACGGGTTTGTTGTTGGGATTGTAGTTTTCTGAACAAGACATAGAATTTAAGAGCCCCTGTGCCTGAAATGAAGGATTTCCTTCTAGTTTGGGCTGCTGTGCCCACAGCACGGGTCTCTGAACAGGACTCTTCCCGGGAGATGGTTTCAGCCACGGAACCTGCTGAAATACTCATTTAGTTTATAATTGTCTTTCTAAATTCCTCCAGTAGTTTCAGCGTAATGAAACCGTGTGAGGATGCTAATGTGCACATGAATGTAGGTGCCTCCCTGCAGCTGGGGGACGGGTCTATGTCAGCAGTGACCAACGTTTGTCGTTTGGATTGAGACGTGACACGGAGGCGGGGAGAGGAGGTGGGTGACTGTGAAGGTGATGGCAGTGACTGAGCCGGCTGCATCCCACCCGTGGTGACTTGCTCATGGGTGTTTGTCCTTTTCCCACTGATCTGTTTTGGAGCAAGAAAACGATTTATTTTATTTTTTTTTTTTTTTCTCTCGTAAAGGAATTTTCCTCAATGGAAGGTTTGGGAGGTAGTGTAGGAGGTAGAGTGCGTCATTGTTGAGTGCGTGGGGAGCTTTCAGGAGGAACATACGCTGCTGGGGATCACCCCATGGTCTTCCCAACGCACCAGAGGGGACCAGGGCACGTGTGGGGCTGTCGATTTTCCAGAAGGATTGGCCCAAGTGGGGCAAGCAGGAGAGCTGCTGCTCTGGGGTAAAGTCCTACAGACACGTGCTGAAGATGCGGGCGTGCGTCCTTGACGGTGTGATGCTTTGAGTAGATGGCAGAAGATTTTTTTTTTTTTTCCCCTTATGGGAAAATTTCCCAATGAGGAGGCTAGATGA
Source organism: Athene noctua (assembly GCF_965140245.1). Classification (NCBI taxonomy): domain Eukaryota; kingdom Metazoa; phylum Chordata; class Aves; order Strigiformes; family Strigidae; genus Athene; species Athene noctua. The sequence continues at coordinate 2,953,235 of NC_134061.1, read as the reverse complement.
AAGCGGACGCTTCTTCATGCAGTTTGAAAGCGGAGAGACATCTGCCACAGATCAGAAAAGCCTGGCAGGTGGAAAACAGACCAGCCCTCCCTTCTCCCTGCCTTTATCCTCCTGTACGTGGCACATCTCTATTCCCCGTGTGTCGCAGCCGCCACGCTGACACGAGCTCTGCGCAGCTCGACGAAGAGCAGCGGCACCAGAAACCGGAGCTCTGCTGTCCCAGAGTGTGGTGGTGGGCAGAGGCACCGACCTTCCCTCCCTCCATCCCAGCCACTTTGCACCTTCCCCCGAAAATACTGCACAAAGCTACAGGAGCCGGGAGGATTCTGCAGCTTGAGAGCACACGAGTGAAAACTGAATTATTTAGCATATTTTTTAGTGCAAGCAGGTGTGGGGTTTGAAGCAGTTTGAGTTGGGAATTCTCTGCAGAGGAGTTAGGGTCTGGTGGGATTTGAAAGAGCTGGACAAGTTTTCCATTCCTGTCCTCTTCTTGCTGTCTCTTGACAGCCTTATTTTTTTTTTTTTTTAAAGTCTGAATTCTTGTTCTCTTTCTTCTGTTTTCCATCCCCTGTAACTTCCCCCTCCCTTTATTTCCCCACTTCACCTGCCGGAGCGCGGGTGGATGGTGCCGTAACGATCTATTGAGCGCTGACAGCGCGCTTGACGCCGCGGACCAGCGTGTGCGAGGCGATGTGGCCCCTGGTCCCCGGGGACTTGGCAATCTCCTGCAGACACTGACAGTGCAGTTCAGACCATCGCCAGCAACCAGATGCTAGTTCAGCTGGAAACGGAGCCGCCGAGGCTCGCCGGAAGGCTTGGCAGGAGGCGAGGGCTGGCTTTGGAGGTGCTTTACGTAGGGGCTGGGGGGGTTGCTTTGTGCCTGCGTGGCTTTTGGTGCATTTATTAGTTTTTTTTAAAAAATTTATTATTTTTAGAAGGTTTGGGGGGTGGTTTGCAAAGCTGTGTGAGCACTGAAGCAGCGTGCCCTTCGTCCTGAAGGGAGAGGACAGGGACGGACACGTAGAGGTGGCTCAGGCAGCTCCACTGTGAACCACGTCCAAGCGGATTTGGATCAACGTTCCCCTAAAATCTCTTCCTCCCCGCAACCTCTTTGTTCAGGCACTTGGGACCGTGTGTGTGTGTGTGTGTGAGCATCAGACAGACACCGTTCTCCTCCACGATCTGCTCAGCTCCATCTCGCCCTGATTTTTCCTGCAGCCTTTGGTGCTGGTTAATCCCCGACTCCGCTCCCAGGGAGGGCTCCTGTCTGCATAAGCTCAGGGCTGTGACACCAGCTCTGCCTGTCCCCGGGGGCAGAGGGAAGGGCTCTTTGGGTAGCAAGTGCTAATTCAACGCTGCTTCTGGTACACGCACAGAGCCAAGAGCTGTGACTGCAGCCACCCTCGCACCCCAACGCTCTTGGATAACTTTCTGCAACCCAAGTAAGTCTGAGTTATCCGTACAGCACTTAAATGGGAAAATTTCTATTTTAAAAAAAAAAAAAATCACTATTCTTGTACTCAGCTCTTCTCGTCTCTTTGTTTGCAATCTAACAAGACACAAGAGGAAACCCTCACCACAATCCGAATGGGAACAGATATGCTCCAGCACAACAAACCACGCCGTGAGCGGTGACCTCGGGGGGGCTGGAGGAGAAGGGGTTACTGCATCACATCTCCTTCCTCCTCTTTGGGCACAAGCCTTTAGGAAAAGAGACATTTGGGTAACAGATGGGTGCTCTGGTAGGTCTGGAAACCTCTCAGGCAAAAGTAAATCCTTCCTTCCCACCAGGAGGTTCAGGCCTTATTCTGCAGAACAGCGTGTACGAGCTGAGCTCCCCTAAGGGAGCAGATTGCCCTATTCCTCCAGCGCTGGCTGGATGCCGTCCGCAACAGCAAAGCAGCCCCGTTGCTTAACCCTCAAGCCCCGTCCCTCCAACTGAAGCCGTGTTCGATGCTCAGGTAGGTGAGGGGGGGGGCGGGGGGGCATGCCAAGGGGTGCTTTTCTCACCCACCCGCTTGGCACGGCTCCCTCTCGGGCAGGAAAAAGCCACTGGTGTTGTCATGATGTGACATTACACATTGCAGCTTCTTTCTGGGAGAGCAGTGCACTCTGCCATTAATTGGAGGGAAAACAATCAGAGACCTGCTGCTTTTGGAGTTTGTTGAAAGCACAGGAAGATGGGGAAATGTTGGTGTTTATGAAACGGCAGCTGGTGCTAAGCTCTGGCAGGGGAGCGGGAGGAGGAGGAGGAGGGAAGCGGTTGTATTTGGGTTCTGGGTCTAATTGGCAAAACTGTAATAATTCTTAGATCAAATACATGATGCACACAGCCCACTTGCATTTTTAGTCTACTGCGTGTAATAGCAAGTCATAACACTGGGGATTTCATGAATAATCATTTCTGCTTGCCTCCCCTTTCAGTGGAGGATTTCCAGAGTGCTTGACGATCGTGCAGTCTCACCCCATCCCCAGAAGGCAAATGAATATTATCTTTATAAAGAGAGATAAGGCAGACTAGACAAAGGCCTGGAATAACTTGGTTAAGTTTATTAGAAAAACCAATAGCACGATCAGGATTTATGCCCAGGAATTAAGATTCTTGAACTGTTTGAAGAATGAGACGTCTGTCCTTAGCACAGCTTACGTTGGCACGGCGAAACGTGGTCTGCGAAGAGGAGAAACTTCTCTTAACAAAGGAAAGCTGACCCGGAACAGTGGTGAAGAGAATTCAAGAGGACTTGAGGGGCACATCAGCTCCCTGGGGGAGGTGGGGGGGTCGTGGGCTGGAGCGGGACTCCAAACACCCCCGGCAAGCGCCTTTGCTCTGTGTTCAGCGTGATGCTGGCCTGATGCTATTACAACAAAACTGAATCCAAAGTTGCTTTTATGCACCCAGAAGAGCAGGAGAACCAGCAATACTAATGCATCCAGGAGCTACCTATGGCTATTGAAATGGGGGATTACAAGCATAAAGCCTTGGCTGACTCACTAGACCTCATTAAAATCTAATAATCTCTATAAAGATGCAGCGCTGCACATAGGCAGCAGCCCCAGCCCGTCTGAGCTACAGCTCAGCAAAGGCTCTATTAGCTGTTTGATAGTTTGGGCATGAAACCATAAAATATGTTTATTTGTGTTGTGAAAGCACTTAGGTCAGGATTCCCTCTGCGAGGCTCAACCTCAGCAGTTTGGTTTAGGAACAAAAAGGCCGGGCTTGTCCCGTTAAGGGATGTTCTGGGAGATGTGATGTCGCCGGTGACCCAGGGAGCTGTGCTGGAGACTTGGGGGGACATAAAAAACCCAGGAGCAACAGAAGTATAAACACTTTGGGCTTCCAATGCCCCCCAAGCAACATGTTATACACTCATCCAGCTGCAGGAATTTCAGTACCACCAGCCTGAAAATATCATAAAGGAAAAAACCTGAGATGGACGGTAAAGAGAGCTACCTGTAGAAATTGTGTAATCTAACACAAATTGAGGTTTATATTTGTGTTTTGATGTCTAAGCCTCTAGAAACCCCATTTTCTTGTTTTTTTTTTTTTTTCTGTGATTAAGCCAATTGTTTGTTCTTCTGGAAGCTGAAGGTCTTGAGTAACCAAGTGGCTGTGATAGCCACCACTCTGGGAACTCCTCCAAATATGCCAAATTCTGGTGCAAACCTCAAAGATTGCCACTCCCACACTGTCGATGCCTTTAAAGAAATTCTCACCTCAAGTAGGGCTCTTGTGACAAGAACCTTTTGATCCTCATTAGTTTGTCCGGAGGCTTTTTGTGAGCAGAATTCCTTCTTGTTCGAAATCTTGGCGTCTGGCTGGAACCTGCTAAAAATGTTGATGTTTGGAAAAAAACTGACTGACCCTGAGTTGAGGAAAACTGATGCCTTGAAGGTGTCGTAGCGGTGAGAAGGATCCGGTTGTGCCACCCTTGCATTAAATTGTACCTTCCTGTGAGTTTTGTCCTTTCCAAAATCCTGGAGCAGTGCTTTAGCACATTTTGAAGGTGATAGATGGCCACGAGAGTCTCATTTTGATTCTGAAGGCACTGCTGGGTTTTTTGGATATGGTAAATAGGAAACGGTAGAAAGACAAAGTCTGATTGACTGGAAGATTACAAAGGGAGAAAAAGTCCCAGTAACCTACAGAGAGATGGATTTAGGTTGGTTTGAGGTTGATTAGTCCCAATTATTTTTTTACGACATAGGGCAAAATTAATAAGGGAGCACTTGAACTGTGCAGAGTTGAGAAAATTATCTTAATGGGAAAATTACTCAAACATTAAACAGCGCTGTAAGGAATCATGGAATCGTTTCGGTTGGAAAAGACCTTTAAGATCATCATGTCCAACCTCAAACCTGTCACTGCCAAGTCCACCACTAAACCAGACGTCTCATCACGTCGGTCCTTGAAACTGGAGAAGACAGAAGCGATGGGAGGCACGGCCCCGGGATGGGGGGACGTGTTGGGGTGGTTGTGTTCCTGCAGCAAGTCCATCCGCTCCCAATTGTCTTCTGACTCATCTAATCCCAGCGCTGGGGAGCCCGGATCAACTGGTCCCCACCAGCTCTAATGAGTACAATTAATGGCCGGGGGCTGCTGATTGACTTTGGTGGGAGGGTGGAGCGGGCTCTTCTGGGAAGCCAGTTTCCAAATGTGCAGAAGCACAGGTTAGCTCAGCTGGGTGACTCATGAAATTTAAATGAGGAGGATTTTGTGGGGAAGAGGAAAAAGTATTAACAAACTAAAGAGAGATAATTACTGGAGACGGAGAACGTTCACTGTGTAGTTGTGGATGACAGCGGTAAGTAGTTCCCATCAGGGCTTTTCCTGCTTTGGAGACAAAGAGATTGGCCATCCACTGAGTTGTCAAAGATGATAAGGGGCTGCATTTTATAAATGGAGATAGGCTCTAATTGCAAAAATGCCTGCAAATACTTCTGTGGCACTTTGCTGAACCCTGGAGTCACGGCGGATTTTTGAAGTCTGCTTTCCACAGTCATTACACGCTGCTTCATTTGTAATGAAGTTTGCAAATCACGGAACTTCATTTGGATAAATTTTAACTCCCCCCCCCCCCCCCCAATCTATTTTATGTCCAACTACTAATGGGGAAAGAAATTAATCCTTGGTTCCTTGTGTAATATTGCAGCAGAAGCAGTTGCAGGGATTTAACTCCTCCGCTCAAGAAGCAGAAACAGCTCCGCAACCAACCTCCGCTGCGCCGCACAGCTTGAGCAACACCCCACAAAGCAAATAATCATAAACTATACGCGAATGCATTCAAGTACACCTTGACTTAGCCTCTAACGAGGGGAATTTTACCAAAGGAGTTGGTGAGAAGGCTCTTGCCTTGCACCTCATTGTGGCAGGGGGTGACCGGGGTGGTGGGGGGGGTTAAGGGCAGGCTGATTTAGGGTGTGGGGATTTTTTCTTCTTGTACTGTTTGCCCACCAGCTCAGTGAAATCCTCCTTTTCTGAGCACGGGTTGTGACTCCTCTAGCAGGAATCCTCTTCTCCCAAGCCCGAATAATGGCCCGTCCTGGTCTCCTAGTAACTGCGGCCGCCACATCACTTTTGACAACGGTGCATCCTTTGTAGCCTGGTTCTCTGCTCCCGCTGTCTGCTCTGTTTCTTCAAATGGCAATTGTCTGAAATTTCTCCAAATGAGCAACTTCTGTGTGTGGTGGTTTTGTTTGTTTTGTCTGTGCCGGCAGAAATGGGTTTAACCCATCTTTTTGTGTTCCTTCCTTAAAGCAAGCGTGAACCCTTGGGGAACACACTTTCATAAGACAGCTCGTGGTAGGGCTTCCCCCCCCCCCCCCCCCCCAATACCAAATATTGCTCCTGTTATTTTCTGCAGCTCTGCTCTCAAAGCATTTTAAACTTTCTGTTCTCAGAGTAAAAGTCTTCTCATTGATTATTGCACTAAAAGGCTTTCTTTGCTCGATGTATTTTGGAGCTGGCCTCTGTCTAGATGTAAAAGCGCATATAATGAAACTTTGCCAGCAGCCAGCAAACCTCTCTCCGAGCTGTAGAGAAGGAATTTGACTTGTGAAGGCTGAAGGATAAAACCTGCTCTGGGGGGGTAACACCTGCCTCCTGACTCTCCTGGGGTGTAAGGGGAGTTCTGGAGCTGGCCTGGTGCTGTGGATGTGGGGAGATTTGGGGGAAAAGGAAGGGTGTGGGGAGAGATGTTATTTTTTTTGGTCTTCTCTGTAGGAGGGAATGTGTCCACATAAGTGGGAGCCTGAAGTTTGGATGTATAGGGAAGGGGAGGAGGTTGGCACTACCCATCGGTGGTGCAGAATGAGCCCACGCACCAGCAAGAGCAACCAAACACCTGGGTGACGGTCCAAGTCCCAACAGACCCCGCAGCTGGACCCAACACCCCGTTACTAGAAGGGGCGAGTTCAGATCCAGCTGCACGGAGCTGAATTCAGACACAGGTCCCCAGGCCTCATTCACAGCCCCACCAGTTCGTTTTCCTTCTCCCCTGAGGAGACTGAAACTGCTCTGAGTAAAAACACTCGACCTGCCTCGGTGCCACTGTGAAAACTTTATTCTCTCTCTCAAGGACAGTGTTGTTGTGTTGTTGGTTTTTTTGTTTGGTTTTTTTTTTCCTTTAAAGCAAAATAAATGCTACAGTCAGAGCTCCACTTCACACAGCCGTATGTGTGCGGGTGTGCACCTTTTCACCAGGAAGGACAGCGGGGAGCTGGATGTGGCCGGGTGAGGGTGGCAGAGGGCACTGGGGAGCCGGCAGTGATAACGAAGCACGGATGAGATGAAGGGGAAACACATGAATCACAGCGTGTCAGGGGAAACACATGAATCATATATTGTGTCAGCAGATTTGACAGATTCCACCAGGATTTCTCTACCTGCAGATCCACAGTTTCAAGTCCCCGAAACCCCCCGTGCCGTGATGCCTGGTGTCAGCTGGGGTGGGATGGGCTCCCTGGGAAGGTCCCTCCCTGCCCTCCCAGGCTCCCCATTTCCATCCCGGCTGCCCTTTGCACCCCAACATGGGAAAACTGAGCTCCAGCTCCTGCCATTGCAGAACTCGGATGCGGGGGAGATGATGTGGTTGCCCATGGACATCTTACAGTCATGGAGGGCATCAGGTGCCTTCCTCCCCCCACCCTGAGGTCTTTCCCTGGCTCCAGGCTGTGTAAGTCTGCTTCTGGAGCCCTCTTTGCCTGGTCACCAACCTTTGAGGACCATGTGGCCTAAATCCAGGCAAATCCATTATTGCACTGAGAAACACAAGTCCTGATTGTGGCTTTATGTCCTATTTTCTGTATCCTAAATTCAGGCCCTGCCTTCACATACCAGTCTCTAAAGACCATAGATCCAGGCCAGGTTTAGTGATGCTGGTACCCCACAGCCTAAAATTCCTCCTCTTGACATTGGAGCTTTTGGGGAAAATGGAAAATCCTCCTCTTCTTTCCTTGCTTCTGGTGTCTAGGGACCGCTGTGCTCCCGCCCCCACTTACAAAACCATCCCCATCCCTCCCCCCGCCCCCCCAGCACCCGCTTGTCACCGGGGCATCCTACGATGAGCAGAGCGCATCATCCCGAGGGGTAGTAGGGTACGTCGCTGTGATAGTTGTAGTCGGGACACACTTTCTGCACCAGCCTGTAGTCTATGCTGTAGAAGGTGATGTAGATGCAGATGACTTTGAAGGGCTTCGAACAGACCCAGGAGACGTGACTCTGGGTGTGCTCGTGGTAGCAGGTCTTAGACGGGTCGTAAGTGCAGAGCGTGGTCTTCTTGGCACGATCCACTTTCTCATACTCCACGCGGCAGTTGAAGATTTTGGATTCTTTGGCCTCAATGAAGATCTGTTGCTCCAGGTCAAACTCCACTGCCTTGGTGGGGGGGACGAGGCTGACAGAGATGTTCCCTTGCCCAGTAGAGTTGTGTCGGAAGAAGACGTTGACGGTGCCGTTGCCGTGATCAACCACCTTTCCGGTGATCAAGAGGTTCAACTTCACTGTCTTGATATTGGAATAGAAATCTCCCCAGCCAAAAATCTTTTTAAGCTTGCCTGAGGCTGGCCCCAAGTCCCTCTGTCCTCTGGGGTGTGGAGTGTGGTCCTGCTCAGGCAGGTTATCCAGGATATCCCATAACTCCCGTGAGCTGCTCACCAGCTCCAGGAGGGTCATGTTCTGCAGTAAGGTTGGAATTAACAGGGACTTTGGGGAGAGCAGCCCTCTCATCTTCTGCACTTGTGCTCTCTCCCGGGTCTTGGGTTCACGTCGCTCTGCACCTTCTCCTGGTTCTTCTTGGCCACAAACCACCTGAACAAAGCGATGGTGAAGAGCGAGAGATGGGTGAGGGGTGCCTGCCCCCCTTGCCCAGTCTCACTCTCCAGAGTCCCCCCCACTTTCCAGACATGACCCAGCCAACCTTTTCCCCATCCTTGCTTTCCTTATTTCCCTTTTCTCTTGCCTTTCCTCTTTACTTCTCTCTGTGGTTCCTATTTGCCTTCTGGTAGCAATTTTCCCCTGCTCTCCATCTCCTCTCACGGCTGCTCGAGGAATGGGTGAAAGGAGCTGGGACGGGTGCGTTTTGCTCGCCGCTGGTGCAGCCTGGCAGTGGCACCTCTCAGGGCAGAGCACTTGCACCCGGGGGGGATCTCTGCGGCTGCTGGGGAGAGGGTGCTATGGGGGAGAACACACACCTGAAACGGGGGTGCCCTCCTCGTGGCCTTGGTGATGGCATGTCCCATGGAACCCTCGTCTGACCTCCAAACCACGCCGTGGGCCGGCGGGGCGACGGCGCTGGGAGCAGCGGGGCAGGCAAAGCGCAGAGGTGAGAGCCCACGGAGATGCCCTTCGCCTCTCACAGCCACGCACGGGCTCCTCTGCAAACTCTCCTCTTGCCAGCACAGGGTTTCTGCTGTGAACCCCCAAAAAAAGCTCATACGGCAGCTGGGGGGCTGCTGTGGTGGGGGCTGCCTTGCTGCCACAGGCTGTGGGCACCCAGCGGGGACCCAGCGGGCTGGGAGGGTGCTGGGGTTGGGAGGAGGATGCTGCAGCCCCATCGCCCGGGGTGCTGGGCTGCCGAGCAAACCCCCCCCCGTGCTCCCCGGGGTGCAGAGGGCTCACCTGGCACAGGAGGCAGCGGGGACACCGAGGTCAAGGTCGGCCTGGCAGGTTCTGCCCCAGCCCGGGGGTGCGGGTGAGCCACCCCCAGCAGCTCTACCAGCACTGCTGTGCTGGGCGGGGGGGGGGGGGCAAACTGCAGATTTTTAGGGTGATGAGGAGGTACCTTTACCCCCAGCCCTGCCTGCGAGCCCACCCTGCTCTCTGCCCACCCGCTACCTGCTGCAAAATAACAGAAGTTTTGGGACGTTTGTTTTTTCAGGGGATGGCGGGGGGGGGGGGATGGTGGTGGTGGTGGAAGGGGGGGGGGGGAAGCGAGGAATGGAATAAATGAATTTAGGAAATGTTCCTGCCTGTCACCCCACCCCGTCCCTTTGGCAGCACGACCCCCCCGGCCCCCCCTTCCCCATCGCCAGCGCTCACCAGCAGAGAGATGCTCCCCTGGATGAGGAGGACGATGCAGCTCCGAGGAAGATGCATTCTCCAAGCCGGTGCCGCCCGCCTTCGCCGTTATCTCAAATTTCGAGAGGCTTTGGGTGGGTTTGTTGTTTTCTCTTCTTATTTTTTATTTTCCCTCCCTTCTTTTTAAGCGAAGGACGTCAGCGAAGGGAAGAGGGTGTCCCCCTTTATAAGCCGGTTCCTAGCCCCCCCCCCCGCCACCCCCGGCCCATGGTGGCTCCGGCAGCTCCCACCCCGCTGTGCCGGACCGGGCGGCGGGAGGCGGCTTCACCTGCTGCCTGTTCCTCTGCCTGTTCCTCTGCCTGCTCCTCTGCCTGCTCCTCTGCCTGCCCCTCTGCCTGTTCCTCTGCCTGCTCCTCTGCCTGCCCCTCTGCCTGCTCCTCTGCCTGTTCCTCTGCCTGCTCCTCTGCCTGCTCCTCTGCCTGCCCCTCTGCCTGTTCCTCTGCCTGCTCCTCTGCCTGCCCCTCTGCCTGCCCCTCTGCCTGCCCCTCTGCCTGTTCCTCTGCCTGCTCCTCTGCCTGCCCCTCTGCCTGTTCCTCTGCCTGCCCCTCTGCCTGTTCCTCTGCCTGCCCCTCTGCCTGCTCCTCTGCCTGTTCCTCTGCCTGTTCCTCTGCCTGCCCCTCTGCCTGCCCCTCTGCCTGTTCCTCTGCCTGTTCCTCTGCCTGCTCCTCTGCCTGCCCCTCTGCCTGTTCCTCTGCCTGCCCCTCTGCCTGCTCCTCTGCCTGCTCCTCTGCCTGCCCCTCTGCCTGCTCCTCTGCCTGCCCCTCTGCCTGTTCCTCTGCCTGCCCCTCTGCCTGCTCCTCGTTGCCTTGTTGGAGACTCAGTGAAACTCCGCTCCGTCCCCTCCTCGCTCCCTCCCCTGCCAGGTGCTGGGAGCAGAGCGGCACCTCCAAGCGTAACCCTTTGCTGTCTGCAACCCTGACCAACCAACCCGGCCCGGGGGTCCCCCGGGGGCTGATGGGGGGTGCGGGGGACCCAGCGGGCTCTGGCAGGGGGTGCAGGAGCACCGAAGGACAGTGGGGAGCCGTCGCACCAAGGAGACCCCATGGGTCCCCAGGGAGGAGCATCCCAGGCTGGAAGAACTGGCCCGGAGGGAGTGAACTGGGGTGGGGGGGACCCGTGGGGGTCACTGGCTCTGCCCTGTTTTATCTCACACCAGGGGAACAGGTTGTGGCATTACCCTCTGCCCCGGGGCTCAGTGCTTCCCCATCCTGTTCCCTCCAGTCCGGCCATCAGGAAAAGGCCAAATTCTGCTTCTCCTCCCAGTTTCCCCCCCCCCCAGGACCCGGCTGTGGGTATGGTGAAGGGAGGCACGGCGTGGGGCAGAGCGGCTGAGCCCTTCGGGGGGTGATGGATGAGGCAAGGGGAGACTCTTTGGGCCTGGATTTAGTGGGGAGGTTTAATTTTTGTTCCTCTAATGCTGGCTGCTGCAGCGATGCTTCCTCCCTCATTGCACGGCTGGGCAATCTTCTTTCCCTCCCCAGGCATAAAATCATTAAAAACGGAGAAAATTGTCATATTTCCAGGGTCTTTTGATTTTGGGGTCTGTGTCTGTGTGTGGCCCCTTCTGCTCAGAGCATTTCCCTCCTCCCCAGAGCATCCAGCATCTCCTTTGCCAGAGCCGCAGGCCTGATAGGAAGTTTATTTTTAATTTATTTGTGATTTTGGTTTTGTGGATGTGGATGTAAGTCTGGGCAATAACGTTTTCCCTTCCCTCTGCATGGCAAGGGCAGGAGGTTGTGAATCGTGGCCGTGACAGGGCACTGCTCCTCTTGGACTTGGAGATCAGAAGGAGAAGAAGGAAATGCAGATCCTGTTCCCTCAAGCTAGGCAGTTTGATTTCTACATTATTCTAGAAGTAAAGGGATGTCAGGCTGTATTGTGCTTAAAAAGGAAACAGAAGCTACTGGTTTGCTGCTAGAGAAAGACAGATTTGCTCGTGGTGGGGTTTGTCCCACGGAAGTCGTCCTTTTCCCTCAGCAGAAGTCATAGTACTGAGAAGTAACTTGCCAGGGGCAGGACTAGAATTAAACCTGGTATTTTCTCACCCTCTAAGAGACGATTCCTCCTCTTTACCTCGCTTTACCTTCCTCTCTCTATCCTTTTCATATTCCCTCTTTTCCTGAGCTGCTTTGGAAAGCCAAATCTTGCAGCGACGCTAAAGATGGAACAAACTACAGGGGAAAGAGCACATTGTGAGATGCAGGATGCTCTCGCCCAATGCCCTGCTAGCACTCCCATCTGCACAGCAAACTGGTCCAGCTTTTGACTGCGATTGCAGTGCTGGGATCTGGACAGGGAGGTTTCTCTTAAAAGTTTTGGGGGGGGGGAGGAAGGTGGGTAACAAAGTGGCTGCTGCCCGCTGCCTGCATCTAAAGCGCCTGCCTGCAGCGCTGCCTGTCTCCTCCTGGGTTTGTTGGAAATCTGAATCAGGTTGGGAATACCATCTCGGACAGATGCCACAGGAGTTACCTGGGGGTTGAATCACTTTTTACTCGCTATTGGGCAACCTGATTGGTGTTGATGGCCCTTGCTGCCCTGGAGCAGGGGCATTTTGGGGCACGGGAAGACAAGGCACCTCCTTAATGCCAACAGAGGGTGAGAAGCCACAGAGCCCAGTTCCCCCAGTTGACCTGTGCAGAAGGGAGCAGAGTGATGAATCCCTCAAAAAAAGCTTTCTGGTAGCCAGGGCTATTAAGCTCCAGAATATTCATCCAAGAGCAGTGCTGGAAGGACTCTGGGGCCTCCTAAAACCAGAAGGAACAGCGTTGGAGGATATATGGCGGCACTAACGCTGTCCTGGCCCCAACGGCGTGCTGGATACCTTTAATAGGCTGCACGTCACTAACTACTGTGATTTCGATAAAAGATCTTCATAAAACTTCCAAATGCCTGTGCCATCACCTGCTTTTCAATCACTCCAAGCACTGCATCTTCCGGAGCCGTCTGTGCGGTGTGGGCTCAGGTCCATACCACCCCCCCACCATGCTGGATGCATCCCATCTATTCCCACACTGGTTCTGGGTGGTGAAATACTTTTGGGGAGCAGCTCTGTGGCTCCGATTTGGCTTCTCGTGACTCAGTGAGGCTGAGCTGAGGTCAGCGCAGCTCAGGACGAGAAGGAAGAACAAGGGATAAAAATGATTTAATGTGACATTCTGGGTTTCCTGGTGTTCAGAGGGAGCTGGGGACTGGAGTGGCATAAAGAAGGACTGATTTAGGAGCTGCTCTAGCTCGTCTTGTTCTGTGATGGCTCCCTCCGGAGCTACTTAAATAGCCCGTGCGTGGTGAGCATCGGGCTGGTGCTTCCACCTTTCTGGGGGTGGTGGTGGGGATGTCTCCCCCAGTCTAACCCCAGGACATGTCCAAGCCTCCGTGGCCCATCTGAGGGGTCTGTTCAATAAAAGTGGGCTCCTGCACCTCCCGTTCAGAAATGAGACCTTGGCAGTGGAAATAAAACCACCCAGGCAAGTCCTGGGCCAGCATTTAGGGACAGGTTTCCTTTTAAACACTGGTGTATATAGTCCTGGCACTGTAAACTGGGATGGGATTGAGGTGGGAGGAGGTAATGGAAAGGCTGCGTGCTGCCTTTCTGAAGAAAACTCTTGTTCTTGCTGCTTTTTCCCCAGGAGGGTCCCAGGCTGGGATGGTGGTGGGGTTGGAAGGGGCATCCCAGCCTCTTGCCAGGCTGTTGAGGGTGGGGTGAGCTGGTTGCCGAGGTTTTGGCTCTGGCTTTGCTCAGCTCGGTCGCTCGGAAGCTGCAGCTCCAGCCGGTGGGTGCCAAAGTGGGTTTTGCGCATTTATTCTGCTGGGTTTTGCAAATAAAGGAAGATCCAGTGACCAAAACTGCTCCTTGTCCTGCGTGGGCTTCTCCAAGTGGGTGAGACATGCCCCTGGGATCCCAGCGGGGTGATGGGGCTCTTCCAGCTGCATTTCTTTGTGCAGAACCTGACCCCAAGGTCCGGACGCCCCAGCTGGGGCTCCAGGGGCTGCTGCTAAAATGTGCTCTGGGATTGTGCAAATTTCCAAACTCAAACGTTACCCGTGTGTTTCTTGTGCTTGGGAAACCTCTTTTTTCCCCCCAGTTCCAGGGCATCCGACTCTCGGGGGGGGATGTTGCCATTGCAGGGAGCAGGAGCTGGGTCTGGGGGGAAGGAGGACGCAGCCTCTTGCACCTCTCCCCATGCCCATCCCGCCGGGGGGAAACAGCCTGGGCTTCAGGGGAGCAGCTGAGATTTTTTCTTTTTTTTTTAGGGATGATTTAGCTGAAAGCTGAGCTGAAGGAAGCCTTGGCAGTTCTGCCAGGCCCTTTCTCCCCTGTGCTGCTCAGCCCAGCTCCGCATTTCTTTTCCTGGGTTTCTATTGCCCTCTAGTGGGACCCTGTGCTGGGAAGATGGGCTCAGCCTGGGGGTGCTGGGGGGGGGGGGCTCAGCTCTGCCGAGAAATCACAGGATGCTGAGCACCAGGAGGGAGTGAAATGGGGAGGGGAGAGGCTCTGGCAAGCACCTCCCGTTTAGCAAAGCAGCTTTCTATTAACAGATCTTATTTTTGGAAGCTTTTTTTTTTTTTTTTTTTTCACGAGGCATTATCAAGCTCAGCAGAATTACGGATAGAAGAAGATTAGAAAGACAAAAAAGGCCGGAAAGGAGGAATATATTTTTAAGCAGAAAGGTTGCAGGTGTGTGATGGTGGGGGAGAGGCTGGCTGTTGGTAGCATTGCTGGCAGAAACAGCAAGGAAGAGGGTTTTGCAGGGCGCTACTGGGCATCTTCCTCCGGCAACGTGCCACCAACATCCACGTACGCAGAGGCAGCTTGGTTACACGGGACACACGTGTCGTGGCGTCCTGGTGGCTTTGGAGGATGCCAGGCAGGTGTCTTGAAGGTTCAAGGCCAAAGGGAAAGGGCTCGAATGTCTGGTGTTGTGGAGAAGAGATGTGGCACAACGGAGCCGCCCGGGGGGTCCAGTGCCCCCGTAAAGCCACGGCGCTGCTCTTGCGAAGCTGGAGCAGCTGCCTGGCAAGCAGCGCTGTCAGGACTGTGAGTGCCAAAGACGAAAAAAAAAAATAAAAATAAACCACCCAACCCTGAGAGCAAAGATGCTCTGGGAGAGACAGCAAAGATCGGGAGGTCAGGGAGACTGGCTTCCGCAGAGACTTAGAAGCAGCAAGGGAGCGTGGCGAGAGAAGGAACCCAAGCCTTCAAACCCCTGACAGCTGTAAGGGGAGGAGGATAATTAATTCAGGTGTTGATTAAGAGGGATCTACAGCCTGAGCTGTTGTGTATCCCCTGATGCAGCCCTTTCCCCTTAGAGTTACTCCGGGAAAAGGGCTACCACCCTTATTTTTATTTTGCAGTCCAACACCCCAAGGTTATTCGGCCACAGTGGTGAGATTTGAGCTCAGCTCTGCTGAGCCACGGTTCAGTGCTCTGTCTCCTGCGTCCTCTCCAGGAGCTGCCGGCTGGGCTCTGCCTTCCCCGGCTGGGCTGATGCGGAGGGACGTGCTCCCAGCACGCAGGGAGAGCAGGTGGATGCTCTTGGCACCCAGAAACACGTGAAACGTGGTTAATTCATCCTTAGCTCTCACAGAGTATTTCATTAACAGGTATCAAAAGATTTCTCCAAGCTGGTAAATATAGTTATTCCAAACTGATTTGAGTTTCGGGGCCCAGGAGGGAAGCTGGGGGGAGAAGGCACGTTCCTGGGTATCAGTCAGCTGCATCTTGCTGCATCCTCTGCTGCATATGCAAGACAAGCAGATTCCACCCCCAAATTATCACTGTATGTGTGCATGCATCTGCTGCTGTTCGTGGACATAATGCAGCTTTTTTATTATTATTATTATAAATGTATATGAAAGGGCTGTTCATGCTCTGGGCTCCAGCGCTGTCCTGAGGAAAGTTCTCCTAAACCCCTCATCCTCCTAAAACCCCCACCCTCAATCCTCAGCTGCCAGACAGGAGGTTTGGAGCCAACAGCCCCATCCCTGGGTGTGCTCAGCCCTTCTCCAGGTCCAGCTGAACCCCCCCAGCCAGGCAGGTACCTCCAAGGAGCAGTTTGGTTTTGCCTTTGGAACACATGAGGCTACTTTGTTGGATCCTAAAAGACAAAATAATGTTGCACCTGGGAAAACTGCCTTTAAATCCTGCTGCTTGAGCTGTCCCAGCTCTCCGCCCTTTTCCCAGCCGTGCGCACGGGTCTTTCTCCTCCCTTTTCCAGTAATGAAGAATAATCATTTCCAAAAGGTGACCCCTCACCGCAGCGCGTTCGTCAAGTTCTCAGACCTGTTGGCTAAGGCAGAAGGAGCCTATTTGTATTTTTAAGTGGGAAAACAAATTAAAAGGTTCCTCCCTGTCTCTTTTATCTCTTGTAGACACCTGCAGGCGAGGGGGGGTTTTGTTAAGGAGCTGGGGGAAATGGTTTGGCAAAGCATTGCCTAAAAATAGAGCAAAACCGGGGGTTTGTGTGGAGCTGGAGACCAGTATCTCGTGATGTGGATGCGATTGGGGATGCACCCCTGTGTCTGGGGGTGATGCGATGTGGGGTACGCCCCGGTGGGGAGCTGGAGGGTGGGCTGGGGAAGGACTGGGGGTAAATCCTGCCTTTTGGAAGAGGCCAGGCAGGAGGCAGAGGAGGCTGCGAGCTGAGCGAGCCCTTCTGCCGTGAGACTGCAGAGGGTAGCAGGGAGCTGCTCTGGGCATCGCCTGGTTTCTGGGTGCACCCACCGCTGCCGGGGCTGCAAGGGCAGCGAACCCCAAAACCGGTTGGCCTGGGAGTGAGGGCTGCTGCCCAAAACCACCGTCCACATCCCGGTGTTATTTATGGCCCAGAGCGTGCGTGAAAATCGAATAACCCAGGGAACATTTAAAGCACCATTCTGCAAGCAGAAATCATGTTTATCCTGGGAAATTTGGGGACCCAGAGAGGATAAGTGTGTCCTGTTTTGCTGTGCTATGCAGGGTTTTGATGATTTTTCCTTCCCATCTCCACTGGGTTTCTCTGTGTTGGTTCATTTGGTTTTCTCAGGCCAAATGGGAGAGAAAATAAATTTCTTGCTTCTAATCTGGGGAGTTTGGAAAGAGGGTCCCTATTGCTCTGGGGTGCTGGGAGAGGGGTGTCATGGCCCCGAGGGTGCCCGGCTCCCCCCTGGCTGGGGATGGGTGGCTTCGATTTCCTTTCCCACCCTCCAAGGCCGAATATAATTTCATAAAAATAACCAAAGAGGCAACTGGAGTCTCTCTGGGAAAAGAAATAATCCCAGGGAAAACAAAGCTGTGCCAAAGGAGTTTTGTGCAGAGATGGGGTTTGGAGCCACGAGCAGCCTTTCCTTGTGTTTTGGGTGTAGAGTGCAGGATTTTTCTCAAAGCAAGGCTTTAATTTTACCTGCAAATCCTCCCATAGGACAGCAGAGCGTGTGCAGGCGGCCGATATAACCCCAGTGCCTTGAAACCACAAACCTCAAGGAAAAAAAAAAAGTCATTTATCCTGCCCGCTCAGGCGGTGCAGGGCGTTCTGCTGGATGAATCGCTGGTGGAGGTGACGGTTTGCATCTCGCACAGCATCTCCTTCCTTCAGAGCAGGACAGAGATGAACAGCTCATTTCTGCTGGGCTCAGCAAACAGCAATGCCACCGGGTTTCCAGGGCAGATGTGAAATGATAAATTGGAGATGAAAAGGGTTCACGTCCCAGTAACATTTTACCGGGTCGTGTCCCATATTTACATCACGGTCCTATCATCGTGAAAAGGCAAATATAAACACGATACAATCTATTGGCACAAAAACTGCACAGCTTGCAGCCGTCAGGGTTTCTTGCCCGGCTCTCGGAGTGGGGCAGCGCTGAATGAAATTAAAATGATCAGTAAAAATGCTGTGATGACTCTGGCTGGGACTGAGTTGCTCGCATGCCTTTGAAAGGATAAGGAGAAAAAAAAAAAAAAAAAAAAGATCTCCTCATGCAAAATGCCCTCCGTGTGCTATTTTAGTCTGGACAGAGAAGAGGCTGAAATCTTTACAGTTTGCTGCTCGAGCTGCAAGGCGAGGAAAAACCTCTTAGCAGCAAATCTCAGCAGCTCAGAGCTCTGCTTTGGCCCCAAAAGAGCAACTGTCTGCAGCTCCGCCGCGTTAGGATGGGCTGTTTTTTCCCCCGTCTCATGTGTCGGCTGATATTTAAGTCGTAGCTGCTGGTGTCAAGGGATTTATGCCGGGATCTCACCTTGCGTTTTCAATGTGCTGTAAACACCTGACGTTTGCAGAGGGAGGTTTGGAAAGACGAGTGGTGCGTATCTAACAGCAGAGGAAGGAGATGCCCCCGCCAGGCCCCTTGAATTAACGCAGCTTTGCTAGAAAAATCTTAATTTCCGAGGCGTGTTTTGGAGGAAGACGGTTGAACTTCTCAGACTGCCGAGCGCGTGCAGGCAGGGACTCTTATTTCTGTCACCTCCAAAAACTAGGAGGGTTTCACCCCCCCGCCCAGGCTCATCTCTAGATAAAAGCTGCTTTAGACAAGGCTTCCCCCCCCCCCGGCCCCATCCCGTTCTGCATCTCCCCGTGCTCGTGCCTGCGCTGGGTGTTCGCGTCTCTGCGCTTCCCCGGCGTTGGCTGTGGATGGGAGATAAGCCCTGTCTAGGAGCCCTGGGATAATACTGATCATTAATATTTCTTAATGCTAGACATTAGACTGGATAAGTGGTGGGGTATTTTTTTTTTCCCCCCATGTAAAATTTTGCCTTATTGCCATTTAAAAATGTGGGGAGAGTGTTTTGGGATTAAGAAGTGGGGGAAAGAGGATTCTGATTCTGCGATACAATGACATTTATTTTTCCTGAAAAATTCAGGGAAAGGGGGAAAACCTGCTCCTTTTTTTAAAAAAAAAAAAAAAAATTTGTATTTTCTTTTTCTGGAAATATTTAAGCTACTCTCTGAGCAGCCCAGCAGGCCACCAGGGCTCCAGCACTGGCCCCATTTTCCATGCTGCCATAATACCGTTTCTCACAGAGCTTCTCACCTGCAGCCTGGTCCATAAACCCCCGGGATTCTTCCAGCCTCATCTCAAAACACTTCTTCCCCCTCTTGCTGAGACTCCCCATGCTCGCGGGGGGATTCGAGCCCTCCGGGCCAGGGCAGGATGGGGTGCCCCGGACATCACAGGGCTCCCAGCCCTCCCACTGGCTCCAGGCCTGCAGCTTCACCTTCTGTCAGAGCAGGAAAAAAAAAAAAAAAATCAAGGTGAGGGGCCCTTTTGCTAATGTTTTACATCTGCCCGAGCCGTCGGAGCACAGCGGGGTTTCCTGGGAGAGATAATTTCTTCTATGACACCAGCAGCAGCGGCAGCTCCTCGAAAGGGCTCTAGTGCCCTAAACTTGATCTGATTATTATTTTCAGCTGCATTGGCTGATCCAAGAAGAAATACCAGCCTCTAGATCCTACCTTGCCCATCGCTGCGGTGAGGGAATATCCCACCCGCGGCTCTATGCTCTGTCAGCATCAGGGGGGTGCATGGCGCTGCATGTAGCGGGGCCACCCACCCTGCTCCCTCCCGGGGCTCCCCGCTGCTGTTCAGCGTCGATTGTGCTCTGCCCAGGGGCTCGTCGAGACTTCAAATGCCTTTACTAACCCGATTACATGGAAATAACATTTTTGGGATGCGTGGTAGCGGCTGAGAGTCCTGGGGGGTGGCTGGGCACTCTCGCAGGCTTGGTGAATGACCCCCCCCACACCCCAATATTTCCTCGTAATAATGAAAAATGTAATTTTTTTTTAGCAGCCTGTGTGGAGGGGAGGGTGGCGAAGGGCCAGCAGGAGAGGCGGAGGGCAGGTATTCAGCAGTGTGTTTCCAGCACTCACACTCCATCAGCGCCTTGGGATGGGTCCAAGGTGGGGGCGGCCGGTGCTGGCCAAGAGCAGCCCCCCCCCCCGTCCCAGTGGGCTCGGAGCGGAGCTGCCTTCCGTCCCGGGGATCAGATTGCCCAGAGAAAGATGCCTGGGCCAGGTGTCTTGGGCTTGTTTTGGGGTGGAGGTGGGGGGGATTTGGCTGTTGGGCTGAGCAGCGCATGGGCTGGGGGGACATGCGGGAGGAGGGGGGCAAATGGGGCAGGTGCTCAGTGCTTTAAAAAAAAAAGGAGGTGACCACGCGTTGCACGTGTGTTTTTAAGTGATGTCTCTGGGTGCTGTGGGGCCAGAGCAGCCCCAGCCCCAGTCCTGTCCTCACCTCTGCGTTTGGGGGCTCCCCGGGGGGGTGACGTGCAGCTGAGACCCTGCGTTTTCCAGGGGGGATATTTGCAATCTCAGCCTTTTCTTTCCATTGTGGCACGGATCTTTGTGCCCCATCCGTCTCAGCGGTGACGGAAAGGCCGACCTGAGCTTTTCCAGCCCAGTCCCCTTTGCCATGGCTGAGCCTTCAGCTGTGACCTGGCGTCAGGGGGGGGCTCCTGGGGGGGGGGGGTGCGCTCAGCCCAAAGCATGAAGCGTTTTCAATTCAAACACAGGGTCCTGCGGGCTGGTCCTCGTGAGAGACGCAGGCTGAGAGCAGCCAGATGGGTTTGGATCTGTGTGTTCGACCCGGACCCACACGCTGAGATGTAGCCCAGGGTTGTGCTTGGCTCCTTCCCCAAAATAAGGCACCGTCTGGCACCCCAAGTGAAAATACTGCAGCAATTGCATGTGCCCCCCCGTCCCCCCGGCTCCGCTCACCCCTTGACCCCCCAGCTGCCTTATCCTCACTGAAAAGCAACAAATCCAGCCAGAAAGCTGCAAATCTCCCCCTTGACACCCGCACTTCCAGCCCAGCCTTGTCCCCGAGGAGGGGACGGGGCCACGCAGGCAGCAGGTCCTGGCTCCCGGGGGGGTGCGGGGGGGCTGGATGGGGCAGTGATTGATGAGACTTCTCTGCCCTCCAGGGCGGCGGCGGAGCAGTTTTGCTTGTTCAAGGGCTTTGGGGGAATTTCTGCCTTTCTTTAGGCTTTGCTTTTCAGTTCACTGGGTTTTAAGCCTTCCTGCTCTGCTTGAGAAGGCTGGAAGGTCAGTGGAGGGAAAAGCAGCTTTTAACAAGCAAAAAAGGCTGCAACGTTGTTCTCAGCATTGGTGGTTTGAGGGGTTTTTTTGGTGTGATATCGTCCATTTTACTCCCAAACTGACCTGTTTGCTCTCTCCGAGCCCCTTTCCCGCAGCCAAACCCGGCGCTTGCCATCGTGGGAGGGGGCAGAACGCGACGCGTTGTGTGAGCTCGTGTTGACAAGCTCAGACTCCCCAGAGAATAACCCAGATGGATTTGCTCTTGGAAAACCGTGCTTCGGATAACGATGCGGCTTCCCTAATTACTCCAATGGCCGGATCCCAGACAGCACAGAGCGGCTTGTGGATCAGGGCCAGTTTGAAGCAGCTGAGGCTCTGGGTCCGTTGATGCTCTGATTCCCGGGATGAAGCGGCGAGTGGCCTCTGTCCGATCGCCTCGAGCTCTAGCAGCAGCAAAGGGAGCGATTCATGGGAGCTGGGGAGGAAGGGAGATTTATTAGATCAGAAAACCTCCTAGTGAATGCAAGATTGTTTTTTTTTTTCTCCCTCCCAACTCTCCAAAGCCGAAGATGAGCCTCAGCGGGTGCTGGGCGATGCTTGCTTAAGGGTGACATCCCAGACTAGCAAGAAGAGAAGCACCCAAAGGGATGAAGCACCCAAACCTGGCACATATAAAGGTTGTGGGGACTATTAGTGCCTCTGTGGGGTGGCTTACGGTCTTTCTCCTGGCTGGGGGAGACGCCGTCCTGGTTCTCTTTCCTGCTGGTGGAGGATTCACTCATGTCCTTCATCCCTAGGTCAGCATCCAGGGGTCAGGGCACAGCTCCCCGCTGGTGGCCACCTCTTACCTCTCCGGCCAGCAGAGCCACGTACCCCGGGGAGAGGGAGCCCTGGGTTTCCTTCCTCTGCCAGTGCCTGTTTATGCATTTTATCCAATTACTACTTAATGCAAAATGCATAAGGAGCCCTTGGAACAGGGTCAGAAACCCACAGCTCGTTTTTTGCTGTCCTTTTCGGCAGAGCCGACCTTTTAGGACAATTTCCAGCCTCAGTTGAATGACTTCATGAGAAGATTTCTCTGCCTTTTTTTTTTTTTTTTTTTTTTTTAAATTTAGTTCCAACCAGTTTCTAGTTAATTTTTCTCTGATTTAGGAACAAAAAACACGTCTGGAGGCTGCATTTGCTTCACTTAAGCATCCCACCGCTGCGTCTCAGCTAGGCTTTTGCTGCTAGATTAAAAGCTTTTGCGCTGGGGGATTGGGGCTGCTTTCAAGAGGTCTTGAGCTGGCCCACCTCAAACACCGAGAGTCACAGGGGGGCTCTTTGAAAGCATAAGCCATCACCGGCATCCCAGCTAACCTGGCAGGGTCTGCTGCTGGCTGTCGCTTGACCTGAGACAGGAAAGAAACAGCTTGTACAGCCGAGCCCTGTTGTGGCTTTTGAGGTTTTAGCAAGTTAAAGCAACAAATCGTCCATTTAAGTGAAACCTACACTGCAGTCCCGTTCCCCAGGGAGCCCCAGATCCTGAGCCAAAATCTGAGAGAGCAGCGGGAAAAAAATCAATCATTATTATAGGAAATCAAGCAAACTCCAAAGCTCTCTTTCCCTTCTTCAGTTAGCGAATCCTTGGGTTTTTGGCACAAATATTCCCATTCTTGTTTCTGAAGTGGACAAAGAGATAGGGATGGGGATGCACTTCCCTGCCTCCACAGCCAGGTTTTACCCGGAAGGAGAGGCTGAACTAAGACCCAAATCTATTATTTTAATAGAGATGCACTCTGTGAGATGATTAACCACAGACCTTTTGCAAAGCCGACAAAGAGTTTTTCCAACCTAATTGGATTTGCTTTCCCTATTTCTGCAGCTTGCGTGCTCCTTATTTTGTTATTTATAGCGAACATCTGTCTGAGTGTCGGCCAGCCCTCAGGTGGGAAGTCGGGGCTTGGTGGTTTCATTGCTCCACAGGGCTGGGGTGAAACACCAGCTCTGCTGAAAGAAATAGTGGTGACGCCGCTGGGTCCTTCTAGGAGAATAGTGGCAGGTTTTAAGGGTGATGAGCTACTCACAGGTGCCTCTTTGCACCCAATGGCAGCAGGGGGGCAGGGTAAAAACCAAGTTGTGTGAAAAAAGTAGGTAAATCCTGGCTGAAAACAAAAAAACAAAAAACAAAACAAAACAACAGACCTTCTAGGAAGGCAGGAGCTTCCTCCACCCCAGTCCTGTTGAATGGGCAGGGAAAAGCCAGGGATTGCTTTTCCAAGTAAGAAGCAGGCCCGGAGGATGAGAGAGTGTTGTAATGCTGACTAAGCCAGTTATTACAGCTGTGATTAACCCGGGTAATTAATCTCAGGCATTGAACGTGGTAGAGGTCAACGTTTTCAAAGCTGGTTGGGAGATGTGATGATGTAATTGCTTTGGAGATGTTAATTCTCCCCATCCACCACCCCCCCCCTGCCCTGCAGACACTTCTGTTCATATTTTACGGGTTTGGGAAGCTTTTTCTCATCTTTTCTACTTTTCAGGAGCTGAGGCTGAAGGGGTTTGTACCCGCAGTAGAGACGAACCCTCCCTCTCCCTTTCCACACCCGACGGGGCTGGGGTGGGGACGTGAGGTGGGGTCCAGGGCCAGCTGTGCCCTGGATGGGACAATCCTGCTGCAAACCCCTGGATGTAAAAGTGCTTTGCTGGGTGGAAAAAGGGCGGGACTGGAGCCAGGGTGGTGGATTATTTGGGTAAGATCATGCAGCGAATTTATGGCAGCTGGAAATCAGATGCATCCTCCCCAGTTCTCCATTAACCCCAAAGCATCCCTCCTCCTCCCGGGGCACCTTTCAGAAAGCTTTGCCCTGTATGTAACAGCACGTAGGTAAGAGCTGAGCTCCTGAACACCTTTTATCCTGGTGGGTTTGGATGAGAAGAAATAGTGTAAGTCAAAAAAAAAAAGGGGATGTGCAAATTTTTTTGGAGTCTTGATGGCTTTTATTCGCGGTAACGTGAAGAGGCACTTCACTCTCCCGCTGTGGGGACCCGTGGTGCCGACACACGATGCTGTCTGGATGTTTTTATTTGTATCATGAGGCACTGCTGGCAAAAGGAGCTCTTGGTTTGTGAACAGAGGATTGACTACTGATAGCAAAGTGATTTACAGTGAGGCTTAGGCCAGCCAGCTCCAGGAGTGCTTTTACGTGATGGCCTAATGGTTATTAATTTGTCTGGAATTTACTGTAATGCTATTAATCCTGATAGGCTTGTTGGGTATTTAATGCAAATATTTTAAGTGCTTCTGTGGGATTTTTATTTTTTTTTTTCCCCTGGAATGGCGTGTTTAGCTGCACAGCCCACATATGTGCAGGAGCTCCTTTTTCTAGGGACATTTCAATGAATTTCCCCCCAGGTTGTGACGGGTCTAACTCAGCCGTGCCCTTCCCCATCCCCTTCAGGCAGGGCTCCCCAGGCTTGTCCGGCATCCCTATCCTCTCAGCCCTGAGGTTTCAAATTCCTCTTTTCCAGCTCTGAACATCTTTCATCTCTTCTTCTTTGCCAGAGCCACCGAATTGCCCGTGTCCCTGCCCGGCTGCCCCGCGCTGGCTCTGCCCAACCCGCTCCCGTGGGTCAACCCTTTCATTTCTCCCTCACTTTGATTCCTCCCTTTACATTGCTGGCTGGCAAGCTGAGCTGCGACCATGTGTTTCTGTTTAGGTGGCCTGACAGATTGAGGTTTCCAGCTTTCTTGGTGGGAAACACGGCTCCGAAAGCCTGGAAACGTGTGAAGGTTGCAATCTGATTCCGGCTGCGTTCCCTGCTCCCCCCTCCTCTCTGTCCCTGCAGGGAGAGCACAGCTGATGCCAAAGCGGGGGGGGGAAAGAAAAAAAGGAAAAAAAAATAATCCAAACCTCCCAGGGAAACTGGAAATATATGTAGGATTTTATCCAAAGATCACTTAAATAAATCACAGGCTGGGACTGTGAGAGCGGCAGGTTCCTTTGGAGGGATCAGCTCCCAAGTCTGCGGCTGGAGCAAGCTGGCTGTGGGGGGGGGTTTGGGCTGCACAGCCGGCACCCCAAATGTGGGGGGGTGAAAAGACTGTGATATTAGCTTCATGCTGGGAGTGCACGTGTTTCCCGTGCACAGGCAACGGGCCCTGGGCTCAAGCCTCCTCCGAAGGGGTTTAAGCCTGGTGTGGGCGAGCGGAGCTGCCTCGACGGTTCACCACCCCGCCGCAGAGTGTCCTTGGGTGCACGTGGCTCCTTCCCTGCCATCCCCGGGGCTCGAAGCATCCCCACGGACAGAAAAACATCACTGCCCCCATCCCGGGCCAGCAGGCTCGTGCTGGTGGGAGACAAAGAGCCTTTTGAAGTGTTTGGAGATGTGAGTCAAGGGCTGGCCGTGTCCCTGTGCCGAGGGGCGAGGGCTAGGGTGAGCTGTCTGCCTCAATTGATGGCTTTATCCTTTATTTTCTGTCTTTGCTCGGTCTGGAGCTCCTCAGTGGGAAGTGAAGCAGATGCTTGGTGTTTTGACCAGCCGAGGGCTGTCAAGCCTTGTCGCTCGGGATCGTGGCCACCACTACAGGTCCTCCAGAGCCCCGTGTGCCCCCATGTGTGGCGTGGGGCTCAGTGGGCCTCTTGGCTTGGCCACGAGGGTCTTGCATGGCTTGTCCCTCTGTGTGTGGCTGGCTGGAGCCTGGGCTTTCAGCCTCCCTTGGCTGGAGGAAGGCGAGTGGGTCGCCTCTTGTGACCTTCTCATTGAGCCAAATTTCAGAGCTTGGCTCCTGCTGTGGCCGAACATATGCAACCGTTTCCTTCCCAGCAGAAAAAGCCTTTCTGAGAATGAGGGGGAGAGAGGTGCTTTCAGTTCTTTCCTTCCCCAGAGCTTCTGGGAATAGGGGGGTCTGGAAATACCCCCCAACATGAGTGCCCCCACATTGCCCACTTGGGTGCAGCTGGATGATGCCAAACACGTGGGGATGGATCCCACCCCATGCTTCTGCCATTGCAGCTTCATGGACCCCCCCCAGGGGATGGGTGGGCTGGGAGAAGGAAGGTTTACAAGGTGGGATCGCTGGTGTTTACTGGGTCAAACACAATGCCACCCCGGGATAACAGGCGCGAGGTTCCTCTTGATGCCATTTCACAAGAAAAGTGTCCAGGGACAGCCCTGCCTTTTTGCTGAATGATTCCTGACGGGAGTTGAGTTTTTTTCCAGGAAAAGGGTGGATGGAGAGCACACTGATTCCTGCTAAAAGCACCCAGCTTGTTCCCAGCAGCCTGGCAGGAACCGCTTGGGTCTCACGGCCCATTTGTAGAGCGATGGGAGAGAGCAAAGGTGACACCAGGCACCGGCCAGCTCGCTGCAAGGTGCTGAGCTGCTCCGTGGGGTGGTGGGGACATGGGGAGGAAACCCAGTGAGATGGGAGTGGTAGGAGAGATTTTGGTTTCGGAGCAGAGGAAGGAGCGGGGGTCCTGTGACACGTGTTGCGGGACCGCTCCGGCGTTTGGCCACTGTGCCCGGGTGGCTGCGGCTGGTCCCGGCCAGATGTTCTGTAATTTCAGTCTGTTTGGTTCCCAGCGTCTGCTCTTGCCATCGGCCTGGCCCCCAAGCCTCGCTCTCCACGGGTGGGAGATTCCCCTCCTGCCTTCACCGATAGGGCCAAGAATAACACACGTTGGTGGTGAAATGCCCAGGTGCCCTCTGAAGCCCCCCCTGAGTCTCCTGACCTGGGCTGTGAGAGGTTGGGAGCCCCAACACCTTCGGGAGGTCAGGACCGGGAGGCAGAAGCAAATAGCAGGGCTGGGGAAGGCATGCAGGAGGCAGAGCTGCTGGAAAGATGCAGCAAGAGGGTAGGGAATAATCAAGGGTATTTACAGAATTCCCATCCATCCGTGTTCAGCATCTGTCCCCAGCCAGGGACCCAGGGCACGGCGAGGTTAAACATCAAGGGTTAGTGCCTTTTTGTCTCCAAAAGTCAGTGTGAAAAGCAGAATCTGCAGTGCCAGGGTGAGAGAAATGGTCTTACAAAAATAAATAGTGTGGGTCACATGAGTTACTGGCTTCTTCTGGAGGAACTAAGTGTTTACATGAGTTCTTGGAGGCTTGGCTGTGCTTCATGCTCGCAGAAAGGGTCCTGGAGGAGACGCTGAGGCTGAGCTCAAGTTAATTAAGAGTAGGCTGTCATTTGGGAGGCCTGGCTCTGCCCTTGCCTGCGCGGCTGCAATGTTTCACTTTGATATACACGGGGCTGGTTGCTGACAGAGCAGACTCGGGACAAGATGGGCTGTGGGGTGGCTCAACCGATGACTTTGCCCTGTTAATTGGGTGTCTCCGGGTGCTCTCTGCTTCCAGAGACCCTGCGAGAGCTGCTGGTGGTTGGATCCAGCGTGAAGCCTTGCCCAGAGACTGGCTGAGCATCCCTCAAGATGCCTGGAGGTCCTGGCACTGGGTGGTCCTTGCCCAAAGCTGGGGCTGGCGGTGGGGTGACCCCCGCCCCCGGCAGACTGCAGCACCACTTGCCAGGAGCTCTGCCCAGGCGCCTTCTCTGTTCCTTAATTAGCAGCATTACCAGCACATTTGGGCATCCCTCGTGTTGGGAGAGGGATGTCATTTGTTCCTCCTGCTTATTCTTCCTTTTGAAGCCGTAATCCTCCCACTCTGACATCGCAGCCCTTCCCGCCGCAGCTAATTGCGATGCCACGCGGGCAGGTGGGAGCAGCTCGCGGGCAGAGGAGCCCAACCGACCTCGCTCGGGCGTCAAAGCCCCGTCCAGCTGTCCCCATGACGGGGGGAGCTGCAAATGTGATACGGGGACAGAATTGATTCGGCTCAACGCCTTCTCGGTGCGAGGCCGGCGGCTCAGGGAGAGCAGCATCTCCGTGTCCTCCCCATGGCAAGCTCTGGCCCAGGGCTACTATCCCTGGGGGATTAAAACCAGGGGAGAACAGCTCCTGCGAGCTGCTTTCTCCCTGCAGGTTACCCTTCATTCACTTCACGGGGTCCGAGCAGAGCTCTGCTGTTTGATTTGATTTGCAAAGACAACCAAAAGGTGTTAAGTGCTTGTTTGACACTTTCTAAAGTGCTTTAAGAAAACCACTTCTACTTGGTGCAAGTTTTTTAGGGTCTGGATGCCAAAAAAGTTTTAACATCATTACATTTGTCCAGGATACGTTGTGAAAGATCCCACCCGGACACAGGTCACGGTTGTCTTTTTTTTTTTTTTTTTTAATTAACTTATCACTCATTCAACTATTCTCAGTCTTCTTTTATCCCTTTTTATCTTCTTTTATCTCCTGTTAGAGTAAACCTCAGGCGCTCCAGGTGCCAGAGCAGGAGCAGACGCTGGATCTGTGATAGGGTTGGGTTCCCACAGCCCAGCCACCTCCTTCCCCTCACAGGGACCCTTATTGGATGCTGCAAAACAAACAAACAGAAATAATGGAGGAAACCAAAGCCCAGAGGGCAAAGAGGGAAGGGATGGGGAGGAGGCTGTGTCGGGAGAATATAGATTTCTTTCTCACATCTTCTAAGCATCTTCGTTTGGTCGGTGGTAGCAAACGATCCCACAGGGACTCTCGTTTTTCCAGGGGCTGCCATCGCTGCGTGGGATCCACGTTGCTTCTGGTTGTTGTATCGCTCCAGAAGGCTGAAGCGAAAGAGCACATCCCAAATACGTGTGTGAGCTTGGCTCGGCGGCCTCACACCCCCAGCAGCCATGAGGGCAGCTTTCCTTTTGCCGGGTTCATCCTGAAGTTGTTTTGCTGTTGTTGTCTTGTTTACCGATGGAAGCAGAGGTCTGGGTTGCTTCCTTTAATCTTTCTTACTGCTCTGCTCCCCGCTGGGGGCAGGCAGATTTACTGCTGATCCTATATTCTGGTTTTGCCTCCTAACATCTGTGTTAACTCTTCCCTTGGCCATCGGGAACAGCGTGGCTGGCCCCAAGCCGGGTCTGCGGAGCTTCAGCTGGACCGAGCTCGGAGGCGAGCGGCTGAGAGCGCTGAGTGTTTTGCCATATTGCAACGCTGGGTGGAATATCCGTGTCCCTGGACAGGAGAGATGTGCTCCTCCTCTGAGGACGTACAGCACACACATGTTGTGTTTTACCTATCAGACTTTCCCACGTTGTTGTCCCATCCATCCTGTCCCCGTATTTACCTGCCACCCCCCAGGCTGGGACCTCTGCCAAGAAGAAAGGTGATATTCGTGTTAGCAAGCCACGCTCGCCACTACAAGAGGACAGATGGATGGAGCAGATCAGCTCCGGTTTGCTCTCCAGAAGCCGATGTAGCTGCTGGGGCCAAGCGCCGTGTCAGCATCTCCTCCGAGAGCTCTCCGTTAGATGAGTTATATCTGATGCTACTAGGCACGAAGGTGTTTCCATGGGTTTGGGAAGTGAATCTGCCTGCTAGCAAAGCCAAAGTTTCCAAGTGGAAACCCTGGGCTGCTCCCCAGTGACGTTGTTTTATTGGTTTTGAAGACTTAAGCTCTTTGCTGGAAATATTGGGGCATCTTTAAAGACCCCCACAAGTCCTGCCTGGGGTAATACACTCCTTTGTACCAGGTTTCTGCTATCCGCTGCGGCGGAGGGAGGAAAGCTTTCTCTTTACCCTGCTCTTAGGTGACTGGTGTGATAATTGGGTCTAAATTGATTTGAACCATTTCCTGTAAATCTCCAGGGAATAAATTTCCCAGATCAATGGATGCCACTAGCAGTGGCTGGAAATCCTGCTGCCCTAAGCATAAGGAGGAGCATTTTATTGAACCTGCAACGCTTCCCACTTGTCCCAGTTTATGCTGGTTCGAGCGAGGAGCCCTGTTTTCCTGGGTGCTGATGTTCTGGGCACAGATCCCCATGATCTAATGAGTAGGAATAAATCAAGGTTTGGTTACCCGTTGGGTGCAAGTGCTGTCATAGCCTCTCTGTCCCCAGCACACTGTGGCTGGTGGCAAAGAGAATCTGTTTTTTAGGGACAGGGGCTGGGGGGAGATACAAGGGATGACAGTGACGTTTGCACACCCAGGAGCTTGTCCAACCTGACTCTCCAAATGAAAGTAAAATCCAGCAAAATCTCCTTTATGCAAAGCATCTTTTGATCCTGGATCCAGCTGGGAGTGCAATGAAGCATTTTTTGTTACCCTTATGGCATTTCCACACCCTGAAACACCTCCAGACCTTCCCCCCAAGATCCCCTCTTCTTTTTGTTTTGCTTGCTGCTTTTTTGCAGTTACACAGGCAGGTTTGGGGAATTTTCTCCCCCTGACCACAGTACCAGGGTCTGACAGGCTGCAAACTGGTGCTGAGTTTTCTCAGGGATGTTTCCTGCCACCTCCAAGGTCCCACTTTAAATCACTTAGAAACCAGAAATGCTTTCGGGTGCAAAAAATCTCCCAAGAGCATCCCCACTGCTCTGTTCCTGTTCCTGGCTGTTGCAAAACAAGCCTTTTCTGAATTAACCAGGGCGTAGAAAGGATCTGGGGAAATGTCTCTCCTGGAAAGCAAATGAATCCCATTACGTTCGCTGCCTTCAGACCCTGCCCCGTTCGATCCAAAGCTGCTCCCTCCAGAGCTCAGACCCACGGTGGGAGATTTATTGGCTCTTGGATGCCACTCTCTCCTGTTATGCGTCTTCCAGGGGCTATTTTACAATGATTTCTTGCCTTCACCTTCTCACCAGCTGTGTGGATGGTGTTTACTAAGTGTATTTTAATGTACTCACCTTTCACCTCTTGACTAGACATGTATTGATCCGATATAGATCCCTGGGAAGGGCCACGAAGGGGATGGGGAGCTGCACCCACCCTGGGCTGGGGAGAAGGGATGGTGGCAGCTGGGGACGAGCCTGTGGCAGGGCTCAGCATGGAGAAGATGGTTCCTACAGTCTGTCCCCACTGGGAAATGGGTCCACACGCCTGAAAATGGATAACGGCAGTGTTGCTATTTGGGGTGGTCCTGGTGACAGAAATTAGGAAAAGGAGCTGGGTGCTTGGCTTCCACCGTGTCTCCGCAGTGTGTGGCAGGGCATGGCAGGGGCATTTATCCACAGAATAACTTCTGGTTCTGTCGCAGCCCCGATCGGGGGCCTGATGCAAGCCAGTCCTTTGGGATGCTGGGCTGGTCCAACCGCATCACGCCAACCCCTTTGCTCATCATTCCCCGGGCATAAATGCTTGGGAAAATGCACCTTTCTCCAAGATTTTCCTGGGACCAAGCTCAATGCGTCACTGTTGCCTCCGGGAGCTCCTGGAGTAGTTTTCTTTATTCCTTGGGCAGATTTTATAGGTGATTTTGGGGCAGAAACGTTTGATGCATAGGGAAGGTTACGCATCCAGTGAGGCACCGGCGCACGTGTTGCTGTTGCTGCCGAGCAAGAAACATGTGCAACCATAAACCACAGCCTGGGGACATGGTCTTTGCTAATCTTGGACCTGAAACCGGGAGCAACAGGAGGTAAGAGGTAAAAGCTGAGATGTCCCAGCTGTTGCCTGCTGTGCCTTGGTAATGTCACGGGGAAAAGGCATTTCTGTAGGGTCGCGGGAGTGATTTCATGTCTGGGCTCCTCGCTGTCCTTAGGGCAGGTGGAGGGGACCAGGACAGGCTCTTTTCAGTGGTTTTTTTGCCTCTGGGTCCCCTCCAGCCCTCCCCCGTGTCTGCCCAGACTGCACAGCTGGGCTGCAGCCCCCACAACCTTCCCACAGCTCGTCAGGGCTGAGGAAACCTCCTGGCTCCTTTCCTGAGCTGCCTCAGCTCTTTCAGAGGCTCCCACAGCCTCAGGACCAGTCAAGCCTCCTTACTGCGGGGAGCCAGCGGGGAACGTGGAGAGCGAACAGGCTGTGTGTCCGAAAACTCTATGATAATCCCTGTAAAATAAATAGGATGCAGAAACCCAGCAGCGCTCGGCAGTGTCAGGAAAGCGAAATGATGCTCCAGCGGAGCCAGGACAGGCAACAACCCTGTGGGTGTCTATGGGGCCGTTTCCCACGGGGCTGAGCTGGGGACAGGGTCACGGCAGCCCTGGCCCATCCCTGCCCTCCCCAGCCTGTGGTGGGGGTCCCCAGGAGTGGAGGGAGGAGGTTGGGGGGACCACGACCTCCTCCAAAGAGCATCCACGCAGGCGAGCACCCACAAAGCGAGCCTGAAACCCCAGTGAGATTGTCTGCACCAAGCCCCAGAGAGACAGCACCATTTGTTCCCAGCTCAGTTTTTCCCCCCCTTGATCCAGATATTCTCTCTTGGCAGGGGCAGAGGCAGTTAAAAGCTAAACCCTGAGGTCGTCGGTGCAAAAGCAGGGTTGGACTGGCTCAAAGGTTAACAAAAATCTTCTCCCTCCCATTTATTTTTTTGGTAAACAGGAAGCTGGGTTTTCATTTCACCCCCAAATCTTTACAGAATGTGGCTGTTTTTATAGCAGCTTTTATTTATTTGTTTCTTCCTTTCATTGGGAACCGGAGAGTTTGCAGCTGACGGAAAGCAGGGGAAGTGTCAGCTGCTAAAAACTGGAATTATAAGTATATGCAGTGACTTTCACTGAAAACCTAAAACCTCCTGACAAGGGGAAGTGGAGGGGGAGCAGGGATGGAAAATGGGATAATGTTTCCTTCCATCCCCACTTGTGCTGGTGCTGGACTTTGTTTGAGAAGGGGCGATGATTTACCCGGGGTGATCCCCAGGCCGGAGGCCCGAGGGTTGATTTATGGAGCAGTAAAACTGAACAGTCTTGTCTTCATCATCGGCTGGGTTTGTTTTGGGTTTTTTTCCCCCAGAAAAGCTCATAGACATTATCTTCCTTCCGGTAAAAATCCCAGGCAAGCAGAAAAGCCCTCCCAGCTACTTACAGCCTCATCTTCCCCACAAAATACCATCCCAAACCCTGATTCCCACGGTTCAATGTCCTGCATGGACCCAGCCAGGGTCCCACTGCCAACACCCATCACCCACCCGCAGGTCCCTGGGGATCCCATGCCGGGGTCGGGTGGTCTGGCACCCTCCTTGCAGCACCCAGGTGATGATTAACAGATCCACATCCACCCTCCTGCCCTGACCCTGCCCACCTGCATCCCCCCAGGACTCCCTACAGCCCCCCCCCCCCAGCCAGGGCTGCCGGGAGGGAGCCAGGTGTAGCCAGATTTTAATTTGTTTTAAATTAACGTGGGAGGTGTGGGGGGAGGCTGGAAGGTGAAGGGAATATTTTCGGGGAAAAAACGACCTTCTCAGTTTCTTTGGGAAGCTCTTGCTGCATCCAGGGGGGAGGGAGAGGTCTGTGAGTTCACTTCAATTAGGGGTAATAAAGCTGTTCTCCTTTCCCCTCCACCCTAGGGAAGCGTGGCACTGAGGCTGTAATGGGTTTAACCTGCTGCTTGCTCAGGTGATCCTTCTCCCATCCCAAATTTTCAAATATCCACAGTCGGTGGCAGCAGGAGCAGCAAGAGCAAGACCTGGAGAAACGTCTGGAGATGCAGGTAGGTACAGTGCAAAGCAACAGGGTGCTGCTTATTGGGGTCTCGTGATGCTTCTGCTAGCAAAGAGGGGAGGAAACTCAAAAAAAAAAAAAAAAAATTCTGTGCAAAATCTTCCATGAGCTCTGCAAGTGGAGTGATGTTTTGGGGATGAGGTCCTGCTGTTGGATTTTCCTGGGATAAGACCTGGCTGCTGGGGATGGTGTTTTGCCGTTTAACCTGCTAAGGCTCTTGGAGATGCTGTTTTGGGGAAGGTTGGGGCTGTCGAGGCTCATCCCCTTGGGGTCTGCAGGTAGGGGCTTTGCCTGGAAAGTGAAGGGAGATGGGGGGAGCCGCATGTTTTGGGGGTGCTGTGATGGTTTTTGGGAGGGGGATATTCCCAAGCTCTTTGCTGCTCTGGAGAAAAAACAGGACTTGGCAGAAAGTGGTTTTTGCTCAGCTGCAAAGCCAGCCCGGTGGGGGAAGCGTGTGGAGCGTCGTGGTGTTTGATCAGTGCCGAAAGCCCGTCCGGGACAGACAAACTGCCAGCTGACGTTCTGCTGCAGCCCTGGAGCATCGCGCTTCGCTTCCCACCTGCTCCCTCATCCCCTGAGCCCTGGAGCAGCCCCACGGCTGGGGCTAAATCATTCCCCTCTGCTTCCCCTCCTCACTGCAAATGGAGGGGGCTGATGCCGTGACAACTGGGGGGCTGATGCCGTGACAACTGGGGGGCTGATGCCGTGACAACTGGGGGGCTGATCTCGCTGCCTGGCCGGGGCAGAGGATGCTGCCAGCTCCTTTGAGACACCGGCCGTGTGGGGACTCAGAGCTGAAGTGACAGCCTGAGCTACAAATGCCCGCGGGTCCCGGACACAGCCGGCGTTAAGCTCTTTCAAGACACTTCATCTCACTGCTCAGGCAGCGCTGACGCTTTCCCAGCCCCAGCATCACCCCTTTTTTGTCACGCGACGGCGAGACCCTGCGGGGACACGGTGCTGTCGCATCCCCATGTACATCAAGCAGCTGGAGATGTTTTAATTAACCAGCGTGCAACAAAAATCACAGAATTGCCTCTCAGCGCTGGAATAGAAGAGGCCGCGCTGGGAGCAAGCCACAGCTTCCCCATCACCCCTGGAAATTCATGAGCAGGTTCCAGATTGTGGTCCCCAGCGCATCCCGTGGCTCTTCCCAGCAGCATCGTGGCCCCGCGGGCGGTCAAAGAGGGGCTGGGATGGGGGGTTGTGACACTCGAGCCACTTCTTAAGGAAAGAGAAGCATGACAGTGGGGAAATCTGGCCCTGTCTGGAGAGGTTTTACATCTGGAGGCAGGTTGGGCCATGCGTGCTCAGTGCACGTGTGTTTGCTTCGCTCCTGCTTTATACTCCGGCCGTTCACGGATGGGATGAGTCAGAAGGGCCACGGAGAGATTTCTCAACTCAGATAAAAAATTTTGAGGTCGTTTTTCAAGTCCCTGCTTTTGTGGCTGCGGATAATGCTGCAAGAGAAACACAAAACCATGTGAAACTCGTTGAGGTTTCAGCTTTGTTATGAGCACGAAACTCGGACCAGATTTCTGCAGGGACTGTTGCTGTTCCTCGCAGCCTGGAAGCCAGAATTAGACTTGATTTTTTTTTTTTTTTTTTTTTTTCCCCTTTTCTGTTTATTCACTGCAAACTCCTTGAATGCCTTCTATTTTTGGGGCCTTTCATTTAGCCAAAGAGCAAACTGAGTCACCTGATGGATGAAATATTTTCTTGATAAGACACTTTTTTCCCCCCCTTGTTTTGCTCCCTGAGGCTCCCAAGATGGGTCAGTCCTGGCCAGCTGCTGGTCCTCACGGAAATATTTGCTATAACTAAATGTTACACAGCTGTTTCTCACTAGGGCATTCTTCAGAGGTGGATTATTTGTCATTCCCCAGCTTAATAATAATAATCCGTTAATGCATTTTTGTCATCCAATGAAGGAACAAAATGCTCCCATGTGTTTTTACAGCAACGGTGCTTTTCCACACATGCAGGCAGAGCTTAGGCTCTCCCTGCACCCTGGCCTGACTAAATACACTTAAACAACTCCCCCAGCACAAGTCTTAAGTCTTGTAATATGACAGGGTGGGTCAGAAGTGTATTAGAACCACTGACTCACAAGCATATAAAAAAAGATGTAAAAGGGAAGGGAAAAGTGAATGTTTCCGACATGCTGGTGGCCGTGGAGATCCCCTCCTCTTTCCCCCCCCCCCCACTTGTGCTTCCTGGGAATCTTGTGAAAATATTTGTTTTTAATTCTCCGCTGGATCAGATGCTGTCCCACAAATGGGGGAGTTTGCAGTTCCCTCAGTGCATGCTCGATGTTTCGCAGCCGGCAGGCTGTGGGCAGATGTTCTCATCCAGATCCAGATGTGCTGTATGAAGTTCTTGCCTTCCCCCTCGCCCCCCCCCAGGCTCTGGAGCATCTTTCGGGAACATCCTGAGCGTCTCTGGGGAACAAAGTCATCCTTTCAGTGGGTTGTTGGGTCCCTGATGAAAAGGGGCTGCTCTACCGTGGTCCCTTCTCCTCCTCAGGTAGGACTGCTCCAAGCCCGCTGCCAGCTTCTGGCAGCACAAATGGGGCATTTTGCTCTTTTTTTTGTTGTTGTTTCTGCTGTTGCCAGTGTCCTGGAGCCAGGCAGTGGCTTGAGGATGAAGGTTTGCCCCACGCCTTGGTGTAAGGATCCATCTACAGCTGCCATCAGCCCCCCCAGACTGCAGCAACCGCGGCACTGATGGTTATAGCCTGGCCTCAAACCTCCCCAGCAGCCGAGAGTCAGCCTCGCTCAGCCCCCCCTGCCCTCCCGGTGGTTGCTGCAATAGAGCCCTGGCAGGGTCTCGGGTGTGAGTGGGGACAGCTGAGCCCCAGAGTAGCTGGCAGGGTTCCTGGGGGACGTTGGGTCCTCGGCTGCACCCTCCCAGCCAGCACTTCAGAGCCAAAACTCAGCGGTTTGTCTGCGGTTCCCAGGTCAGCGGCTTTGTCAGGATGGAGGAGCTGGCGGCCAGGGGCTGGGGAGGGATTTGGAAGCCCAACCTTGAGCCAGTCCCACACGTCAGGGTGTTGCAAATACACATGTTAAAGTTTCAGGGACACACTGGGGAGCGAGGGAGGTCCGGGGGTCATGGCAGCACCTTGGGTGGTGGCTGCTGCAGCTGTCCCTGCGACGCAAAACTTCAAATGAGGGGCCAAATTCACCAACAGGAAAACTGCTGGGAGCTGGAGGCAGCGTGTGAATGCAGCGCTGAGCAAACATTGGTGCCAAAATTCGGGCGACTCGCTGCGCTTCAAGGAAATTAAAAAGTGCTTTCTCCTGTTCTTGCTTATCCAAACCCTCCCAGCCTCAGCTGGCCTGGTACGCTGGAGGAATCAGCGTTTGGAGCAGGCTTGGACTTTGATTTGTCTCTTACAGCTTCCTGTCCTGATGAGAAAGGAAAAGTTATTTTGGTAACATCAGGAACGAAACCCAAGAGGTGACTGGAGCATCGGCAGGGCGGGCAGGAGTGGCGGGAGCAGCCAGAGACAATATTTCTCCTACCCGCAGGAGAGATGCTCCGGAGGCTCTTTGCCTTTGATTTCTTCTCCCAACTGCTTCTCGGTGCAATGAAGAGCAATTACCCTTTCCATAAAAGCCTCCTTATTTTAGGGGACTTCCAGTAGCTTCAAAGAAGGGGCAGGTTTCTCTCGGGAACAAAGTCATCGTTTCAGTGGGTTGTCAGGTCTCTGATGAAAAGCACCGTCGAACGCTCGCTGCTGGGGGCTGGACCTCTGCTCTGTCCCCATGTCCCTGGTTTGGTTCAAAGCAGCGTCCCTGGAGGAAAATCCTTCCTGTGCACTAATCCCACGCTGCAGGACCCCATCCCCGACCAGGCTGAGACTGGGAAGAGCCGAAACCCACCTTGCATGGAGACCTGGAGATGCGCCCAGGGATCTGCCACGTCTCCCAGTCCTCCGCCGTCCAAGGGAGCAGTGGGGAGAGCGCAGAAACACCCGGCTTTCCAGCTCCCTCGTCCCAGATAAATATTGCTTCTCCTTCCGAGGAAAAGGCAGCGCTACCAGAGCCAAGGCTTGGGATGTCAGAGTGAGCAGCGCTTGGTTGGATCAATGCTTTTTTTTTTCCCTCCCCAACCCCGTTCTGAGCCTCCTGTGTTAAGAAATAACCTTTCCTGAAAGCCAAGAAAGGCTGTCGTGGCCGGGAGATGCTTTTCATCCCACCCTGGCAGAGCACTGGCCCTGGGCTGCTTGTGCAAGGGCCGAGGAGCACTTCTGGGCTTGTTTTTTGCATCCAGGAGCTGCTTCCCAGGCGCTGTGGGGACCGTGAGGGCCAGGCTGAGCTCAGGGCTCAAGGGCACGGGCTGGCAGGGAGATGGCAGCAGAGGAATTAAGCTGTGTTCGACCACCACAGCAAGCTCTCTGGGATGTAGCCTGGTTTTTCCAGGGTGCTCCCATTGCTGGCATTGCCTGGGTTCAAGCTGCTTGGCAAAGGCACTGAGGGTGTTGCGGGATGTAAATGGCAAAGGAGTTGTCATTTCATCCCCTCCATCCGAAGGGGAAACACTGGAAAAGCTGTGCAAGGACCAAGCAAAGGGGAACAGCTGTGGGTTTGCTGGAGCCAGAGCCCCCAGGGCTGTGCTACCCAGTACAGCGATGGGAGGGAGCAGGTTGAGATGCAAAGAGGCAGAAGGCACCAGAGAATCTCTCTGTTTTTGGGTGCTGAAGAGCTGAGCCTTGTCTTGAGCTTTGATCTTATCTCGCCAGGCAGTCTGCTGGGGGCAGGGGTTATCTCCGCTCCACTGGCAGCGGCGAGGAGATGAAAGCACCGAGAGCAGGGTTGTGTCCCCGTTTGGGGACCCCCAGCCCCCTGCCGCCAGCACCTTTGTCCGTGGGGTAACCGTAGCCGGTGGCGGGGGCAGACAGTGAGGGGTGAAGCAGGGAGGGGAGGAAAAGATGGGTGTAATTTGGTAACACAACCTTCCAGTTTTTCATCCAGACAAAGGGGGTGATTACAGCCGCCCAGGCTGGGATTACAGCAGGGAGGTGTGGAAAGGCCCGCGACCCACCTCGCCTCCCCTTCCCCTTGTATCCTCCCCTCCAGCCCGGCTCCAAAACAGCTCTGCTCCCCCCGCAGAGGGCAGCAAGATCTGTAACCCTTGCGTACGTCAGGGGGGTAAATAAAACATGGACTGCCCTGGTTTTGTGCTGATGCTCTGCAGCTTCAACCCCCCCCGGTTCCTCTAAGCCAAAACTCCCAACCTCTGGATTCAGCTGCTGCTACTCCCCCACCTCCAGAGCTTGGTGTCTATCCCCGGAGTTCGGAGCCCAACACCCTGCGTTTTTCTAACATCCGTTTTTCTCCCACATCAGCATCTTCCCTCTCAGCCCCTCACCAGGGCTTTGCATTCACTACAGCAGAGGCTGAGCACAACAGCCTGGGGGTGATGGGCCATGAGGGGATGGGGGGGATGACACACAACTAGGGAGAGATGGGGATGGGTAGGAAATCTTGGCAGAAGCCCACAGACCCTCGTTAAGCATTTCTGGCACCCTTAATGATGCTCCAATCTGCTAATTGTCTGCATGCAGCCCCGGCTGAGTCCTGACTACCAGCTTGTGCCTCACTCAGCCTAGACACACGGAACGGAATGGGGAGGGGGGGGGGGGTCCATTTCATCCTCACGTCGCATTTTCTCTGGAGAAGGGGGCTGCTGAGCAATGAAAACCTTTTGTGGGGAGACCTGGGGCATCTGCCCCACTGCCCTCTCCAAAAAAACCACGGCCAGGGCTGTGCAGCTTTCCCCCCAGCACGTCCCATCATCCAGCTGGAATTCTCCCAGCTTGCAGTTTAACCTCTTTCTACCTGTTTTGGCCCAAAAGGTGTGGAGGTGATGATCCTGCAGCAGATTTCCATACCTCAGGTGCAGCCCTGAGACCCTCTGTCCCCACTCAAAAGTGAAGATTTTTACCCCTTGTTTTTTCCATCCTGCCCCTCTCCAGCACAGGAGGGGACCCCAGGACCCTTCTCAGGTTTTGCAGCAATCTGAGCAGCAGGGGAAGGGTCATATAACCACGGGGCTGGTGGGGGAGCCCCTCAGGGCTGGTGACAGAGCCCAGCTGGCCTCACTTGCCGCCCAGCCCCGGGCAGGAGGCCGGTGGGGGGACGGGAAGGAAAAGGGGAGAGGGAGGAGGTGGTATGGTCGGGAACTGCTTGCTGGAGGGGATTAAAGGCTCAATCTTAACTCAAGAGAAGGAAATTAGAATCAAATCAGCTTCTAGCACCTGCTGGAAATCGGGGCAGGATTTATGGCTGGGGGAGAGGTGGGTTGGGGCATCCCACGGCTTCCCCTGAGGGTCCTTGCAGGCGATGAAGGGGGTTGTGGTCCCTCCTCCTCCTCTCCCACTGATACAGTAGACTTCATATTTACTAAATTTCATGGTTAATGCTTATACTAGTAGTGTTTGGGTAACACCACTGCTGTGGAGGGTGGGGGGCCCCAGGAAGGGCCTGGGCTGGAGGTGATTCCCCCCCACGATGGGGACCGATGGGCTCCCTGCAACTTCTGGGCTTCGCAGAGCTCTTTGGCGTGGATGGACCAAAATGTCCTCGGCAGTGCCTGGGGCTGATGGAAGGGGGAAGATGGTAGAGGGGGGTGAAGAAGGGTGTCAGTGCTGGGCTGGGCTGGATTCGGCTGTCTGCAGCTCACTGAGTCCTGTGGCAGCCGGGCTCCCATGGGCTGTTGTAGGGGAGATGGGGATGCCCTGGGGCAGCACCCATGGGTGCAGCTGGTGGGTGCTCAGAGCCGAATCCCAGGGGCTGAGCGTGGGTGGGAGCAAATAGATAAAATTCATCACCTGCTGCTCCTTTCTTCATCTCTTCTCTGACATTCCCACCTTCCCTCTTAAGGACTGGGCACCTGTGCAATCCCAGCACCAGGTCTCCCCCTTCCTGGCTCCCTCACTCCCCAAATCCCGCATTTCCAAACCTTTCCTGACCCCGTTCATCATCTCTCTCAGCCTCCATCCTCTTCCTCCTCCCTTTCCCTTTAGTTTTTTCTGTCTGCAAGCTCTCAGCTCAGCATCCCACCAACCTGCCCAGAGGCTGGTCCTCCCCATCCCTGAGCAGGGCTGAAGCCCCAGAGCATCACTGTACCCCCACACCAGCACCCCGGGGTGCCCCAGCAGCTCTACACCCCCCTGTCCAGCCACACTGCCCCCCACACCCCAGCAGGGTGGAAATGGGGCGCCTGGCAGGAACCGCCTGTAAAACGAAGAAAGTTAATCATGGAGATAATTGAAACCAGTGGCCATAGCTGGAGAGCGAGCAGCATTTTCTGAGCTGAGGGGAGGAAAGAAGGGGGTGGGAAGCTGGGGCTGGAAGGGGGGGGTGTCTTTGGGGGTTTATGTTTGTGGTTTTTTAAGCCAGGGAACAAATCCACATGGTTGCACGGGCAATTCCCAGGAACTTTTAGCCTGGGCTCAATCATAAATGTTTCAATCCCTTCACTTCAAGTGTAAAATTGAGGCTCTCTGGAAGGAAATGGGTTGGTTGGCGGCTCTTTCCTGGGGTGGTGCCGGCAGCCCTGCCCGGTGGGGGGGTCCTGGAAGTGTGTGGCTTGTGATCAAATCAAACCAAGGGGCTAAATCTGTTTCTCACCCAGCCCTGGAGAGCAGGGCTGTGCCGTTTGCCCAGCCCGTGTCCCTTCACCTGGGCTCCCTTGGGAGAGCAGAGCTGGGGGGTGGCAGCACATCACCCCCCGTCCCCAGCACACTCTCGGGGATGATACGGGCCTGTGGCACCCATGGACCTCTCCTCGCTTTTCATTCCCCTTCCAGCAGCTCTGGGTGCCTGGGAGCACCTTGCAGGAGCAGAAAACTAGAGGGGGAAGTAGAACAACATCTGGAAGGAGCCCTGAGCCCAGAACCTGGCCAGGGCGGGGGGGTTGGTCCCTTTTTTTGGGGGGCTGCAGGTCCCATGCCCAGCTCAGATGGGCATAGCCAGGGCCTGGTGACTTTGTTCCCCTCCTCACCCATTTTCCCCCAATCTTTTTTGACCGATCCTGCTTAAACCCCCCCAGCCCATGCTGCCCCCCCACTGCACTGGGGAGCCACATTCCCCCTCACCCAGCACCTCATCGGAGTGCGCAGGTACTTTAGGTTACACCAGGTTTTAGCCCAAAAATGCCATTTTGGTGCCTCTGGCCTCTGGCCACCAGGCACGTGGGCAGGATGCTGCTTCCCTGGGGGTATTTTGGAAAACCCCAGCTCAGGTTCTGGCTGGGGCTGGTGGTGGTGGTTATCCGCCCACAGATCTGCAACTGTTTTACGCCTCTGGTTTTTTGACCTTGCAGTTTTGTGTGCATTGCCTTGGGTACTTTCCAGGGCTGAGCTGAAGCATCTCTCCAGAAAGCCCTGATTATTTCAGGCTGAAAAGCAGGTCTGAAGCAATTAGAGATGGAACAAAACCCTTCCAGCTATGGAGCAGAGCAAGGGAAACGGAGAAGAGAATTTGTGTGGGATGGATTTGAGCTTAAAGACAGGCTGGACCTGCAGGGAGGGAGGCTTTTCTCCCCGCTCAGCAGCTGAATAAAATCCTCATTAATTATTTCTTTTTCACTCTTCAAGCTTGATGAATATGAGCAAGAGTTGAGTTTTGTCGTGAGGCTGCCACGGTGGCGACCCATCCCTGGCAGCACAGTGACATGAAGTGATGCAGGGAGCTGGAGAGATGTGGTTGCACCAAGACTTGGCTTGTTTTTAGAAGGAAAACTGCAAAAACGGGTCCTTCCCAGCATCTGTCCACTGATGGGGGCCAAGGATGTGCCCAGGGATGGGAAGGGAGATCATGCACGAGGGTCAGTGACAGTGCACTGGAGCTGGCTGCTGTTTGCTGCCTTCCCACGGCTCGCCTGGCACCCAGCCCAGCCTCTCTAGTCAGAAAACCAGAAATCTGTATTTCTGAGTATTTAATCTGGCGGTTTTGCAAAGCAGAGCGCGGCCTCTGCTCCCGGCTGAAGGTCGCCAGAGTTTTGCACTGTGCGTTGCAAAACTCCAGCAACTGTCAGCCAGGACCGGAGGCTGCACTCTGTTCACTTTGTTCAAAGAGTCTCATTTTGCATCTAATGAAAATTTTATTCTGATTTTTTTGTTCTGCTTCTGAAACAAAGAGACATTTCCAACACCCAGACACCGGAGATTAAAAAAAATAAATAAAATATTTATTTTAAAATGAGTAATAAACTAACCAAGGAGCTTGTATCTGAAGAAGATTTACATTCACTCTGTTTTTCAGATGGGGAAAATGAGTCACCAACTAATGGCCAAGGGGAGTTGATGAACTGGAATGAATTACATGGGGTTTCTCACCTTTCAAGGGAATTAAAACCTCTTTACCATCCTTCCAGTCTGGGCCTCAGCCTGGTTTTGCACCCAAATGGTGTAATTTTCCCATGAGAGGGCTTCCATGCTCACCCTGGGAGCAAGGGACCCTGGAAGCCTCCTGTGAAGCAACGATGTCCTGGCTGAAGTTTATCTTCAGTTTGCCTGGGAATTAAAATCTCCCTCGTTTGCCCCATCCTCCCTTGGAAACAGGAGAAAGTCAATTCTTCCAGACTCCTTGGAGGCTTTTTCCTGCTCTCGGTGATTTTGTCTTCATCCGCATTTGGAAGGAAACCAACCCAACCACTTTCTTCCAGTTCTTTGTAAATCATTCCCCTACCCCTTCCCCTTTCATACTCAAATAAAGGAAATAATTAAGAGACCAGGAAAATGAGCTGTTGGCAAGTTTCCTGCAAAACTGCTCGGCGTTAGGGTGCCGTGCAGAGCTTGAAGCCTTTCGCAGGAGCAGGGTAGACGTTCAGGGAGCTGCTGTGATGCCTCCATCAGAGGGATTTGGCCAATTCTTGGGCTCTCTGCTCCCTTCCCTTTGCTCTGAGGTGTCATTTTGCTGCCCCTTTGCCAGAACAAAAGCACTGCTCGATACCCAGGTGGCTTCTTTTCAGCTTCAGATGAAGCCAGGCTCTG
Organism: Athene noctua; assembly: GCF_965140245.1. Classification (NCBI taxonomy): domain Eukaryota; kingdom Metazoa; phylum Chordata; class Aves; order Strigiformes; family Strigidae; genus Athene; species Athene noctua. Next base: position 2,910,191 of record NC_134061.1, on the reverse strand, counting down.
CACAGGAGCCTGCAATGACACTGGAGTTACCAGCCAGCGGCAATTTGCATTTGAGAGAAGCTTTGAGGGGAAACCAATGTGTGTTCCCCCATTTATTCCTCAGCTCACCTGGCTGAGGGATTACTTTAGAGTTCCCTGGGCAGCCCCATTGTACCCTCGTTCTTGTGGTACTGGGCTGGAGATGGGTTTTCTCAGCGTATTTTGGGCAACAACTCACACCCTTGTGCCAGACCCTCTGCGCTGGCTCTTACTGAGATGATTCAACAGCAGCAACAGGAATTTCATATGCTTGGAGGGAACCACTGCCTTGCCCCGGCCGCTGTATCCCCTCTCACATTGTCTTCCTTGCTAACTTCCCCCAGACACATCCATCTGGGCTTGTTTAACCTCTCCCTGCTCCCTCCAGGAAGGCCACATCCATTAAAGTGAAGCCCCATCATCACCTCCCTTGGTTTGCACCCAGCTGCAGCAAAACAGAATCACCTGGGGGAAACTGGGGGAAGAAAAAGAAGGGAAAGACTTTCACTTCCCTCTCTTTTCCCTTTCCTGCCTGTCCCTGCTGGCAGTGCTGTCCCTCCTTCCCAGGTGAGTGAGGTGGAATATCTCATAGATGCATTAAATTAGAGGTGGTTTGGAGTGAGGTTGCTACAGGGGCTGGTCTTGGCTCTGTCACTGCTCAGACAGCCTTGTCCCATGACAACCTGTGCCAGGACACCCCCCATCCCACTCCCCTGTGTCCCCTACCCCATACGGGGTGGTGGGGACACCCTGAGATGCAGGGACCTTCCCATCTCTGCCCTGCCTTGCCAGCCACCTGGGCATTTCTCCACCCACTGGCTTGTTCCCTTGCCTTTTAGGCCAGGTTTATCCTGGGCTAGGTTTATCCTTGACCAGGTTTATCCTGCCCCAGGCACAGTCCTGATTTCTGCTGGAGCTTCTGGATGCTGCAACAGCATCCACAGTTCCTCAAGGTTTGGACCACACACAGGGTTTTTTTTCCCAAACCTGGTCAATAGAGATGTGGTGGTGGGTTAAACCAGCGCCTTGTGATGCTTGGCTTAGCCTTGTCTCTACTGGTCTGGGCTACGGGGCTGGAAAAACCTCAGGTGAGGAGCTAAGAGCAGGTTAAAAGAGGAAGGCAGCTATGCTGCTCTCCCATTAGCCCCCACCTCAATGCCACTGGCCCCTCAGTAGCCCCCTGGGCTCGCGCGGCACGAGGCAGCCTCGGGGCTGTGCCGTGCCCGGCGCTGGCACCCGGCCATCACCCCCGCGCTCCCGGCTTTGCCGCCGACCTGCTTTCCATTATTTGGGAATGTGGCTCTCGCCGGCATATGGGAGGCAGATTTTTGCCTGGGGGTGCGGAGGGGGGAGATGGGGGCTGCTGAGGCTGGCGCTGACCTGCGTGCTCCGCTCGGGGCAGGTACCGCGGGGCTGTTGGCAGGTTGGGGTTGTCTCTGGGGTCAGGGAATGAACCATCTCCAAATCCCCCCACCCCGTGGCTGGTTGCGCCCCCAAAGCTGTGCTAAAGCATCGGGGGAACCTGCACGAACGCTTGCTGGGCTTGCTTCTGGAGGCAGACAGATGGATGGGGAAGAAATATTGGTGAGATTAGAGTTTGTCAGCTGCAGCTGGGCGCCGCGAGCTGTTGTTTCACTTGCAAAGCCCTGCTGCTCTTCGGGAAGCTCAGCTTTCTTTTCCCATCTTTGTCCTTCTGCAAAGGGAAGATCCCCACTCCCCGTAGGGGCCAGGAGTTGAATCAAGAGCATCTCAGTGCATCGTGGGATTTTAATGTGGTGGTTTGGGGGGGTTTTTCCCCCCCCCCCCCACCTTTTTCTCGGGGACTGGTGAGGTTATTTGAGACCTTGAGCTGGGGATGGCGAGGGATTTAGCAAAGTGATGGTTCTTTGCTGGGGTGATGGTGTCTGGAGTGGGTGTGTGGATCCAGCACGGGTCTGTCCCGGTGCTCCGGTGCTGGTGCCTCTCCTCCTCCTCCTCCCACCCCCCCGGGCCAGCCCCCAGCCTGGGGGAGCCCCTCCAGAGCTCCTTACAGCAGATGCGAGATTAAGCAGGGGGCTGCTCTCTCCCTCCCCAGGCACTCATAAAGAACGGGAAGGAAGTTTTCCAGGGCCTTTTCCCCAGCCCTACTCACCAGCCGATGCAAACATCAGGCTCCTTTCCAGATCTTATTGTGGGGGGGTTTTTTTTCGGTTTTTTTTTTTCGGTTTTTTTTTTTCGGTTTTTTTTTTCCCCCCTCCTGCACTAACCATAAATCAGGTTGCTCTCCCCAAGGACCATCTAACACAGCTGATCCCACACATGAAGACCACCTCACAAAGCTCCTTCTCTCCCTCTCCCCCCAGCATAGCCTCAGCCAGGGCTGCAGGGAGGGTGACGGAGGGGGAGAGGATGCTCATCCCCCTCCCGGGTCCTGCGTGCTGGCTCCAGGCTCCTTCCCAGGCATTGCAGGCAGAAACCTTTCAGCTCACGCTCGCAGCCCAGCTCCGCTCCTCTTCTCCGTTCCAGCCTTTTTCCCAGGGGAGGATGGGGATTAAGAGGAAGCAGATTAAATCTAATGGATTGATTGCAATTATTCTCCCTTGTTTATTTGCAGTACCGTGTGGGAGCCTGAAAAACGGAAAGGGAAGGCGCTTTATGTGTGTGCAGTCCTGGTCCTCATTACTTTTCTTGCTAAAGAGTGACCCAGGCCAGCCAAAAATAAAACCAGCTACATTTGAGCGTTCTATTTCAAGCTCTTATAAACTGCGATGTGCAAATACTTCTGTGTGCAAACCCACACGCGATCCTGTGTGGAGCAGCTCCAGCGCCAGCCCCGTGAGGTCCCAACCGCCCTCGCCCGTGTGTCCCACGTTCACTGGGGACATGCTCCCTCCTAGGAGCCATCGGAAGCTCTTTGGGGCAAGACCCAACTTCTTGTTTTGGGGGAAGTTTTACCTGTCACCATGCTTGGTGGTTTTCCTCCTAATTTGGTTGTCCAAGGGCCGTGGTGTGAGTATTTAGCATCACAAATGCACCCTGTATCCCTTTGCCCACCCAGAGCTGAGCCCTCCAAGCCCCTCCTGGACTTGTTGCAAAAAATTTACCACTACGTAAATAAATCTCCTTGATTCTGGGGGGTTTATGTAGGGTCTCGGGAGGCTGCTCCTGCACTTTGGGGTGCTGAGGGCAGCATTGCAAATAGCACCGGGATGCAGAAATCAGCACCTTGAGCCAAGAGCAGCAGCAAATGCTTCAAAATAAGCAGACTTGAGCCTTTTAATGCTCTTTTACTGCAGTTGAAGTAACTCGGAGGGGCAGGAGGAGGAAGCTACTCTCTCTTTTTCTCCATTTTTTTTTTTCCCCCCAACGCCAAAGGTCTCTCCTGCAGTGCCATCCCAGGGAGCAGGGCAGGAGCGTGGGGATGCTGCCCAGCACCTCAGGAAACTGTTGTACAAATCTGGATCAGTCGTGCAAAGCTCCCAACGCCACATTTCTGGCTGAAGTCCAAGTCTCCTCTCCCAAGAAATCCTCCTCCATCAGATAAGATTAAACTTTACATTCCTGCTGTTTATAAGGTTGAAATAGGAGGATGGAGAAGAAAGAAGAAAAAAAACCAAAACATCCTTGAAGGCTTTGAGGTGACTTTTCCTATTGTGGATTCACAAACCTCAGTTCTGGGCTGGGAGGGGGGGAAATAAGCAGCACACCAAGGTAGTGATGCTCTTTATTGGCATCCGATGGATACACAAGGACAGCTACTCACCCGGCCGGCGCAGCGGCCTGCTACCCCCCGTGCATCACCCCCCCCACCTCATGCTGCTCACACCCCACCCACAAACCCCCCCAAACTCCTTCTACGACGGTTATTTCTTCACCGTAAAACTTCCTACTGAATCGGCACTGGTATTACAGAGGGGGGAGTGGAGAAACACGCGTTCTTTGTACAACAGAAACATTAGAAAAGGACACAAAACATACCGACGAGCACTAACTTTGGCTTGGTTTTCCCTCCTGGTTTTTGTTTTGTTTTATTTTTATTTATTTCCTGCAACCAGGGATTTGAGGCATCCCCCGGCTTCTCTTTGGATGCTGAGTTTGTCTCAGTTTCCTCAGCCCTGAGGAAATCCCTTTACTATGGCAATTGAAACCTGAGACCATGGCAATATTGTCCTGAAGAAAATAAATTTCCAGCTGGCAAATTATGGCCAGGTTGGCTTGTCAGACTGAATCGGGCAGTTTGTTTTGCTTTTGATCCGGGCACTTTATTCCAGTTGCCCTCAGTTCATATTTGAGTCACTTCACCAAAAAAAAAAAGGGACCGATGGAAAGAACCTGACGACAACCAACTTTTAAATTCATCCAAAAGCATCCCTGTGGATGGCTTGGTCTGGCAGGAGCCGGCACCCCAGCAGAGGGTTTGCGAGCCAGAGACGTCCACTGCGAGTGGGGTTGCAAATTTGGGGCAGTTTCCTTGGTTTTTAGTGATGGGAGAAGTTTGACACTCAGACGTGGGACTTGCAGCCCTGTCAGGGCCAAGTGTTTCTAACCAACGGGTTTGGCATGGGCAGCCAGCGGCCAAAGTGTCACAGGGGTTGTTCCTCCGAAGGGATCTTTGCTCTTTTGCTGCACGAGGGCAGGAGGCATCAAATCTCCCATCCTGGAGATTCAACCTGTGCTGCTTTATCACCCAAAGCACACGGGGCAAAATTCCCAAAAGCTTTTGAAGGATCTGGGTGCTCGAATCCTGTTGACGCAGGCTCCAATCCCTTGGCAAGTGCTGAGCTCTCCCTCCTGACACCCAGCAACTCTGCCGGGAGCAGCCACATCCTTCCATGTTCCTCAAAGTTTCTCATGGACCTGCTGCAGTGATTTTTGGGATGTGCATGTTTCCCTGCCTCCCCATTGAGTCTTTAAGGCCAGAAACGAAGTGGGACCAAAGGCTTGGGCTGCAAAACGAAGGCTCGCCTTGCAGGCAGAAAGGCTGTGAGGAAGAGCAGAGGAGCCAGGGCGGGCACCGTCACCCCGTGTCACACGTAGAAACATCAAGCAGTTAGTAAAACAACGTGATATTATTTACAAGTCTTGCTTATCTCCTTAAGGAGGGGAGGAAGAAGAGTTTCTGGCTGAATCCAGAGGTGAAGGGGGAGTCTGTAGGCGCAGACATACCGGCACTGGTGCCATGCACCAGCTCGCCTTGCAGTCCTTCCTCTGCAAAAAACTTGTGATGCTCCAGGCGAGTGAGACATCAAAGCAGTAGCTGGGCGGGGGGCATCCCCCAGGACCACCCTGGCTGCTCGCTAGCAGCTCGTGGGGGCATCAGGGTGCTCACCCACCCGGCGGCTGCTCTCCAGCATCACCTGTGAGTGAGCTGGGTGCTGGGTGGGGAGCTGATATGCCAAGAAAATGCACTTATAGCTCTGGAGGCGTAGAGGCGGTGAGTGATGTCCCTTTCCCCGGGGCAGCGGCGGGGTCCTGGCAGAGGGAGATGTTGGGGCCACCCAAGGGTGCCCTGGGGAGGCAGTCCGTGCACTGAGGGTGGGCAGCACCCGCTGTGCACCCGGACGGAGGTGAAGGACCCGCAGGGGAGCGGGCAGGGGCATTTCTGAGCCACCCTTCACAGTGCTGGAGGAGAAGGAGCCCTTACAAGCAGGGGGTTGGGACCACCAGCCCCGGGCGGGTCTGCAGGCGAGCAGGGACAGTGCAAAGGTGTCAGGGTGGCTTTGCTCCTGGGTCGGCGCAGGGTGGGGATGTCGGGGCTGGTGCCAGGGGAAGGATGAGCAGAGCCCTTTTGTCGTGTCCCCACTGTGGGCAGGCACTTTTTCAGCCCTTTAGACCTTCAGTGTCCCCCCACCCGTGTAGCTCCAGCGTCCCCAGGTGAGCTGGGCACTGGCAGGGAGGTCGTGGCACCCAGACGTCTGATCCTCAATGTTCGGGTGGTCCCGGCTGCTCCTCACCGAGACCAAACGCTGGCAGCCCTGGGGAGCGTACGCGGGGGCTGCGCCCCCCAAATTTCACAGTGTAGGTTGAGCTGCTGGAAGCCAAGTCCTTACCCCCAGCCCACTTGTCATGGCACGGCCTGGCCGTGGGACCAGCCCCCTCCCCAAATCCTGGTACAGCAGCTCCAGTGCTCTTCACGCCCAGCCCAGCCCTGCCCTTCACCTGCATTTTGGGGAAAGCAGCTGGATTTCAGGGCGTTAGAGGGGAGCAGGAGATAGAGGCAGGGCAGGCCAAGGAGGAAGGGCAGGAGGAAGAGGAGAACTGGAGCCCCAAGGAGGAAGGAGAAGGGCTGGAAGGCAGAGAGAGAGGGCTGAGAGCGCGGGGCTCATTCCTGTGTCCGTCTGTCCAGCCTCACGGGGCTGCAGAGGATGCGCCGGCAGCAGACGGGCTTTGGGTGTTGAGTCCCAACACCCGACCCGCTTACGGGCTGCCAGGGGGAGTTGGTGTTGGGAGGGGGCGATACCGAAAACAGGAGCTCAGTGCATAGAGGACCGTAAACTGGGGGGGCCCGGGGAGCCCCCACTTCCTTCCCACCCTCCCCTCCGGGGCTCTTGGTGCCAGGGAGGGGAGAGGCAAAGGGAAGAAGGGGGAAGGGGACCCCACGGGGCTGCCCCGGGCCACCCTTCAGACAGGGGAGGTGGCGGTGGACTCGCTGTACAAGCTCTCGGCGATGTCCCCGCGCTGGATCTTGCGCAGGGCGGTGAGCAGGGCGTCGAGGGTGGCCGTCTCCTTGGAGGACCAGTCGGCCAGGAGAGCCCGGGCAGGCGATTCCTCCCGGGTGAAGGAGTCTATGAGATCCTCTTTGTAGCCCAACTCCTCAGCCAGCTGCCTCCACGTCTCCTCCACAGAGCTTCCCAGCAGCTTCTCCACCTCCTCCTGCTTGCTGGGTGGGAGGTTGGTGTAGAGGTTCCCATCTCCTTTGGGGGCTGGGAAGGATGAAGGAGCGTTAAGCCCATCCCTGGGGTGCCCTTGCCCACCCTGTAGCCCCCACTTCACCCTACCTGGTCCCTGGGTGCTCTGGCTGGGCGGCTGCTGGTCGTGCAGGCTCTGGCTGTCCACCGAGATGCCGCTGTCGCTGTGCAGCTTCTCCCCCTCCGGCGAAGGCGTCTGGTTCACCGGGCGGTTGTTGGCCCCTTGCTTGTTCTGTTTGCAGTTGTTCCACCTGCAGGGAGAGGAGCGGGGAGGTGACATTCCCCAGGCTGGGAGCACATTTGTTGCTTTGTCCCCCTTTTTTGGGACCACTTCCCCCAGGGAGAAGCGTTTCTCCTGCAGCCTCAAAGCTCTCCAGGATGGCACTGGATCGCTTTAAACTGGCATTTACAGCTGCCAAGTGGGTGCTGAGCTCCTGAGCTTTGCGAGGGATCAGGGCAGGGTTTCCTTCTGCCTGGATCTGCTGCAAAAATGCGGCTGTGCTGTCGGAGCACACCGGAGTCCCGGGGCTGCCTGTGGGTCCCCCCCTGCCAGTGGGTCTCCCCCCACCCCCAGGGTGCCTCCAGCCCAGGGTGCTGGGGAGCTGCTGAGCCAGCCCTGGCTTGCCCAGGCAGATGCAAACCCAGCACACCAGGGATGAGCTGCTGAGCGTGATCAGCCGTGACGGCTGCCTGCACCGTGCCAGAACAAGCAGGAGCCGGGGGGGGGGGGGGGTTGCAAAGAGGGCTCCCCCACCCTGCACCCCCACCCTGCTGCCATCTCCCTTTCACCCCTCAACTGCCCAATTTCTCATGCATTTTTGGAAATCCACCTCCTACCCACCCAGCCTGGTCTCCTCCCTCCCTTGTTGGTGACTGCGGGACCTCCAAGGAGAGGGACACAGCCTGTTTCCCACTACCCCAACCCTCTGCCATGACCCCACGGTGCTGCCATGGGCCTCTACCTTTTGAAAGCAATGTAGGCTACCAGCCCCACCACCACGGCTGCCAGAATGGAGCAGTAGACCGGGATGAGGTTGTCGGCAGTGCCACGGCTCACAACAGGCTGCGAGCTGCCCATGATGGTGGTGACAGTGTCTGCCAGGGTGCTGGGCATCACTTCAGTGTTGAAGGGGTCCCTGGTGATGGGCTCGGGGCTGTCGGAGCCTCCCAGGGATGGCGTGTGTGTTGTCCAGCGAGGGTGGAGGTCTGCCAGGCAGGAGGAGAAAAGAAATGAGAATAATTAGTCACGCAGCCGGCCATGCCTTGTGGTGGGTGAATTGGTGAAGGGACAATGATCTTGGCAGGGATCTTCTTCCAGAGGTGCCGGCTCTGCCCCATCCCCTTGTCCCCAGACTTGGCCTTATGGTCAGTGTGAGGTTAATAGTTGGACTAGATGATCTTAAGGTCTTTTTCCAACTGAAATGATTCTGTGAAATCACCATGTTTCCTGGCCCCGGGTAGCACCAGCCTCCCCGGTCCCCAGGACAAGGGGGAGCTGTCCCTCGCCCTGAGTGGCTGATGGTGCCTGGTTGTGGCTGGACATGGACATGACTTTGAAAGCTCCTCTTTCCCAGCGCTGGGTTTGCTCGAGTCCTGCAGCTCTTCCCACCATGTGCAAGCTGCAGACTGAGCCCTGGGCTCCCATCGCTGGTACTGAAGCCCGGGGAAGCAGCTCCAGCTGCCTCCCCTCCACCTTACACCCGTGTAAAGCAACCCAGCTGCCTCCGCAGCTCAGAGCCGGGCTCACCCGCTGCCAGCACCACCAGAGCCTGGATTTGCCCCTTTCCTGCCCCCTGCCTGTAGCCCTGCACCCCACCAGCCCAGCCCCGTTTGGGAGTGACCCCGTTCCCACCGCACCCAGGCATGTCCCGCCGAGCGACTGGATCCGTCTTGTCTTGCCCCAGGGAAATGCTCTCACCTGCGGCTGCCCCATCCCCTCCCCTGGGTGCCGGCTCCCTCCCAACACCCCCACACCCCTCTCCAGGGTCCAGAGGACCAAGCGGGTGCCACAGCAGGTTGCTGGCACCTCACCTCGCCCACCCTCCGGCTGGAACCCGCTGCCCTTTTGGAGCGGCGCTTTGGTGGCCACCGTGGCCGTTTCCGGCAGGGCCCCTCTGCCGGCTAACAAAGCTGGCCCTGTGCTCCTTGACTTATGGCTCCATTTACTCAACCCTTTCAAGGGAGATACACTGGCTGCCCCCGCGCTGTGAATCAGCGGCGGCCAGGACAAAGCTCTTTTCTCCCTCGTCAGGCTTGGGGCAGGGAACTGCGCTGCTGCTGCCAAGGAGCAACCGGGGTGCCCCCAGCTGCAGCAGTCACAGAATCACAGAATCAGCTAGGTTGGAAAGGACCTTGAAGCTCCTCCAGCCCAACCATGACCCTCCCCCTGACCGTTCCCAACTCCCCCAGATCCCTCAGCGCTGGATCAGCCCGACTCTTCAACCCCCCCAGGGATCCCGGGGACTCCCCCCTGCCCTGGGCAGCCCATTCCAACGCCCAACAGCCCCTTCTGCAGAGAAATACTTCCTAATATCTAGTCTAAACTTTCCCTGGTGCAACCTGAGGCCATTACTTCTTGTCCTGTCACTTACTACTAGGTTAAAGAGGCTCATCCCCAGCTCTCTGCACCCTCCTTTCAGGGAGCTGTAGAGGACGATGAGGTCTCCCCTCAGCCTCCTCTTCTCCAGACCTGGGGGGCTGTGCACGGCAGCGGGGTACAGGCTGGCACAGCTGCCCGTGAGTGATGCTCTCCCCCTTCCCTTGGGCACCAAACCCTCCTGGGCTGTCCCCCGGCTCTTCGGGGCAGTTCATTCCCATCAGAAACCCATCAGCTGCCAAGTCCTCTCCTGATGAAAGCTAAGGCAGCAGCGAGTGTGGGATCTGAGACTGGTGAACCTCTTGGCTCTGCTTGCTGCTCTTTGACACCAAAAGCCACCCAGCAGAGTGTCTGCACCCGCAGACCCAGGAAGCCCCTAGAAAGGGCTGGGCAGACCCTGGGCTGGGCATTTTCCAGCTCAGGAAGCTGCATGCTGCAGTGCCCGAGGGCTGGGGGTCTCAACTGGACACTGGGGTCCTCTCCTCCAAGCCCAGGGACATGCCTTGTCCTCCCCATTGCTGTGGTGCAAAAAGAAACCGAGGCAGGGAGTGTTACAGGAGACCCGGCAAACCCCGCTTTCCCCTCTGCAATGGCTCTCTGCGAAAAAAAACAGCGTTACCTCTGCATTCGGCATCCGAGATGGCCGTGCACTCCTTCACCATCACTTCATTCTCCTCGCAGGTGGTGCAGGGCAGGCAGGGGTCCACAAAGTTGGCTTCGCTGGAGAAGGTGCCCTCAGGACACTCCTCGCAGACCGTGTCCTGTGAATCCTGGCAGGGGAACATGAGGCCGAAGCCCACCTCGCACACCCGGCACTCCTTGCAGCTCCCGCTCAGCTCGTCCTGGTAGTAGCCGTAGGCGCAGCGGCAGACGGCGTCGTCCGACTCCACGCAGGGCGCAGACATGCTCTGCAGCCCCACGCACTGCGTGCAGGGCTTGCACGGCTCCGTGGCGCTCACCGTGTCCGAGTAGGTGACACCTGGCAGGGGACAGAGGGTGAGGTGAGCAGGGTCCCAGCATGATGTCCTTGTCCCTGTGGCCACTTTGCTCCCCGGCGCTGGCTTTATCCCATCCCCAAATGCTGCTGGGCCAGGGAGATGGGCTTGTGCAGTGGCTACTAGCTGGGACCATGTCCCCTTTCACCATTTTTCCCCTCCTCCAGGTCAGAGGGAGAGGTGTCCCCCCCTCTGCAGCCCCCCACCACCACCGAGTATCCCCCAACCCACCAGTCTACTCTTCCCATTTACAGCTACCCCCTTTCTGGAGCAATTCCCGGATGCTGCCCTCCATGTGCCCATCCCAGCGCTTGGTGTCCCCAAACAATCACCCCTGCTCCCAGCCAGAGACCAGCCCCATTTTTGACCTCTGGATGGTCCCTGTGGGCATCCTACAGCCACCGCTGCTCCCCAGCATCCCAAACGCTTTCTCCTCCGCATCCTGCCTGGGGGGTCCCTCAGGGCATCACCACCCTGTGCCCCCCTCCTCGGCCACGTGTCCCCAACGCGGGGCGTGATGCGAACAGGAGGTTACAACACTAATTGCTGACTCTCCTCTGACCCTGGGGCTTCTTGCTCTCCAGTTTCATCCTGCAGGACTGACTTTGCCAAGGAAATCAATCCTCCCGCAGCCCGGCAAGCGGCCCCCACGTTCCCTCCCTCCTCCTGCCTGCTCCCAAAGGTGTTTGAAGATATTTTTAGCCCGGGAAGACGGGTCAGCTCCCATCCTGGAGGGCACAGCTGCTGTCCCTTCGTCGGCTGCCTCCCACTGATCCCGCCAGAGCCCGTGTTACCGCAACACCCCGCCTTCCCTTGTCCGAAATGCCGGGGAAAAGTCCAGCCTCCTTGATGGAGAAGGTGTTGGGGAGCTCAACCGCAATCCCCCTGCTAGCCCTGCTCCTCGAGAAGGAATCCAGCCACATGCTAATCTTTAATTACCTGCTTGTCTCCCGAGGATGACCGTGGGAAACAGCAATTCCCACCCTCAGTGACCTCCAGCCTCCCCAGGTGGCCAAGGAGAGACCGAGCGATGGGCAGGCTCAGGGCAGAGCTTCATTTTTGGCCGTTTTCAAGATAGAGGGGAAAAGAAGACCCCCAAGACCCTGGTGATGGGCAGATTCAGCACCTCCTGCGCCAGAGGAGGGGGATGGAGGTGCCATCCCAGGCTCAGTGACTGCTTTCCCACCATGGCTCAGCCGCAGCAAACCCTGAGCCCTGACAGCCGTGACATTGCCATCCCCAACACCTCCCCTCGCCCCCTGCCTGTGTCTGGGGGTCCTGCTCCTCTGTCAGGGCCAGCCCTGTGCTCTCCCTACAACTGCAGGACCCTGGGGACGGACCTGCTCCGCTGCCGCTGGCCCTGAGCCACTGCCTTGGCTCTGTCCCGGGGTGGGCAAGCAGCCCCTGCCCCGCTGCTCGCCCCGCTGCCCAGCCGAGCGAGCAGAGCCAGAGCAGCACCGGGTCGACCGCCGGCATGCACAGCTCCCATTAACCTGGACTCATCCTTTGCATTATTCTGAATTATTGATAGGCACCATTAGAGCGGGGAAGTGGCCAGGAAAGGCATACGGCTGAGTGGGCACATTTTCAGTGGCAGCAAGGTATCTGAGCTGAGCAATTACAGCTGAGATTCAAACAGGGCCCCCTCCCTCCCTCCTGCCCGCGGCGATGGAGGCTGGCGAAGGGGATAAATAAATCATGAGATAGCAATCAGGGGTGGCTGGCAAGGGGAGGACGGGAGAAGGAAAATTATAATAAAAAAAAAAAAAAAAAAAAGCAAGTGGCCATTTGGGCTAATGCAGGGACCCTCTCCTCCAGCTCCCCAGCACCCGCTGGCTTTGGCAGGGGTGGTGCTTTGGTTGTAGCAAATTTTTGTGAAATAATTTGGCTGGTGAATCGGGAAGAGATCCAAGGTGAGAGTTTGGAGGCAGCCCGGGGTGGAGGTGGGGATCTCGGCGGCCCAGGGCTGTGCCCACATTCCTCCCCGCGGCTCAGCCTTGGCTGGCAGCGCCCGTGGCAGCAGGATCCAGCATGAGCCCGGGTCCAAAAGGACCCTCTCCCCATCCCAGCAAGGGCTGATGATGGGTTTTATAGGTCTCCTTCTCTCCCCACCCCAAAATCCCACTCTTGACCCAGGGGAGAGCCGGGGGAACATTTACCCCTTTGTATTACCCGCACCCATAAATCACCCCATGGCCACCCCCACCCAGCAGCTCCCAGCTGAGGAGCTGCTGGAGATTAGTTGGTGCTAATGAAAGATTAAAAAGGCTACAGCTGGGGCAGGGCTGGGGTATAAAGCAGGAGGGTTTGCAGAGGATTTGTCTTGGTTGCTTCTCCCTTTGAGGTAGTTGGGGGGGGGGGGGGCAGGGCAGGGCAGTGTTCCCCCAGCTTAGTGCTGCTTCTTTTTGGGGGGGTAGGGGCCTGATCTTGCCCTGAGGTGTACACCACGCTGCTGCGCAGTGGGGTAAGCGAGGGAGATCCCATGTAATAGATATTCCCAAGTGAGGGGTGGCAGGGCTGGGAGCTGCTGGGATGCAGATAAAGGGGTGCAGGGGAAACTGAGGCATGGAGAGGGGAGCTGGCAGCTGCCTGGAGGCCAGGAGCTCTCGGCCTTGCTGGTCCATCAGCAGCAAAGCTAAGCAGGGCACAAAGCACTGCGCTGGGGTTTTGCTCTCGGCCTGGGTGCGATGCTGAGAGGCCTTGGGGCTGCAGGTCACTCCTGGCTGCTCCCATCCTGCAGGGATGGAGGAAGGGCCCATTCCCTTTTGTCCTGGTGCTTTCCAGCTCAGCTCCCCAACCCAACAGAGCTGCTGCCTGATATTAATCTCCCTTCAAAAATGCAAAAGCCTGGCCTGGGGCAATGTGGGGCTGGGGTGTAAACTGGAGCAGCAGCCCTTGCACCCATACCCCAGCTGATACACAGACCTCCAGCACCGCACTGAGGTCACAGTCCTGGTCTCTCCGTAACCTCCACACCCCCTGTTCTCCAGGGAGGGTGGAAATTCCCTTTATCCCTTCAGTTTCCAAAAAGAAATCAGGAAGACCAGTCACCTGCCAGCCTGGAAATGCAACTAAAGGGAAACATGTTCATCTGAGCATCCCCAGGAATGCAAAGTGACCCTTTGGATTTACAGTCCTGCACACCCAGGGGCTGGACCCCCCCACCCTGGGCAGGGTCCCTGCAGGAGGGGCTCAGGGGGATGGATGGCACCTGGCAGCAAGGTGGGGCTGAGCCTGTCACAGCCCGGGAGGGAGCGAGCCCCCCCTCCCCGTGCCCGGCGGCGTTACCCTGTGCAGCAGCCCCAAGGTTGCAGCGGTGGGATTCAGCCCCTGCTGCCAGGCGCAGGGAGGGTAAGCGCTGTTCATCGATTTTGCAGGAAAGCAAGAGGTATTTTTAGCACTGCCCTGCTGCTGCTCCATCCCCTGCTCCGTGCTCGCTCTGCTTACGCTGCTTCTCCCCCTCACCCCGCTCTAAACTTTACCTCCTCTTTGCTCCCCCACGGTCACGCTCTTTTCCGTCCCCCCCACCCTCTCAAATCACATCCCTGGAGCAATCTGGGCTTGGCTGGCACAGCTTTTCCTACAAATACTTGTCCTCAGGCCTTCAAAGGGTTTGCAGCAGTAAATTTGAAGGGCAGATTGCTTATGCCTATCATGGCATTGTTTAAACAGTAATAGTTGGACCACTTCATCTGTAAGCATTTAAGCAGGTCTCCAGCACACATCTCTGACCGACATTTATGAAGCATTTGACATAGGCAATGTGCCTGGAGTTGGCCGGGAGAAAACTGTTCCCCTCTCTCTTGGGGGACTTATGTGATTTGCTTCTTCCCTCTCAAACTTGCTTTTATTTTGCAGTCTTTACAAGGTTTAAAAAAAAAAATATTAAAAATAGAGGTGGCTCACTGGGAGACATCCCTGTGTCTGGGTCAGAGACTGATGTGCAGTCGGTGCTGGGAGGGGGATTTTTTGGAGGTAAATGCTGACCACGAGCCTGTAGCCAGGGAAGGGAACGGTGCTGGAAGGGGGATCTGCAGATCTGCAAAGGTGACTGGTACCAACGGGTCCTAAAATGGGGTGATGCTGCATCCGTGGCTGGGGATTGCGGGGCAGATGCTTTGGGGAGATGCTGGTGGTGGTGCAGTTGGGTGGCCTCGAAGGCTGCGCCTGGGGTGGAACTGATCCCTGCAAGGGCTGTGCACAGAAAGATTGAAACCAACAGCACAAATTGTGCCCGGGCAACGCTTCCAGGAGGTAAAGAGGATGCGCTTGGGGAAACCCAAGTACCTGCGAATGTCCATGGTCCCCGAAGCCCCCCCAGGCCCTGTGGCAGCCCCTCTGTGGGGCTCTGAGGAGGGGAGCGGGTACTCACTGTCCAGGCAGGGCTCGCAGACCGTCTGGTTGACCCCGCAGGGCTGCACCACCCCCTCGCCCAGGTTGCAGGCTTTGCAGCACTCCCCGCTTGTCGTGTACATCTTGGTGAAGCACTTGTCCTTGGAGCCCCAGGTGGGTCCCTGAGGGAGAAAACAAAGCCGGGAGGTGACCCTTGTCATGGGACCCTCCCTGCAAGGGCAGGCGGAGAAATGCATTGCACCCACGTAGGGTCCTGCTCTGGGGTGGACACCCCATGTGGGTCCTAAAAGGGATTCAAATTAAATACAGGTTTGGGGAGAAATGACTTTTCTATGCAAAACCTGCTCATCAGGAAAGCCCCTGCCAAGTGCTGCTGCTGGAGGGAAGTTAGGAAAGCCCATGTATCCAGGGTTGTGGCTGATGGGTATTGGGGGGGGAATGTGGGCTTTTCTGCAGAGTTACAGCATTGTTTGCTCTTGTCTCTCACCATCCTCAAGGAAGCTTTGCCATCCTGATGGGCTCAGCCCTTCCCAGCCACGATGGAGGGTTTGGAGAGAGCTGGGCTGGCAGCTCTGCACAGCTCTTGCTGCACGTTGCGGGCCAGGAATCAGACCCCGCGATGGAAATAAAGACTTTGAAGGGAGCTCTGAGAGCTTCAGCCCCGGTACTGTCTAATGGAAGTAAGTGTATCTGCTGATAAAACCTGTCGTCACATGTGGAAGCACTAAACCTGCCACGAGCGGTGGGGGCAGAGCCACCCTGCACACACACACACTTGGCAGCCTGGGGAGCGGGGTGTGTTTGCAGGACGGTTGCTCCCCAAAACACCTCTTAGCTGGGGCCGTGGGGTGCAGGAAGCATCTCTGCCTGGGTGCAGGGCTGTCGAGATGCTCATGGTGATCTGAGCTCTGCCAGGGCTTCTTTTGCTCCTTCTGCTGGCAGGCAGGTGTGTTCCAGGGCTGGACCATCCCTCTGCCATCCAACTAAGCCTGAGGGTTTGGTTTTTTTGGTTTTTTTTTGTTTTTTTTTTTTTTGGGGGGGGGGGGGGGAAGAAACTCAGCAAATGCTTGGAGGAGCTCCCCCTCCCCGTGCATCTGGATGCCTCGTCAGCCAGTTGGCCGCCTCCTTGCACAATGCGGCGTTATGAACTCGCTGTGCATCATCCGGCAGCATCCGGCCGGGCTGAGACAATGGAGCGCCAATTATAGGCATCTGAATGACAAAGTGCTCCAATTACCCTGCGCTTGAAAGCATGTGCTCTCCTCCCTGACGCTGCCTCGCCAGCCCGGGCTGGCAGCCCTCTCCAGCGCTGGGCCCCAGCTGGGCAGGCGGGAGAGCTTGGGGGAACAAGGGGGGGAGCTTCCCAGCACCCCCACATAACAGCTGGGAGATGGGTTTGGGGGTGAGGAAGGGGCTCGCTTTGCAGCGAGCTGGCTGCACGCCTCTCCTGGGGGCCAGATCCGGCTCGCGGGGCTTGACAGCAAACCTGGCTGGAGCTCAGCCCCGTCCCAGCAGCCGTGAGCGGGGCTGGGGGAGCAGCCGAACGTGCCTGGTTATAAATAGTGCTGGGAAGGCTGGGGCAGCGCAGCTGGGGCCGGCAGCGGCCAGCTCTCCCACGCCGCAGGCAGCTGCGAGCGGCTCCGTGCGCCCGCGGGGATGGGACCCGGCTGGGCCTCTTCCTCCCTGCGACACCCGGACCCCCAGCAGCTGACCCCCGAGACCCCCCTCCAGCCACGTGTCCCCTCCTCATGGAGCGGCCAGTGCCTCGGTTCCCCCCTCCGGGCTCCTAAATGCTGTAGAAAATTCAACTTCCAGTCCCAGGTGCTGCGCCCCGCCGCTCTGCCTGTGTTTCCTTTTCAGTTCTGCATCTTGAGCACCGAAACCCCCATAAAGATTAACAAACTTATAAGAGGGGCACATGGTCTGCATTAGCCCGCTGAAATGTGCATGTTATTATCACAACTCCTGTTGACAAAGCCGCAGGTATTAACACCATAAAGTATTTTGACAGCTGGATCAAGGGGGGAAGGGGGGGGGCACGGATGGAGGGTGCGAGCAACACCTCTGTAAGCTTTTAATTGTTTTTTGAGTCATGTCAGTGGGGTTTTGTGTCCTAGCAGGCAGGAGGGGTTGAGGAGATGGCCTCGGAGGAAGCCAGTCAAAACGGGAGCTTGGCGCAGCACCATTAGCTCCGGAGCCCTGGCACGGAAAATCGCTTCACACCGGCGCGGGGAAGGGAGGGGATGCTACAGCTGGAGGTGGGCCCAGCGGCAAGCCTGGATCTGAACCGCCCGCGAGCCTGACAGATGGGCTCTGCCTCTCTTGGCCAAGCACCCTGTCTAGGAAAGGCCAAACCTCTGGCTCTGAGCAATCCCCAAACTTTGGGCAGCAGAGAAAGCCACGTCTGAGGTCTGCGGGTCCAGCCAACCTTCAGCACGGCAGGACCGGGAGGGCTCTGCCTCTTCCCACACGGAGCTACCGGCCAAGCAGCACCAGGTAAAGAGCAACGAACACGGGGTGCCCGGGGCCTGGGGTGCCCGGGGCTTGGGGTGGCCCCTGGGCTGTAGCCACAGCTGTAGGTACACATCTGGACCTGCCTGGGTGAGGGCTCAGCAGAGCAGTCGGGCTGCCCCCCTGCACACCCCCCACCCTTACCAGCTCGGCAGGTTTAATCCTGGGGGGTAAATTCAGCCCCAAGGCAGTGGGTGCCCCAGCTGGCGACCGTTGGGCTCAGCCCTGACCCGGGGAGGCAGCTGCGGAGATTTGGGGGTCACTGAATCCCGGCCCCGCTGCGGATGGGTAATTCCTTGAGGTGAAATAGTGTCAGTCTCTATGGCTGGGACGGCTCTTGCCCCTCCTGACACCCACCCGCTGCCACAAACATCCCCAGGGAGCTTGGCCAGCCGGGTCCCACGGCTGGTGCCGTGGCTGTACGGGCAAAGGAGACCAGAGCCGCAAACACCGCTCTCCCCCTCGGTCTCTGCCCGAAACCACTAAAGCACCGGCTTTAATCTCCTGCCCGAAAGGTGTCCTGCAGCCTCCGGCAACCTCGGGGACCCCCGTCAAACCCTTCCCCAACAAAAACCCTGTTTCTGCCCCAGGTGGGTCCACGCCGTGTGCGCACCCACCTGCCCTGCTCCTGGTCTTTCCCTTTCCCCTCGCCCCTCCGTGCCCTGAAGTTTTGCCTCCGGCACACGCTGAGGTTCTGCCCATCCCGGGGGCTCACGGTGCGGGGGGGTGGGATGGAGTGGAAGAGGATCTCACCCTTCACTTTGGGCAGCGAGTTTGGTGCTGGGAAAGTCTAAGGGAGATTTTGGGGATGTGGGATGGCAGGAGATAGGGGCACCGGGGTGTGGGTGGCTTCCTCCCTCCCACCCCCGCTGGCTGAGGGCTCTGTCATCCTTTTTTCCTGGGTAAAAGGGATGGCAGAGCTCGGTGCAGCGGGCTCAGAGGGACTGCACAAGCCACCCCTGGCGGCCCCCCGAAACCACCCACCTCCCTGGACACCCCGTCTCTCCGCAGCCAGAAGTGCTCTGCCTGGCACCCCCGGGCCCCCCTGCCCGGCTCCCCCCACCTTCCCCCTCCAGCCCAGCTGCCCGGTACCTCCGGGACCCCCAAGCCCCGCACGGTGGGGACCCCCCCGTACCCTCGGGGGTCTCCCTCCCGGTCCATGGAGGATCCTCCGTGTCTGCCAGCCCGGTCCCCCCGGGACCCTCCAAATACTCCCGGGTGATGCACCCCCGCCTGGTGCTGCCGGGACCCCTCGGCCCCCCTGCGCTCCCCCCCGCCCCGGGACTCACCGCCGGGAGCAGGAGCAGCAGCAGCGGCAGGAGCCCGGCCATGGTGCGCGGGGCGGCGGGGCCGGTCACCCCCCCGAGAGCCGGTGCGCGGCCGGGGCTGCCCTCCCTCTGCCGCCCGCCGCCTCGGCGGCAGCCAGAAAAGGGCTGCAAGTCCCTCCTCCTCCTCCTCCTCTCCGCCCCCGGAGCATCACGGCGAGCGGCCGAGCCAGCACCCTCCTCCACCGGCACACAAAGCCCAGGGCCCCCCCCTGCGCCCCGAGCACCCTCCGCCCTCCCACGAAGCGCTTTTGGGGTGCGCCTGCTCTCTGGCTCAGCCAGCTCTCTCCAGCCCCTCAGTTATTCACATCCATCCATCCGTCTCCACGCACCCTCCTCTGCGGTCCATCCCTCCATCCATCTCCCTTCATCCCTCAGCCACGTCCATCCGTCCGTCTTGTCCTTCACACCCTGCTCCAGCCCCCCCCGCACCGCTCACCGTCCCCCACATGGGTTTGTTAATGATATTGAGGCTCCGGGCAGGTCAGTGGCCAGGGCTGGGATGGGGTGACCCAACTTTGGCTGCGTTGTGACAAGGGACAACATCCCACGGCTGCCTGGTGACACCCCCAGGACCCCAACATGGAGGAGCCCCCAGCGGGGAGCACACAGGTGATGCTGTGCTGTCCGAAGCTGCCTGCTCTTCTCTGTAAATCAACCCTTGGCAGTGAAAAACCCCAACACATGGATGTCCTTCGGTTCCTAAAAAGCTCCCTGGGTGCTGATCTCCCCTGCTCTGGCACTCCCAGCCTCTCACAGGGCGGCTGCCTGCTGTCCTGCCCAGCCCAGACCCCACAGTGATGGCAGCTGGGAATGTCACAGCCTGTCCCTCAGCCTAGCCAGGCCCCGCCTTGGCGTGTCAGCACCAAAAACGCCCTTTGTGGGGCTCACTGGAGAATGAAGAGGGCTTTCTGGTGGTGTCCTAAGGGAGAGTAGCTGGAAATACCCAGACACACAGTCGCTGGCCCCTGGGGTGGCTCCTGCAGCCAGGACAGAGGAGAGACACCTTCCCTCTCCGTCTTTGTCCAGTGCACAGTGGGTTTGGCCTCAGGTCCTGCCAGCGCCAGGTGTTTCCTCCCCTCTGTGGGCTCTGCAGGTGCTTTCGGAATTCCCCACAGTGATGCTTGGGTCCAGCCTTTCCCCCCACCACGGCCATTGGAGCCCCCCAGCTCCTGACAGCCCCGTGGGCTCCTCCCTTGGGTCACATCTCCCTCCCTGGGCAGCAAAGCACCCGGGGCTGAGCACAGCTCAGCGGGATTTCCTCTTGAAAAGCAAATTATCGACCTCCTGAGGCACACGGGGTCAGCTGCTCCCGGCCAGCTCTCGCTGCTCCGCCGGGCAGCCGAGAAGGGCGTTAGGGAAAGCCCCTCGTTCACATCACGGTCTTGCCTTTCAATAAAATCAGACCGAAGCCAAAGCTGCCGTTTGTTCTCCAGCACGGAGACGCGGGAACACATGTGTGAACCACATGGCGATGGGTTTGCTGGCCAGAAAGTCGTGCCGGGGCCAGGTGGGGATGAGGCAGGCTGAGCCCGGGGCGGTGGGGTGCGGGATGCCCACCAACAGATCGGATGGGCAGGGTGGGAAGGGATAAGCCAAGCATCCCGCTCTCTTTTTTAACACACTGATGAATAGAGACCGGGCAAAGCTGCCTGCGGACATATGGTGGGGCTGGGCACAGCGGGGGGAGCAGCCCGGGTCTCCCGCAATTAATTTGCCTTTGCCGCTCCGCCACAGCAAGTGGCAAACCCAGCTGCTTCCCCCTGGCCCCCCTTGATAAATCCCTCCACCCTGCAGGGTTTTGGGGCTGCGGCCTCCCACCGCAGGATGCACTTGCCGGGGACACAGGGCTTGGGACAAGCGGGATCCCCGAGCCACCCTCCCTGCCACCACCCCGAGCACGGGTGCTGCACAACTGATGCCAGCATGGGGGGGTCACCCCGGGAAAAACCCGGTACTGGCGATGTAAAGCTGAGCCCAACAGACAGAAACGGCCGCTCTGCTGGGCTGCGTCTGCACGAGGCTGGGCCAGCCGCCAGCGAAGGTAAGTGAAAACTTCTGCTCCCAGCCTAACCCTCTGCGGCTCCTTTGGTGAAGGGACTTGCTAGTGCTTTTCATTAAATCCACCACTGTTTTTTTTCCTGTTCCAGAAAGCTTTTGGACCTTGCCTGACTCCATGAAATGACAAAGAGCCTCCTAAAAGTCTGCTGTCACCTCTCGGAATGAAAACCAAAGGCTCCAGGGGTTTATTTGCTGGGGGAGCATCCTTTAGGCTGCCGATGGAAGAAGGGACCCCTAAGGTCAGCCAAAAGCTGCATCCACCTACAACCAGCTCCATGTGCCCACGTGTGGCCGGTCACACTCCCAGGGTGGCTCGTGGCCATCGAGGAGGCCCAAAATTGGGTCTCAGCAGCACTGCCTGTCCCGCTCTGCCACGGCGGGACGATGCCACAGGGGCTGGCGCAGCGCTGGCCGCCGGCAGAGCTGGGTTTGCCTTGCTGAGAGCAGGCTGGTGAGGGGTTTGGCTGCAAGCTGCCGGGCTGTGATATGAAAAGGAACTTTGGGTTTTCTTGTTGGCTCCCAACCTTCCTTCAGGCTGGGGGGGGGATCACACATGGAGGTGTTTCCCTGCCGGAGGGGCAGCATGGGGCTCCTGGCTGCTTGGCTGTTGGCACTCGGGTGGCACCGCCGCCTGCAAGAGGGACAGCCGCATGCTGGCGTGCCTCTTTGCCCCCAAACAGGGAAGGTTTAATTAGCAAAAGCCCAATTACAGCTTGGTGAAATACTGCATTAAGCCCCTTTCAAGGACAGAGCATGGAGCATCCTTGGAGTGACCGTCTCTCCCCCTCCTTATCTCTCTTCAGGCTCATCCAGGAACAGGAGCCAGCAGTGTGCCCAGGGGGCTGAGGAGGCCAGTGGCATCCTGGCTTGTGTCAGCACTGGCGTGGCCAGCAGGGACAGGGAAGGGATCTGAGCCCTGGGCTCGGCACTGGTGAGGCCGCCCCTCGCTGAGGGGGTTCAGTGTTGGGCCCCTCACCCCAAAAAGGCCATTGAATGACTCGAGCGTGGCCAGAGAAGGGCAACGGAGCTGGGGCAGGGTCTGGAGCACAGGTCTGCTGGGAAGCGGCTGGGGGAACTGGGGGGGTTCAGTCTGGAGAAGAGGAGGCTGAGGGGAGACCTCCTGGCCCTCTGCAACTCCCTGCCAGGAGGGGGCAGAGAGGGGGGGTGAGTCTCTGGAGCCAAGGCCCCAGCGCCAGGCCCCGAGGGAATGGCCTCAAGCTGCCCAGGGCAGGGTCAGGCTGGCTCTGAGGAAGGATTTCTGTGCAGAAGGGGCTGTTGGGCGTTGGAATGGGCTGCCCAGGGCAGGGGGGAGTCCCCGGGATCCCTGGGGGGGTTGAAGAGTCGGGCTGAGCCAGCGCTGAGGGATCTGGGGGAGTTGGGAACTGTCAATGTTGGGTTAATGGTTGGACTGGAGGAGCTTCAAGGTCTTTTCCAACTCAGATGATTCTGAGATTCCCCCAACCACTTCCACGGGCCAGAGGTGTCCGAGCAAACCCATGCGATGCTTTTCCCCTCTCCTACCATCCTCGAGGGCTCATCAGAAACAGCACAAGTTAAACACTCGGTGCGAGCTCCTGCCTTCAAACTTTTTATTGATTATACTAAAAAGCGTAGGTAATTACTTTCACAACAAAGACAGTAACACAGTAATGGTAAGTTATAAATAATGTTGAATAAATAATACACATAGGGAAAATATCATCCTGGCTGTTCACAGCCAGGGCTGAGAGCTTAAATAAAGGGCGGCAAGGAAAAGCCTGGGGGGAACAAAAGGGCCCCTGCAACCGTGGGCTGGGCTGGTTTTCAGAGCAGGGGATGGGTCCTGGTGTACGACAGAGCCCGGCTGCTCCGGGGGAAGGTGAGGGGGGGCCCTGAGCTGCCCACACTGTGCTGGGAAATGTCCCTTTTGAGGGAGAAATGGAGGAAATCTGGGGTGGAAATCAGGCTCTGGGGTTATTGCTGCTGACTTCAGTGAGGGGCTTCACTTCACCGGGAGCGATTGGAGCTCTCCTTGATGGAGAGTCTTAGCAGGGTGGAGAGGAATTCATGGCAATAAGTCGCATTTTAGAGAATTCAGTATAATTTTTTCGATGGAAGAAGGAAAAAGATGAGGGGGAAAAATGGCTTCGTTTGAACTTTCTAGGCCAGCTTTGCTGAGAAATTTGCACCTTGGGCCACTTGGCAAGAGCCAAGGCCACGTCTGGAGAGCAGGAAGCCGAGGGCTCCCGCAGCCCTTGCGCCTCTGGTTCTCCTCACGATCGATGGGATTTAGGTACTTAAAAGCTTTTAGGGATGGAGGCCAAGGTCGGCTCTCGTGCAGCAGGCGCACAGGCGTGTTCCTCGCTCCCATCCTCTGCTCGGAGCCTCTGCCAGCTCCAAAACCACTCATTTGTTCTCCGCGATGGAGGGATGGGAGGATCAGCTCCACCTTGAACCGCAATTTAAAAACTGCCGAGCATCTTCCCTGGATGAAGCGTAAACGCCAGGCAGCTCCGGGCTCCTACGCCCACGGCAGAATTTTACCATTCAGGGGAAAACTGCTCTCTTGATTTAGACAGCTGGGGAGGGACTGCTGTTAATACCTCCCCCTTTTCCCTTGCTCGAGCCTTGTAGCTGCTCATCCTGTCTGTGCTGCGCTCCTGCAAAAAACGGGGAGTGCTCTGAAAAATCAGTGCGGACAGGGCTTGGCCAGACCACGGCACCCAAACCAGGCGGCTCAGATGTTGCCCTCCTGGCTCAGGGTGGGAGGTGACACCCTTCCAGCACAGCCTGGGCCAGGATGAAACAGCAGCCCCAGTTCTTTGTAGGTACTGGGATGGACACAGCCCACTGGTGTCAGCGACGCCGCTGCAGGTGGATCGGGGAGGGATGAATCGTCGGCGCTGGGGATGTGCACGGCGCTGGGGATTGCACAGCGCTGGGGATGTGCACGGCGCTGGGGTGGACCGAAGGGCTCCGGGATGTGTGGGGCACGTGGCTGGGTGCTGCCTGAATTGGGGCCACAGGGCCAGCCCGGTGCTGTCTGGGGGCTCTGGAGCAGAGGTTTCACTGGGGTTTTGGCCCCCAGATACCCTTGAGGTGTGGATGTGAAATTGCCGCTGGGCACCTGCCTGGGGTACCCCAAAGCACCCCAAAAGCACAGCACTGGGGTAGGAATGAGCCAGCATTCCTCAAACTCACCAAAAAAAATTATTTACATTACTATCAAAATGTCCCAATCTGGCTTCAATTACACTCCTTGATTTCCATGCCTGTAATTTCTCCTAATGACTCTCTCCATCCTCCCTCCCCCTCCCCTCCCTTTTTCACTTGCTAATCCTCAGCCCCACGGCTCCCAGCCTCCCTCCCTTTCCTTTTTTCTTTCTTTAACTGTCTTTTCCAGCGTGATCCATCACCCTGACTGCAGCAGGGGGGATTCGTGGTAGCGGCTGAGATGAATCTCTGGTTCCTTATAAGGACCGACTGAAGGAATCTCCGGCGAGCGGAGACCACAATGTCCAGGAAACTCAATCCCTCCTCGGGATGGAGCCACGGCAAAATCCTGAGACGGTAAAAATAGACCGTGGTTTCCCTCCCTGAGAAAGAAGGAAAATTTTGCACAATTTAAAATAACACTGGCAGGGCCAGGCAGGGGGGAGAAAATCGCTCCTCGTGGCACGTATAATAAAGGACATAAATATGTCTGCAGCAGCAACATTATCAATATTTTTCTGCTTAAGGTATTGATTGATTCCACATGCCAGGGGCAGGGCTGGCTTTCTTCTCACCAGCCCGGCTTTTGGGAACTGATTGATTCAGCTTTGTTGCTGATGGATCAAGAATTCTGCTGTTGGGAGGAAATGGATGTCAAATCTGTCATGGCATCGATAAGGGTGGAGCAAGGCAGGCAGTGCGGGCTGGAGAAGGACTGGGAGGGTGTTTTTTTCCCTTGACTCATAGCTGAGATTTTGCCGGTTTTATTTTTATTTTGGGAGTGACATTTATTTTAATTGTTTCGATGCTTAGCCGGTTGTGGAATAAGAATGGGAATGGGAATGGGAATGGGAATGGAAATGGGAATAAAATGGAAATGGAAAGAATAGAATAGAATAGAATAGAATAGAATAGAATAGAATAGAATAGAGACCTACAACGACCATCCAGTCCAGCTATGGGATGCTTTCCCAGTTGGTTTCCAGAGTTCTCGTAGCCCAGACAAGATCCAGAGGGTTTTTTACCTCCTTCTTCCCTTCTCCCAGCACCTGACCCACACCAAGCAGGGATGTTATTAGTGGTTGTGCTAGAACTATCGCCTGCTAACTCTGCTGTGCCTCAGTTTCCCCAGGTGTCAAGCAGGGCAGCTGCTCCCTGCCTCTCTCACTGATATCTGGAAGGAGAAGCTGTTTATTTGCCGAGTGCTCAGAGATACTGGGACTCTGTTTATTAATTGGTGAAACTGGAACTGTTGGTTTGCAGATCAGGGGGGTTTCTGTTCTGCTCAGGGCTGTTTTCAGGCTCCCTACGGGCACATTGACAGGTCGCTGTGAGGACGGGGACATCCAGCCATCCCAGATGACTAATGCAGCCCTGGGAGGTTGCTCAGCTTTGCTGGAGCTGGACGATCATCCGCAGGGCGTCCGCTCTCCTCCCCAGCCCAACTTCAGAAAACCCCGAGGCAGCAAAGCTTTGCTCCTGCTCCCGCCTGCTCCTGACTGGCAGGAAACAGCCGAGGCTCCTATCCGGGGAAGAGATTCCCCTCTTTGTTCCCCAAAACCTTTGCTACCAGAGTCATGAACGCATCGGCCACTGTGCCACCGTGGCCACCTGCACATTTGCACTGGCCACTTCCAGCAGCTTGGCCCCATCCCGACCCTCTTCCGACAGCAAGATCCATCACTGCGGCCGCCCCGCTGCCCATCACTCATCCTGCCTCCCTGGGGCACTGGCCCTAAAGGTTGCAGGTCTTTAAATCACCTTCATTTCCCCCTTCCAGGCATGTCTGGCAGCGAGCAAAGGCAGGGGGTGGCTGATTTGGGGCAGGAAGAAAGGGGCAGGGGCTGGGGAGGGGGGTCCGAGCTGCTTCCTGGAGCGTGACGAGGTTTCTACGAGGCTGGTCCAGGGAAGAGCAGCTCCAGCAGTGAGGGGTGAGGGGGTGAGCCAGCCTGATGGTTGTAATCTGCCGGGGATGTGCAGAACAGCTGCAACACTCCAGCCCCATTTATTTTCCTTCTCCCCAGGCGTCCCCCTGAGTCTCCTCTTTGGTTTTGCTCCGGCTGAAGTCGCTGGTGAAATCTTGATCGGGGGCTGAGCAGGGCTGGAGAAGAATGAAATGCCCTTCCCACACCTTCCTCCATCCCATCCCCACAGAGACCCCGGTGCCCCCCAACCCAGCACCCATTCCCTGCTTGGAAAAAGGAAATGATGAAACTCTCCTCCCGAGGCTGAATTCTCCTCAAAGATATCTCTGATATCTCCTCAAAGCCAGGTAATAACCAGGGTAATAAACTCAACCACAGCTTCCTAACGAACTTGGACCTCTCCTCGCAGGGACTGTCCATCCCAGCAGCTGAAGCCCTTTGGCGCTGGATGGATGTGGGGCAAACCTGAACAGAGGGAGCTCCAATATAATCCCATTTTCTCCTTTTATATACCCAAATCAGACAGTCTGCGAGAGCGGAAGGAGACAGTGGGGTACGGCGGTGTCAGAGGGCTCCTTTCTCCTCTGCTTTTGATTAAAATGCAAAACATTTTGGAGCACTTAGAGGGAAACAAAGAGATCCAGAGAGCTGCCTTTGTTTACTGGGATAATGATGCGGGTGAAGACGTCAGGTAACGGGGGTCTCAAGTGACCCCCGACGGCCCCATTCCTCAGATCCCCATGTGGTTCCTCCAGCCCTGTCTCTCTGATGGATAGCCTTTTCCCATTGAATTTAGCAAGGGCAAAAGGTGTTTGCATGCACCTCCCTCCTGGGATTGGGGGTGACTTTGGGCTTTCCCTGCCCAACCCAGGCCAGGGGATGCTCTTCCACCCCACAGGGTGAGGACAGGTGGGTGCAGCTCTGACTGCTGGGTCTCTACAGCCCAAACCTTCCCTTTCATCAAGGGATACAGTTTTCTGGGAATTGTCTGGCCACGTTTCCCTCCTCCCTGCTCTGGTCCACGCTCATCCTGACAGATCCCATCCATCCATCCACCCATCCATCCATCCATCCATCCGGCCTGATGATCTCCAGCATCCAGCGCTTTCCTCCTGCGCCCACCTGATGTTCCCCCAGTTCAGGGAGGGATTTGGCCCTGGCAGAGCTGCCAAATCAGGCTCCTGGAGATACCAAAAGGGAGAAAAGGGAAGGAGAGGAGGCCAGGACTGCAAATGAAGCCCAAGCTGCCACTCAGATACTGTCCCTATGGCAACTGCTTCCAGCACCCCGGCTGCAGCATCCTCTCCTTTTCAGCTCCTTCTCTGAGCATCTGTGCACAAAAGCGGGTCAGGAAACCTCCAGGGAAGGGTGGAGAGGGACTGGAGATCAAGTGCTATCGCAGGGCCGTGAGGAGAGGTGGGAAATCATGGTGTTTCTGCCCAGACAGCAGGGGCGGGCCAGCCTGGGGGGCTGCAGAGCCGTGACTCCCCCCTGCAGCCCCATGTGCTGGTCTGGGAGATGCTGGATGGCCAAACCCCAGACGCTCCCTTCCACCTCCCCTCTGCCATCCCCAGGAGGCTGGTTTGGGGACAACCCGGGGTTTAAACCTTTGTGTCAGCAGATAGACACCCTTAATTTTCCCCAAATTTCTCATTTCTCCAAAATTTCACATTTGGGAAGATGCTGGGGACCTTCACAGTCCAGCTGAGGACCGCAGCAATGGCTGGGTAAGCCCGGAGATGGGAAGCCCTGCAGGGTTTGAGCCCAGCTGGATTGAATTAAAGACTTTTAAGGTGGATGGGACACAGGAGATGATGCTGGGAGGGCAAAGGTGTCGCACCTGATATAAAAGCAAAACTTTTCTGGGTGTCATTGGGAAGTTGTTCCAGAAAAACGACAAGCTCTTCACTCTACCCTTTTGAAAGTGGTGAAGGTTGGAGCCTCAGAGCTGTGGTGGGTCCTTCCCGGAGCTTGGCTGGATGCATTAACCAGCAGCAATGTGGTTGGGAGAAATGCATTTCCATCCATCTTCCCCACAGGAGAGCAGCTCCGACCTGCGCCCGGCAGCGAAGTGCTCATCAAGGTGAAGCTCCCGGGAGCGTAATGGGGAGAGGGGGCTTCTCTGCGCCTCCTAGGCTCATTAATATTCCTGCAGGGAATAAATCGTCAAGGAGAATTACGGCTCTGTGCCAAGGGAGGGAGCGGTCTGGGAGTGAAGGACGTGGGCAAGTGCATCTGCTCTCCCCAGGGAATCCTTCCCCGTGGCGGGAGGTGAAGCTGGAGCCATCGGCCCTGGGGAAATGCCAGGCTGGGGCAGGGTTTGACTTCTTCCCCACGCAAAGCAGGTGCTTGAGGCTCCCCGTGTCCCATCCACATGGGATGTGGCAGAAATGAGCCCGGAGATGAGGAAGGCACGTGCTGAAGGCTGAGCTGCGGCGTGTGAGCGCAGGGCGCTGGTGTGAGACTGGGCTGACTGGGCCGGCGGCTCTCGTCCCCGTTAGGCTGAGCCTGGCGGGGCTCTGGAGTGGGTGCTCGGGTGCGATGGCCACCTCCCCCCCACCCCACCCCACCCTCCGTGTCCCTGAAGCCTCTTCCCAGCAACTGTGATTGAATCAGAAGGGAGCTAATTTCCCAGTCTGCTGAGATGATGAGGTAAACTAATTGCTGCCTTCATTCCCTATGCAAATGAGCCAGCCGCTGGCCCTCACAACAAAGCCCAGAGCATCTGCAAGAGCTGACTGGGGGGCTGGGAGCTGCCCGGCTCCCCCATTTCGGGTGGGAGCTGCCAGGCTTCGTGCACTGACTTCTGCTAACCCAGCCCTGCTGGATGTACAGCATCCATACGCGTGGTGCCTCCAGCTCCGTCCCCTCCCAACCTCTTGCCCTGCCTGTACCCAGCCCCTTCAGTTCAATCCACTCAATTATAGTGTTTGTTGGTTTGGGTTTGGGTTGTTTTTTTTTTTTTTAATTAACTGTTTCCCAGTGGGTTACGGCAGGTTTAGTGGCTGTTTGCTGGGGAGTCAGCTGCCCGTATAGAGCAGAGCCAAGGAGGGAGAGGAAGGAAACCGTACGCTGCAAACATCTTGTGCTCTGGAAATCAGGTGAGAGCTTTATAAAGGTCAGATAAATGAAGATCAATTGGATAAAGGTAATCTGATTGGGATGAGCAGCGCTGTCTCCGTGGGGAAGCAGGCCTTTCAGACCTGCTGGAATTCTCCAAATAAGTAAACAATCCTGAGGACAAGGAGGAAATTGGTAAAGGTAATTTTATTTTGGCTTCTAGAAGGGTTTTAATGAGGTTCATAACATGACAGCAATAAGGAAACGCAGCTGGCATTTGCACCAGGAGGCTGGGCAAGCCGGGCAGCAGAAAATCCACCTGGGAGAAGCAATATGTGTTTTGGGGTGAGCATCTCCTGGGTGTGCTTGGTGGGTGCGGTGTGGCCGAGGAAAGCTGCCCCAGGATCCTTCAAAAGGGACTGCAGCTCGGGATGCACCTGGCGGTGGATCCCTCCATCCCCCCCAGGTCTGCACCCAGGTTTGGTGACCTGGAGAGGGCCTGTGCCAGGCTGGCAAGGGCTCTGCCAGCACCGTGGGATGGGGAAATGTGGGTGTAGGAGGCTTTAATGTCTTTATAAATCACGAGTGGTTTGCTCCAAGGTCTCCAAGAGCTGCACCAGCCCCATCCTCGCTGCTTCAGAGGAGGAGCGGCGGGATGCCCAGGCTGCGAGGCCGAGCCTTCAGACTCCCCGGGGACACGCGAGACAAGCTGAAAGCAAACAAACCATTATCTGCCGTTCCTGTCGCCAAAAGCCTCCTTCTGCCTCTGCTCAGCCGCACGCAAACAGCCCAACAAACAAACACGTGCGTGCAGGGGGGGAGCCGAGGGCTGGCGGAGCCGCCATCCCCGCGACTGCCTTGGTTGGGGGTTTTGGCTGAATTTCTGCTGCAATCGGCAGAGCCGAGCACGGGAAAGCTGGGAGGTTTGGGGAAAGGCTCTTGAAGTTGGCAGGGTGGAGTGGAAGAGGAGGAGGAGGAGGAGGGTGCGATGCTCAATGGGCAGCGCAGGGGTGAGCTCCGGGGCTGGGTTCTCAGCTGAGATGTGGGTCAGAGCCGGGGATGCTCATCCCGCCGTGCAGATGCAAGGAATCAAACCGAGTCCCTGTTCCTCCTCCTGGGCTGAGCAGAGGGTGGTAAGAGCAGCTCAGGGTGGCTTTTCCTTCACCCACCTCCCTCCCCATTGCCATCCCCTGAGATGGGAAGGGGCAGGGGACACATTTGCCACCACTCTGGGGGTACTGGTGGTTGGCTGAGCCTCCAGCCCACCCCCAGCAGGGCTGGGGGCCACAAACCCCCTTATTTTGCCCTCTGGGTCCTTCTGACAGCCCTGGCTGGGGAAGGGATGGACGTGGCAGCCCTGGCTGAAACCTGAGCTGCGGCCACTGGCAGTGACTGATGGGCTGGGGGCTGGCTGCTGCTTTTGAAAATCTCCTTGTTTTAAAAGCATTACGGCTCCCTGGCTAATAAAGCGAGGGATTTGCTGAAGCCGCTTGAGGTCCCATTTTCTCTGGAACCCATTTCCATGGCATGAATCACCGAGTGGAATGAACTCAATTAGTTCAGACAGAGGCAGGAGATAAATCAGGGTCCCATTAGGAAACCCTGAGGTTAATTTACAGCCTCGAGCAGCACTGGCTGTCTCCCTTCTCTCCCCGTATGCAACCTGCTCCAGAGCAAGCCGAGAAGCAGGGTGGGATCTCTGTTATCTTTCCCCGCCGTGCAAGATGCACCGGAGTTATTCAACCAGCTCTCAGACCTCGCCTTGACCAGATGACCCAGATCCAGAGCAGCGGAGCAGTTTTCCTCGCAGGGAGCCTCATTCACCCGTTTGCTCATTCAGCTACTGCAGGTTTCCTGTGAAGGGATGCCTGGAAGATCGCTGTAGCCTTCCAGGAAATGTGGGCTGGACCTTCCACTGCAGTGACCCGTAGTCTGGATGCTGGAGGTTTTGCCCTGTTAAATCCATGTGTAGGTGATGAGCTCCTTGGGCCGCATCCTGCTTCCCCTGCTTGCAAACTCAGGGGTGCTTGTTGGGTGATGGGATCCCTGTTTTCAGCAGAGGTGCTGCTGGGTGCTCTCCCTGAGCACCCACCGATGGAAGCAGAGCTCCCGGAGTGGGGAGATGAACCTGCATTTGGTGTCTCTGACCGGTCTTTCAAAGGCTTGAATCTACAGCGAGGTTACTGGGTGCTCAGCGTGTGCTCTGGAAGCTGCATCTCTACCCTGGGCATCAGACCGAGAGGCTTCTATGAATAATGTAGCTGCTCTGGTCTCCTTCCAGTCAATGGAGAGGGACAGGAATCTTCCGGGGACAATTTATATCTTAGATGGGCTGAATCATTGCCAGGGAAGAAAGAGGCATCTTGAGGCAGACAACCACTCAGGGCAGGTCGGGAGGAGGATTTGTCTTTGTGCACACACCCAACTTCACTCACATCCCTGAGCCAGGATTATCCAGGGCACAGAGGATGCCAGAAGCCTGCCCTTTGCTGTATGAGCCGATGGAAAGCCCCTGAAAAGGTCCCTGGCCAGCTCGGGATGGTTGAGCCCTGGACCTGAGCTTCTCCCCGAGTGGTTTCCCTGGTGCAAAGGGCCGTCTGCGAGGGTCCTGGGGAAAAGCAGCTCCTTTCACGTTGTTTTCACCAGGAAGGTGCTTGGGTGTCCTGCCAGAGCGTCCCTGCTGACGGGGCAGGGCATTCACAGAATCATTCAGGTTGGAAAAGCCCCTCGGGATCATCGAGTCCAACCCTCAGCCCGACTCTACAAAGCTCTCCCCTACCCCACATCCCCCCACAGCTCATCCCAACGGCCCTTAAACCCCCCCAGGGATGGGGACTCCCCCCTCCCTGGGCAGCCTGTTCCACTCTCTGACCACTCTTGCTGGGAAACATTTTTTCCTGATGTCCAGTCTAAACCCCCCCCTGTCGGAGTTTAAAGCCGTTAAAGCCTTGAGTGCTTGGCTTGATTATTCCACTTAAGCGACTCTCCCAAAACACGGCAGCTGTTCCCTGCTCTGGTTTGCTGATCTCCCCCGCGGCTGGGTTTCTGTCTGCCACTCTTGTTCAGCCAGCCGGCTCTCAGAGAGCCAGTGACGATGCTTTCTGTAGGTTACCTGGGCCGTGGGTTGTTCTCCTTCATCTTCTGTTCGTGGGAAGTTTCCTTGGGTCACCCAGGGTGGGGAAACGGTGTCAAGGGCACAGGGTGCAGGTGGGGGAGGTGGCAGCACGGCTGTCAGTCTGGCTGCTCCCACACTGCTTCACCCTTGGGGCTCTGCACCACAGGGCTTTCCCCTCCTCACACGGTGCCTGTGCAGCCCCTGCTGCTGCTTCGCCTGCCTTGGCTCGCGCCGGGGATGCTGCGCAGGAGCCGTGACCCCTGGTGACCTGCTCCCAGTTTGGACAGGGATGCTGCGGCGAGTGGGGCGAGGTGCTGGGGGCGAGAGCCACGCCGCTTGGCTCAGCACCCAGCCTTGTTGCACCTGCCTGGAAATGCCATTTCCAGCATCTCCAAAGGATACTGAAATTAAGACAAACCATCCTGCATGCTTTTCACCCCCACAGTTGTATGTAATTAAACTACAACAACAAAAAAAAGGAAACAGTGCAGTACTTCCATCTGCACAGAGTTTGGGTGAAAGCTTTGCTCGCTCTGCACAGAAATCCTTGAACCTTTCTGGGGTTATTTAGTCTGGAGAAGAGGAGGCTGAGGGGAGACCTCCTGGCCCTCTGCAACTCCCTGCCAGGAGGGGGCAGAGAGGGGGGGTGAGTCTCTGGAGCCAAGGCCCCAGCGCCAGGCCCCGAGGGAATGGCCTCAAGCTGCCCAGGGCAGGGTCAGGCTGGCTCTGAGGAAGGATTTCTGTGCAGAAGGGGCTGTTGGGCGTTGGAATGGGCTGCCCAGGGCAGGGGGGGAGTCCCCGGGATCCCTGGGGGGGTTGAAGAGTCGGGCTGAGCCAGCGCTGAGGGATCTGGGGGAGTTGGGAAGGGTCAGGGGGAGGGTCATGGTTGGGCTGGAGGAGCTGCAAGGGCTTTTCCAACCCAGATGATTCTGGGATTTTTTGAAAGTGCTTTGAGCAGCAAAATGCTCTCCCCGACTCTCACCTATCTGTTGGGCAGAAAGCAGCTCAGACAACATTCCCCTCAAGGGAAACCTTCCCTGGGTGTCTCCTCCAGCCACTGTCCTTACCAGGGCTCCTCCAAGGACACGGTCTCCCCTTCCCTCCTGCAATGCCACGTGGGACCCACTTTTGCCCTCTCCCAGGTTCCCCCTTCCTCTGCAGCCACAGGGGCTGGGGTGGGGGGTGCAATAAAACAGGAAACCTTGGGAAAAACTCCCATGAACGTGTCCCTGAGCTGAAAGCAGAGGAACCCGAGAGGGCTCGGCCATGCACGCGTCGGGGAAGGGCCTCGCTGCCATGGGTAGTTAACCCGTGCCCCACGGGGAGCTGTGCACAGCAAGGTTGGGACAATCTGCTGTGAGTTCCCGAAGATTTTAAAGCCTGGGGGGGGATTTTGGGAAAAGCAGCAGCTTTGCTCCTGGCTTCTCTGGAAAGAGCATCTCCCCCCCCCAGCAGCTGCCCGCTGCAGAGGGGCTTTTCCTGGGAAGAGCTATAAAAAGGAGGGTGCGGGGTCCCCTCTGGGGCCAGGCAGGGGTGACAGCTTGGATGAAGCGTGTGTCCCCCCAGCTTTGGCCAGCCACTGGGGTAGGGGGCTGAGCACCAGCAGGCTCGGGGAGCTCCCGTTCATCCTGACCATCCCCTCTGGCCTGAGGCAAGCTGGGTTGGGAAGGAGCTACTCGGCTGTGTTCATGTCACCAGGCTCTGGGGTCACTGTCACCACAGCAGAAGGGCAGTGGGGAGGGACAGGGTGGGGTGTGGGAGGCAGGAAGGTGACCCCCACCCTGACACCCAGCCGAAGGCAGAGCTGGCAGCAGCGAGGAGGGTCATGTCTGGAGGGATTATGTGGCATAAACCTCCGTAAAGCTCCGTGGCTGAGGCGAACCCACGATGTGGCCAAGCCCTCACAGTGAGAACCTCCAAATTCCCTCCCTGCAGCCCCTGCTCCACCCCCTGCAAGACGCTGGCAAGTGGCGTTTTGAACAGCTACACTCTCGATATTTATTACCCCTCATAAAACCTCCATTCAAAGGCCCCGGGGAGCAAATCTGGTGCAGCACAGACTTCCGAGACGTCGCCCAGGGAAATAAACCCCCGGCCGGGTGGTTTGGGCCAAGCGGGGAGCAGGGGAAGGGAGGGAGCAGTTCCTATCAAGGCAAAAAATTCCCTCCAGTCTTTTTTGGCTTTTATTATTTACTTAGCAGCTTTTGTTTAAAGCTTTTTACTGTCTGTATAAAGAGGCCAGGAGCATTCCCCTGCTTTGATGGCTGTTGGCGTTCCTGGGCAGATCAGCTCCTGCAGCGGCTGCTCCCGGAGGTGTGAAGGTGGTTTGAGGGGGGGGGGGGCTCAGACTCGGTCTCTCCTCCCCCAAAACCCCACATGTGGAGGGTGAATGTCCCACACCCGGTAGCATTCATGAAATCCTGCTGCTCCCGAGCCACGTCCCTGCGAATGATGGGCTGGGGAAGAGCGAGGGGGGTTGCAGCTGGGGAGAAGGTCCCCCCTGGGGGCTGTTTGTGCCTGGGTCAGGTCTGTCGTGCTACAGGACCCAGGTGATGCTGGGACACTAATAACCCCCTAAAGCTGCCCCAGCACCTGGCCCTCCCGGCAGGATTTGCCCCCCCAGGACCCATCTTTCTGGGCATTCGACATCCCCCCAGACCCTCTCCAGCAGCCTCAGCCTCCCTCCTGCCAGACCTGGGACAGGCTTTAATGAAGGATCAGCTTTGGGAGAGGGGAGAGCAGAGGTCCGTGTGATCCATCTATTTAACTGGCAGCGACCACAAGGCTTAATTGAATTAAATGATTTAAGGATTTCCCCTTCACTACAGGGGAGGTGGGGAAGAGCCGGTGGCTGGGAGAAGGGGGCTGCATCCATGTCCCAGCTTCATGCAAGCTGCTTGGGACGGGGGTTTCTGCTCCCCCCACCGTGCTGCAGCACCTTCATGGACCACTTGTCCTTCACCCCAGCAGGAAAAAGAAACTTTTTTGTCTGCTTTTCTCCCTTGCAAAGCAACGGCTGGTGCTGGGAGCAGCCGCTTGGTCCCACGGACTCGGCTTTGTAAGGCGAGGGCTCCGCGTCCCCCCAGCACCTCTCGTTAGCTCTGCCACCCGCCTGCCCGAGTGCTCAATTAGCAGCAGTTTGAAAATTGAGCTCCCTCCGTAACACAGAGCCGGTGCAGAGCCTGGCCATAAACCCCAGCAGGGACCAGCACCCCCAGCTCCTGCGTGACCCACTCCCGCAGCCTCTCCTGGCGGGGCTCTGGGGGAGCTGCCCCCCAAAATGCCTCTGCTGGGGGTCACACAGCAGTGCCCCAAGCTGGGGTCCCCTCCCTACCCAGAGCACCCACATAGTCCTGGCGCTGAGGGGACCCCTCCTTGGCAGTGACAGGGCCGGGGGGGCCGTATGTCACCCCTCCGGTGGGGACAGTCTCCTCCAGGATGCAGCTGGGTCCCCAGCGCGTCCCCACTGTCACGACCTCCCCGTGCCGTGGTGGCAAGGGCTGACCCCGGCGGGGATGTGATGTCCAGTCGGTGTCTCCGGCGGATGAATCGAGGCTTTCCCCAGGGCTGAGCCCCCCCCTCGCTCCCTCCCTGGGACCGGCGCAGCCCCCGAAGGTCTGGCTCCAATAAACTTCAAAGCCTTCACCATGGGCAGCCATTAGCTGAAGTGTTTTTTCATCTCCGTTTCGTGGTCGGACTCATTATTTCTGCTTGTTGCTGCCGAGGCTTCCCCAGATCCCGTGGGGCAGGGATGCCGGGGCAGGGAGCGGGAGGGAAGGGGGGAGGCTGGGGGCACCCCCTCGCCTCGCCTGAGGCAGCCTCACAGCTCGCACGCTGCAAAGCAAAGGGGGGACGGGGCAGGATGTGGCCTCGCCGTGCACAGCCGGATCTGGGGACAACAGGGAGTTATCCCACGGATGAGAGCACGGCGGGGAGGGGGGGCTGCCTTCCTCAGAGCCCCCCAGCTCCATCCAAGCTCAGCAGACACCCACAGGGCAGGATCAGGCCATGCCTTTGCCCTCCCGGCTTTGGGGATGTTTCAGTAGCAGCTTTTGGTGAACGTGAACTTTGCTGCAGGGTCTGAGAGCCCAGCTCCGGGGCTGAACTCTGGGGGGTGCCCCAGTGGACACACACACCCCCCCCCAGCCCCCCCAGTGCCCGGCTCACAAAGAACTGGCTTTCTCAGCATCTTTTCCCCGACGCTCTGCGATCTGTCTGAGCACAACTGAGTTAAGGCTGGATTCGTACGGCCCCCGAGCTGCCTCTTTCCCAGTATCCGCGAATTAAACATTATGTGTGTCAGTGGGGAATTTAGGGAATCAATTGGCAGACAATTAAAGTGCATTGAAATTTGGGTGTATGGAGAAATAGGAAGCAAAAAGGTTTAATCTCGGAGAGCTCCCGGTTGTTAACGGTGCCAGGGAATGAAGATGCTGGGAGTGAGCCATGGGGGAAGTAATACCTGGGGAGCGATGGAGATGCATTTGGCAGAGAAAGCCCCCGGCCTTTTAGAAGCTGGAGGAGTTAAAGGGAAGGGCTGGAGGCAATGGGGTGCTCTGCCGGGGGGTGGGGGCGGCTGCCAACCCCCCCCCCCCCCCCCATGGGCTGCCAAAGGCAGAGATGGGGCAGGTTGTGCTGGTGGGCAAAGAGCAGAGGCTGGGTAACCCCCCCCCGACTCCTGCAAGCCCCCGCTCGGCTCCTGCTGCCAGCACTGGTGATTCCTGCCCTGACTCAGAGCGAAGGGGGCCCTGCGGTTTGTGTGTGTCCCCCCCTCGCCCCCGGCAGCGCTCTGCCTGCGGGACAAAAGGCAGCCCGGGGCTGCTTGACCTCGCCGGCGTTTCGTAGTGGTTTCTTTTCACGGCAGCTTCCACAAAGCATCAGATTGTTTCCCCCCACCCTTCCCCTCCAGCAGCCGCCAGCCCCCCGGCAGCGTTTCTGCCTCCGCCGAGACAGTAGAAAGTGGGGGGAGGTGTTTTTTTTTTTTTTTCCAGGGATGGCTCCTGCCCCTGGCATTGCCCGTTTGCCTTCTTGGCCTGTCCCTGGGTGCTCAGCACGGTTTTGACTGGGGTGAGGATGCTCTGGCTTCCCCGGGGGGGCTGCACTCACAGAATCACAGAATCGTCTCGGTTGGAAAAGACCCTGAAGATGACCCAGTCCAACCCTTAACCTAACATTGTCACGGGGTGCACATCTTGGGGGGCTGTAGCACAGCATCCCCCTGCCCCATCCTTCCTGCACGGGCACAGGGGGATGCTGGGGCTGAGCTGACCCTGTAGGGACAGGGGGGACAGTGCCAAGGACAAGGTCACAGGTGAGGGACGTGAACGTGCACACGCATGGGCACAGCCTGGCTCAGTGGGGAGAGGGGACTCGGCAACCTTCACCAGGAGCCGATCGATCTGGCAGCTCGGAATAGCTGGACCAGGCTGGAGAGGCATCCGCTGGGGTCACACAGACAAGAGCAAGCACCTGGGACTAATTGCACTAAATAAATGAGCAATTAAGGACATTACAGAAAGACTAAAACATCCCAGACCTCTTCCTGACCCCCTCGTAGTTCCCCTGGAAACAGCTGCTGGACTGGCAGGTTGGGGATGCTCAGCCCGGCTGTTGCCAGCGGAATGGGGGAGCATCGCAGCCCCCCCAGGGGGAAGGAGGGGCAGGGGGCCGAGGGGCACAGGGCTGTGGGGCATGGGGCTGTGGGTCACGGGGCTGTGGGGCACGGCCGTGCGGGCAGCTGCTGGCGACGAGGCGAGACTGAGGTGCTATTGTCCCAGGGGCCGCAGCGGGAGAGGGCAGGATTCGTCCCAGCACGGGATGTGGCGTGTGCCGAGCCCAGCCCGAGCCCCTGGAAGGGTTCTGGCTCAGGGCTGGGGACCCCCGTGTCGGGGACAAGTGATGGGGCTGGCGGGATGCAGCAGCTGCACCCCCCTAGACCTGACCCCCCACCTTGCTCCGAGCCATGCAGAAACCCCCAGGAGGGTTTTTCCTCCCTGTGGGCACCCCAGCAGCAGAGACACCCCCCGAATCCTGGTCACGTCACCCCCAAAACCGCCAAGTTTGTTCTTTACTTTTCTGCAAATGAGCCGAGGGCTGTTCCTGCCCTTCCCGCAGACCCGGGCAGTGGCACAGAAACACCACGTCCCCCCCGGCAGAGCAGCTCCCACCAGCCTCACGGGGGGGTCCCAGGTCTTCCCAGGCCCCCAAATGCTGCCAGCCCGGGGTGAACCCCCCCATCTTGGGGCCACGCCACAGCTTCACCCTCCTGTGCAGGGCCAGCCCCTTCCAGCGCTTTCTGTAACGTATCAGCTCAGATGAAAATGCTTTCAGAGCCCCTGGGCAGAGGGGAGGGGGGGATCCGACCTGGAACCATTAGTCACCCGGCCCCGCACGGGTGGGCTCAGCCACCCACCCACCCGGGGAGCACCCACGGCTGGTGCTGCCTTTGGGGGGGGTACAGCGGGTTGGGGGAGCTGCGAAAGACCAAGGGAAGTGCTGACCACGCCAGAAAGGGGAGAGGGAAAATGTTGGACCCCAGGGTGGGCATATAAATAATACTCTATGTAACCCAGATGAAGAAACAGCTTCTTTATCACATAATCTCCATAAATGTGAAATGGTTTTTATACTTACCTTCAGTGGCAGTTACAACACAGAAAGAAAGAATTATTATATATTAATCCCATTAATTTCTGACTCAAAAATAATGTCTATCATTTAAAGACAAGTTTAAAATGAAATAATTCTACTCGATTTACTAAAAGAAATCGGGTAGCACATACTATGCATTTGTGTTTATAGAGATACACACCCATATATATAAAACTATAAAGTATATATAATATCTGCAGGACCTCCCCATGTCCCCCCAAAGCCAGGGGGTGAGAAGATGCTCATTAGAGGATGCTCAGGGTACCAGCGGCCATGTGAGTCCCTGGGTGAGCGCAGCCAGGCTGTGGAGAGGGGAAAGCCCATCCCCATCGTGTGATGGGGTGTTAATGAGCAGTTAATGAGGAGGAGAGTCCAGCCCCCTTATCCCTCCTGGCTGCTCTGGGGGACTATAAGGTGGGTAGGAGCTGATGGGGATGCTACAGCAGCACATAAACCTCGTTTGGGGGGTTGTATAGCTCCTAGCACCCTAAAAATGTTAATTTAAATCTTAATTTAATTTAAGTCTTAATTTTCTGCAGCACTGCAAATCCTCCTCATCAGGGGAAAGGAGCAGGGGCTTCTTGGTGTGCTGGGGCTCTGGCTTCAGGTCAGTGCTGGTGCAGGATGGGGCGCAGCGGGGAGCTCACCCCCTCCAGGCTGGGCTTTACCTGTCCCCCACTCTCCAGTGCCCCACTCGCTCCACCCCAACACACTTAACGAGCAGCCAATTTGCTGGGAAGGAAATAAAAAGGTAATGCAATTAAAAAGCTGGTAGCCACAAGGAGAGAGGGTCAGCAGTTCATGTGCTAATGCAAGCAGATTTCGTTATGATTCATTAAGTCATTAACTCCCTTTTAATTGGAGGTCCTTTATGGAGATGCCATTTTACCTTTCTAGAGAAGACAGGTTGGGGGCAAAGGGAAGGTGAGAGAGACCCCCCCCTCACAGCACTTGAGGTACCCCTGTGCTCTAGGGGGTGCCCCAGATCCCCCCAGGGTCTTGTTTTGGTGCAGGAGGCCAGAGCCACCCGTTTACTTTGCAAATTTGGTGCAAGCCAGAAGAAAGGGGATGGGGAAGGGGATGGGGAGCAGCTGGACGATCTGGGGAAGATAAAGGGGCTGTGGGTTTTGGGAGGTCTATGTCTTCCCTGGCCCAGCCCCAGCCTTCTCGGAGCTGCTGGCTGGCAATTACCAGCCATTACAGCCTTCCCGGGAGCAGCACGGGGCTTAATGCAGCTGGTTTCAGCTGGCTGCTCGCTTCCACTGAGGAGGAAACTTTGTTAAGTGGCGATAACCATCGAGGAGAGCCAAGAAACTCTGGCCCCGGTGCCCGCGGCGCTGCTGGGACCCTGGGCGGCAAAGAGCCGGGATGCTCCAGCTCACCGGAGCCCAGTGTGGGGGGATGCAGCTCGTTGCTGCACGGAGTCTGACCCCAGATTATTCTGTGATGGGATTAGGGATAATCCTGGCTTTCTCTGAATCGCCCAGGACCTTCCACCCTCAAACCTATGGCCAAGCCTTGCGCTTGCCCAGGGCTCCCATTCCAGCCCCGCTGCCTGCCTGGGGAGTTTTTGCTTCTCCATGGTGAGTCAGGTGAAGTTGCCTGAATGAAAGACAGGCTCAATTTTAAAGCAGATTAATTAAACTGCATTACAGGCCTGTGTGGACAGAGTTCAGAATGAAAACAGTCTTAATTCGATTTCTCTGACTTGCAAATTGTGGCAGGGAAGTCAGCTGAAATCACATTAAGGCCGTTTCCACTCTGAACCGTGTCCTCACAGGGGTTTAATGTAGTTTAACTAATTTAATTTAAACGCTTATTGAGACTAACTGGGTTACGTGCCAGGCGTGGGGCTGGAGCCGCCAGGGCTCAGGCTGGGACCCCCGTGTGGGGCCAGGCGGGTGGGAACGGGGCAGCAGCATCAGCCCCATCCTGCCGTGTGTGTACCAAACCCATGGTTTGGGTTGGAAAAACCTCAGTTCTGCCAAAAGCCACTCTCCAGTCGGGTGCCTCTGTCACTGCACCCCTGCGGATCGACGCGTTCTTGGGGTCACCAGCCGCCGAGCGCTCGGATTCTCCGCAGTTTGCAAACTTCATGCCATAAATTTTTCAGGGGCAACGCTGGCCAGGGATGCCCGGTTGTGGAGGGTTGGAGAAGAGGAGGCTTTTTGTTCCCGTGCTGTGGTGGCCGGAGCTGGGCCAGGCTGTCCAGCTCCGGCTGCGCCACTCGAGGACAATGAGCCGCTTCTTGAAGCCGCCGTTTCTTTGCCCTGTGGAGGAATGTCCCTCCAAAACATGGTGGTTAAGCCTGGTTAAAAGATTCAAGCAAAGGGTGCAGCTTGCAGCTCCGGGGACAGCGGCCGCTGCCTTCACAGCCCAACAGCAGGGTCTCAGGCAGGCCAGCAGTGTTTTGGGGTGCACCTCCACGGCCACCTTCACCTCGTTTCCTGGGGCACAGGATGCTCCTGGCTGCTTTGGGGCTGCTCAGCCCCTTGTCTCCATCCCGAACCCAGCAAGTCACCTGCCACCGAGGGTTTGTACCACATCCCCCAGCCCACAAAGCTGGGGATGGTTTCGGTGCATGGTGGGGAGTAACGTTGGGTCCCCACAAACCACCAAGCAGCATGTCAGCCCATACCACCGGCGTCAGCGCTGGCTGAATCACCCGCCAGATATTCTCTGCACAAAGGACTCATTTTCCTCCGTTTTTTGCTGGGCGGGTGTCACCGGCTCCAACCCGGCGGCTCCCGGGGCTCCCACCCTAAAACCTAGGCCCTGGACCAAAAATTCCCATTGCCACAAGCCTTTTTTTGCATGAATAGGCAAACACTCATTTTATACGGCGAGGAAAAGGAAAGGGGGCTTCACAAAGCCAGCAGCAAATGCACCCACGACAGCTGCTGTGAAATGCAACGTGAAGGGTGATGCCGGGCAGGGGGGTGCAAAGCCCCGGCCCCCAGCTCCATAAATCCTGATTTTAATGATTGAATTGTGACCTGCGTGAATCTCACGTCAAAGGGAAATAAATCTCTCGGTGTTTATAGTCGCAGCTTTCTCACCAATTAGGATGTTGTTATTGGATTAGATGCAAGTAGATAGAAGCCTCCCGGGACAAAGTCATCCTTGGGGGAAAGCCCAGTGGCTGGTGGGGGGTGCACTGGGATGGCAATGGGCTGTGTGGGCTGATCCTGCTGACTGGGCTGGAGGTGGAGGCAGATGCTCCTGGGATTTATCCCTGGAGGGAGGCACGTGGCCAAGGGCGGGCACAGGAGCACTCAAAACTCAGCTTTATGCTTCCCTCTTGCTGCAGTTGGGGGTTGCCAGGATCTGGCCCCCAAATTAGTTTGTGGTGCCTCGGGGTTTCAGGAATAGTGACTGTGAGGAGGGCCAGGTCCTGCTCAGGGCAGATTTTGGGCCTTGGGTCCTTGGGGTACCCTCATTTCAGCTGGGCTTCAGGGGGGTCCCTGGCAAGTCCAGCCACTGCTGAACACCTTCACTTTGCCCTGGTCCTCTTCAGCATCCACTTCCCAGCACAGCCGAGGCACAAAAGAGCTTTTGTGGCCTTGGAAGGAGTGTTGCCAGACACAGGATGGGGCTTCCACAGCACATCTGTCTGCACAGCTGTGCTGGGGACCCCGGGATGCCACAGGGGACCCGGGAGGGGGTGACCTTCCCAGGCAGGAGCTGCTCCAGCACGGCCACCCCCTGGGGTTGGAGACAGACATAGGCAAGAGCTGGGGATCAGGGACACCAGCTGGGACCTGCCCTCACTTTTAGAGCCCCCATCCATCACCCCACTCAAAGTACAGCACATGCAGCCAGGAGCCTCCATCACCAGGTTGCTGAGCAGCTCCGTGCCTCAGTTTCCCCACAAGGAGCAGAGTAGGGGGGAAGGGGACCCTCTGAGCTCACAGAGGAGACACGATGCTCCCTGATTG
This sequence comes from Athene noctua, assembly GCF_965140245.1. Taxonomy (NCBI): domain Eukaryota; kingdom Metazoa; phylum Chordata; class Aves; order Strigiformes; family Strigidae; genus Athene; species Athene noctua. The sequence continues at coordinate 2,867,564 of NC_134061.1, read as the reverse complement.
CTCTTGGGATCTGCAGGACCCTATCAGAGGGAGTTCAACACCATTTTTATCCTGAGATGCTGACGGGGAGGATGCAGCCTGGGAGGTAACGAAGTCCCCTGTGCCCAGCAGTGTCACTTCAGAGGGAAAACCCACCAGGGAGGGTGCCACTGTGGGGACAGGACCGGGCTGCCTCAGGGGAAGGTGGCTCCTCTGGGGTCTCTCTGGGCAGAGGGCTTTTTTTTTTTTTTTGCCTCCACTCCGTTTTTCCCCTTTTAATCAGGATTCCTGGAGCCGACGGGAGAGCGCTGCTTCCCTCTAGCGGCACCGGCCCTCCTGCTCGTGGCGGTGCTGGGCCAGAGGGGAGGCTCATGGCGAGGGACTAAGGGCCCTTTGTCCGCAGCGGGACGGGGGCTGCCCTGGGGGCTGTCTGGTTTCTCACGCCAAAGGAGACAAAGCGCATCGCGGGTGTCTGCCTGCTCCGGGCGCAGTGTCACAGGAGGGAGGGGAATGTGGCCGGACGTCTGGGGTCCCTCCTTGGCATCGCCACCGCCATCGCCACCGCTGAGCCAAAATCCAAAATTTACCCGCCGCTGTCCCCACGCCACCCCCCCGCTGCAGGAACCGCTGCAGCAATGTGGGACAGGCCGGGTCCAGGCCTGTTTTCTGCCGTGACAAGCGAGGGGCGGGCACAGCCTGACTCACCCCCCCGGGGTGTCCAGGCAGCACCTCGGGCCTCTACACCGGCCCCGGGCACCCCGGTACAACCCCCACGTGTCTTCCCGCCGCCAGGACTACAGCTCCCAAGATGCCCTGCGGGCAGCGGGAAGCCGCAGCCAATGAGAAGCGGCCTTGCTCAGGGAGCGGGCCGCCGCGGGGCTTGCTGGGAGTTGTAAGCGCGCGGCGACTGGAAAGGGGCGTTAGAACTACATATCCCAGAATGCCGCGGGGAGGCGCGGGCCAATGAGGAGCGGGCGTCTTGGCTCGGCGCGCAGGCGCGTTGGGGCGGGCGGCCGCGGATTCATGTGGAGGTCAGGGGCGCGGCGGGAGGGGCGCGGTACGGGCCGGGGCCTTGGCTGGCGGGTCGCCTGTCCCGGGGGGCGAGCGGCCTGGGGGGGGGGCGGGAGGCCTGGCGAGGGGCTGCGGGAGGCGGCCGGGCCGGGCCGGGCGCGGGAGGGCCTGCGGCGGGCAGCCGCGGTACAACGGAGGGGCGGGGGTGAGCCGTGAGCCGGGGGCCGGTCGGCCTGGGCCTGCGGGGGGTGCTGCGGTGGGGGTGCCCGCACAGGTGGGTGCTGCGGGGAGCTGAGCCCAGGGGGGAGGAGGAGGAGGAGGAGGAGGAGGAGGAGGAGGAGGAGGCGGCGGCCCCCGCGGGGCTGAGGTGGCTGTTGAGGGGGAGGAGGAGTTGCTGGGGGCCGCGCCGCCGCTACGGACCGGGATTTTGGGAGGGGGGTTAAACCTCAGTGCGCGTAGGAGCCCCCCCTCCTGCCCTCTTGCCTAATGCGTTTTACCTTGTTAGGGTTTTGGCAGGAGGGACTTTCTAAAGGCTCTGGAGCTGGACGTGTGAAATGGCTGCGAAGGTGTTTGAAGGCCTTGGGAAGCTGGGCCTGGGGCTGGCTGTTGCAGGTGGAGTTGTTAATTCTGCTCTTTACAATGGTGAGTGGGAGAAGCTGAGCGCTTCCAGTTCACTTTCTACCTTTTTTTTTTTTTTTTTGGCAGCATTTTGCCTGCTCCCTGCTTTTATTGCTAATGGCATCGGGAAGATGGACGTGAAGCCTGGCTGGGCTGTTTTAAACCTTTTGGATTGCAAGGACCTTTCTTTAGCTGCAGCCTGAGGGGCCGGGACTTTGCCTCGTTGCTTCAATCGGTCTAATTAATTTCACCAGTCTCCTGCAGCAGAAGCTCTTAACTGAGCCTGACAGAGTGTTTCCAAGGAGAAGGTTTTGGTGGCGTGCAGGTACGGCGGGTGGCGGTAGTGAAACCACCCTTGATGTGCTGTTTTCTTTTTTAGTTGACGCAGGCCACAGAGCTGTCATCTTTGACCGATTCCGCGGGGTTCAGGACACAGTGGTAGGAGAAGGTACCCACTTCCTCATCCCCTGGGTACAGAAACCCATCATTTTCGACTGCCGCTCTCGCCCCCGTAACATTCCTGTGATCACTGGCAGCAAAGGTGAGTGCTTGAAGTCGGCAACTGTAAGAAAACCAGATATTCTGATTAATTTTTTTTTTTTTAATCTGGACATGGAGAACTCATGAGTCCCAAGTCCAGTTTGGCACAGAGTCAGGAATGGGTTTTAATTACAGAAGAGATTAAGGGACCCTTCTTTCAGTTCTGTAAATTGGAAGTTTGAACATAAAGTCTCTGTCTTTACAGTAGGGCAAGTAATTCCCTGCGTTGCAAACACACTGAAGCTTAAAATCTTATGTGTAAGGAGGATTTAGATCCCAAAATGAAAGGGGCTGGTGAAAATAACTCTGCTGGCAAAAAGAAGTCTCAATGTGTGTTATTTCTCACTTTAGTTGCCCTGGAGAGGGCAGTCTCAGGATGTCTCCTGTCCCTACGGTTTGCCACTAACCTCCTGACCCTCTTTCTACAGATCTACAGAACGTAAACATCACGTTGCGGATCCTCTTCAGACCAGTGACCGCCCAGTTACCGCGCATTTTCACCAGTATTGGAGAGGACTACGATGAGCGTGTCCTGCCTTCAATCACAACTGAAATCCTCAAGTCTGTTGTGGTAAGGACAGTGTGAGAGTTGCTGGGCTCTGCCAGTTGTGGTTTTTTTTTTTTTCCCCTCTCCTTTTTTTAGCAGTGAGGGACCCACTGGAGTGTGGATTATGTCGTGCTCCTGAACAAGGTTTCTCTTTCCATCCTCAGGCTCTCACAGGCCATCCAGAAAAGCTAATTGTAGCTATGCTAATTGTTTGCTTCTCCATCATTCTGATTGCCTGGCCTGACTTAATTCACTTTGGATGAGCTCTGGATGGAAAGAGATTTCTTTATTACCTGCTCTCAGTTGGTAGCTCTGCTCTTCAGGCTGGGAGTCTCAGGCAGGAGACTGGGATTTTCACTTCTCATGTAATCTTAGATTTCATCTTACTGAAGACCTCTTGTTTTAGAAGCATCCCCAGGTGACTGCTAAATAATAAGTAACCAGCTTTAGTCCAGCTTGTGCGCTTTTACCTTAAATGCTCAACTGGACAACTTCTCCTCCAGCTTACGCTTAAATTCCCTTTCTCCTTGGTGGCCTGGTGTTTGCTAGCTTTGGGAGAAGAACAGGATTAATTCTGGGGTTCATGAGTGCAAAGACAGGCAGGGTATGGAGAATATCTTGCTTCTGGGACCTTTCTTCTCACTGTTGTCCATCCTGACTTCAGGCTCGCTTTGATGCTGGAGAATTGATCACTCAGAGAGAGCTGGTCTCGCGGCAAGTGAGCGAAGACCTCACGGAGAGAGCAGCAACCTTTGGGCTCATTCTGGATGATGTGTCCTTGGTAAGAGTTCTCTCTTTTCAGTTTTTCTCTTTGGAGTGTGCCCAAATAAGAGCAGTGGAGAAAAGACTGGGTGGATGGCCAGACAAGGCCAGGAAGTTTGGGCATGTGGACAGTGCACGTCTGCCGTTGTGTGGTACGTAGCAGTTACAGCTCAAGCCAGCACCTCTGGTTTTGTCACTGGCCTGTGACCTTGAGCAAAGCCCTTGAAGGCTCCGCTGTGCTGGCCTATCAACAGACCTCACTGTCGCAAGGCTTTCTGAGTTCAGACAAAGAGAAAACGCTTCTGTGGGTGATGGATCAGGCTGCACGTTGTTTTAGAGAAGGCAGCTGTTCCACAGGCACCCTGAGACATGGGGAGAAAGTGTGAGGCACAAGGCAGTGCAAATACACATTTTCCATGGGAGCTTTTTTCCTCTGAAATATTATTCTCCTGGGTGTGCCTTCTAAGACTATTCATGGAGGGAGTTCTTCCCTCCTATCTCCCTATAAACTTTGTAAATTAAATCTGTTGTAATCTGGCTTGTCCGTGTGCCTCTCCTTCTCTCTTTTGGGACTTCCCTCGAAAGCCTTCTTAGAGGAAAGGGAAATGAGCTCTTTCATTAGGCTTTGAACATATAGGAAGTCTTTGCAGGAAGGTGACTTCATTCCAGAAAAATGTGAAGTTTTGACTTTGTTTCTGGTGCTTTTACACTGAGGACTCTACTGAAGGAGATTCACCTTTCCCCTGTCCCATCTCAGGAGCCTGCAGCTGTCAGACAGCCCGGGCTGAGCACTCTGGTGCGTGACAGAGCGTGGAGGGTGCAGGATGGATTGTGAGACAGTGGGGGGAGTGCTGAGCAAGCGGGCTCCCTCTGCTGGGTGCTGGGGCAGGCGCTGGTGGTGGAGGAGCATGCTGTGTCTCCGAAGGTACTGGTGTTAACTGGTCTGCTGGACTGGAGCTGTGCTTGTGTCTCCCTTGAGACTTCAGAACTGGGTGGGGAGGCCTGCTTCTCCCAGTTTCTGTTCTTTTAGGGATATTGGCTTTCCATCTTGGTTCCAGCGTCACCAATACAGGCAGGCTGTCTCCCCGCCAGGAGCTGTGTGGGTTGCAGCAGCGCTGCTGTAAACTCTCAGTGTTGTGGACTTTGCTTGATTTCTGCCCCGCAGACCCATCTGACCTTTGGCAAGGAGTTCACGGAGGCGGTGGAAATGAAGCAAGTGGCCCAGCAAGAAGCAGAGCGAGCCAGATTCATTGTGGAAAAGGTACCTTGTCCTTCTGAGAAATTTGGAAACGGTTCCTGTTATCTCCTACCCACTCTAGCCTGCAGTGAACATCTCACTCCCATGTCCAGAAGACCAGGCAGGTAGAATGACGAAATCATGTGGGGTCACAGTGCTGATACAGTTCTCAGCTCTGACACGTGATTGTTGGATAGATAAAGCCTAAGGTTGGTTTTGTTGGGTTTTGGGGTCTTTTTTTGGTTTTTTTTTTGTTTTACTACCATGTCACAGTCTTACTGGAGTGCTGAACAGGACTGTCTGCATAGAGGAGGAGGGAGGAGACAGCGCTCAGGAGGAAGTGTCAGTTAGAAATGGGGTTCAGGGTTGAGATTTGCAGCCCGAGTGATCCTGCTGTTTGTGAATTTTGAGAGGGTGGCTGAAGCTTTCCGTAGTGGTTGATACCATAGGTGTAGGGGCCCATATCCTAGGAGTGTTACTGTGTGCAAGACCACATCATCTCGGATAACTCAGGATCTCGGTGAGTATCCACAAAACCAATTTGGTGTCAGAGTACCCCAGTAGAGCTGAGAACACCCGCCTGTTGAGATTGCAAGAACCTACAACTACACCCAAAGCTAATCCAGTGGATGCAGTAAGACGTATGTAATCAGCCGGGATGATTAAATAGTAGAAGTGTTTATCTGACCTGGTTTTAACTCCACTGAAGTTCTCAAATCTTTCATGGACAGTTTTCCATTAGGAGTGCCCTTAGGTGGGTTAATGTTTCATGAGGTTAAGACTGATAAGGCAACTGCAAGATGATTTTTCAACCTTTTTTTTACAGCAGGCAGAAAAAACAGTCTAACAGAACACAGCTTTAAAACAAAATCGCCTTCTTTCTCAGCTCTCCCGCTGGGAGAAAGACCAGTAGGGTGGTGAAGTTGGGAATTTAAATTTCAACATGCCAACAGCGTCTTCTCTTATGCTCTTGTTTCCTGTGTCGTTTATTCCACTTCTCATGGGTTTACTTTCAGGCTGAGCAGCAGAAGAAAGCAGCTGTCATCTCTGCTGAGGGAGACTCGAAAGCAGCCGAGCTGATTGCCAACTCGCTGGCCACTGCAGGCGATGGCTTGATTGAGCTGCGCAAGCTGGAGGCAGCTGAAGACATCGCGTACCAGCTCTCACGGTCCCGCAACATCACTTATCTGCCCTCTGGACAGTCTGTGCTCCTCCAGCTGCCACAGTGAACCTGGCTCTGCAGCCAGAGCTAGCCTGGTCATCTCTACCTACTAGATCAGCCCTTTCCAAAAGAATCCTTGCAATTTCCTCATTGGTAAAAGCAGAGGAAATTTAAAATTCAACCCATTTTGAATTCTTAATCAAATAAAACTGAACACTCTTGACAACAAACCTGCATTCCTCCCATGTACGGTCAGAGCAGTGGCTCCACTGACCATTAAGCTAGGTTTGAGAATTGCCCCTTTCCAGGCAATTTGAGCAACAGGAGCAGAGTTTTCATCTGTTCACTCCTGGGACGAACAAGTAGCCCAGGTGGCTCCCTGAGCACAGGAGTGCTGTATCAGTTGGGTTTCACAGCAATGCTTCAGTGCCTTTAGGCTGGCTGAGCCACGGTCGTTACAGACTTGCAGGTCCTGGACTAGAACAGGAACAGGGACGCTCAGGGCTCGCTCTTCTGTCAAGCCAATCTTTTTTTCAGGTGCCTGCTGAGAGTAAGGGGACAGGGGACGTCTCAGCCGTTAGGGCAGTGGCTCTGCTGTGCCCGTGTGAACGTAGTGCTGCTCGCTGGATGCACAAGTCGAGGGGATTGCAGCTGGACATGAGAATAGCAGAGATACACTTTGTGCAGTAGATGGGTTTCGGGCACAGAGAAGATAATTCCTCTGCAGAAAATACTTCTCACTTGTGTGCTGGCAATGGGACATCTCCCCCCACTGCTGCACACCAGTCTCTTTGCCACCGTTTGCCCTGTTTGCAGGACCACAGTCAGTAAAAGTGGCAGTTGGCCTATTGAAACAGCACCTGGGACAAAAGAGGGGACAGCTCGGTGCTCTGTGGCTCAGGCAGTCGGAGGTGGGCAGAATTCTCTGTTACATCAATGCTCTTTTTATTTAGGGAACCTGAATTGTGAGGAGGATGTGATGGGTTTGAGATTGTATAACCAGCCTTCAATAAATGTCACGGTCCCACGTGTAGTAGTGTGGGGTGGTGTTTTTTTTTTGTGATACCTCAGAAGAATGAAGGTTGGGTCGGTGGAGCAAGACACCTCATGCTTCTGCTGCATTATCTGGCTAAAAGTCACTTAGCACAGGCAGATAGGTCTTGCTCCCGACGAAAGCTTGAAATACGATTCTTGGGCTGAATTCCTGCAACAAGGTAAGGCTGAGAGTATCTTGAGGTTATTGCAAAGGCTTTTAACTTCTTCCCATGCACAGGTCAGGCTGTTTACTGCATGTACATACATTTTCCAGGGCACTCTTTTGATGCAACACCATACTGTTGGAAAGAAAACGGGGGTGTATTGTACCAGATACAGCCTACGGGGAGCTTCAAACCTGTCAGCAGCTGTCAGAGGCACGGTGCTAGCCTGGCACACTCCCCCCATCCCGCAGAGAGAGTGCTCATATGGTGTCAGTTCTCCCTGAGCAGCACAGTGTTAGGTGGGTGTCATTGCTACGCTGAGGACGTTGAGCTCTCAGAAAGCTGCTGTGAATGGTGGGCTCGTTTCGTCACGGTGCAGCCACTTTGAGTTGTTGCCCTCGCCTCTGGCGAAATGGAAAGCCTTGCCTGCTTTTTCTGTTGGGCAGGGTACGATCTTGCAGTGATGAGGTGCCTGAGCTTGCAAAATATTTTAAGCAGCTGAGCAGTCAGGTCCATAACTCCCAAATAACTTCCAGATCTCTTCCCCCTCCAGTGTTCTTGTTCTTTATTCTTCTGGTTTACCGCTTCAGACACTTCTAAGGAAGCTTCCACTTTTCTCCCGAGGCTCCTTTTAAAGCCCCCTTAGTGTTTCCTGAGTTTCTCTCCATTAGTTTCATGCACCAGGTGTTGGGCTCAAAACAGTGTGTCTGAAATCCCTTCTCAGCTTCTGTAGCTCTGCATTACCTCTCCCTCCAGTTCTGCATTTTCAGTGGAGTGTGGAGTGTTTCCTGCTGCTTTTGCTGTTAGCCTCTCTGGAGGAGGTGTCTGAGTCTCTAACGGTGGCCCCTGGGTCTGATTAATCTCTGTTTCCTTTGCTTTTGGGTGTAATTCTTTTTACAAATGTTCCCTGGCTGTTAACTGCTCTTCTACCCTCGCTTTGCCTCACTTAATGCCTAAAGCTGCCATGAACTCATCAGACTTCAAAGCTGCTCTTGAACCTGTAGCTGTCTCGGTGTGTGCGAGCTGAACCCCTTGTTTATATCGTGTTTATAGCTTCTCTTCAGCCTTGTAGACTGTCAAGCTGTCTGGCTCCAGATGGGATCGGTGACCCTAAAATCGGGATGTAGTTTTGTGTGGGCTGTGCAGGGATACTGGGTGAGGAAACAGCCTTCTGCTCACTGGATGGATGCTGCTCCGAGCTGCGCAGCAGTGAGCCAGCACTGCCTGTCATTCTCTGCCAAACTTCTCAGGTGCTGGTGGACTCCTTGATGTACAAAAAAAACCCAAAACCAAAACCAACAAAAAATGGAGATTGTGCAGAAAAGGACTGGCCTGCCTGGCATTCCAGGCCAAGGCTGGACTGAAGAGCTGAAGGCTGAACTCAGCTTCCCGGGATGCTGGCCCTTCCCTCGCAGCGTTCGGGAGGCGTTAGCAGGGTGTGAGCGCTGCTCTCAGGGCTCTACTTGTCAGGGCAATAGAAAGAGCTTCGGGCTTGGGTAACATGAAGGCAGGCCGCCCTCGCTGCTCCAACAAACAAGGCGTCCCCACCCTCTCTGTTTGGCGTTTCTAACCTTGTTGCTTTTAATAATCCAGTAACAAAAACTTGCTGGTGAAAGCAGAGCACAACCCGGGGTGAAGAAACGAGAGAGGGTCAAGGCATGTGGCTTTGTACTGAGGGCAGAGAGAGGAGTTCAGCTGTGCGGGTCCTGGTCTGCTCTCCCTAAAGCACTCCATCAGCCTGGTGTCCTGCGGCTCTGCTGGCGGGGGTGGGCTGGCTCCCGGCTGCAGGGCAGAGCTATCGCAAGGTCTGCCTGGTCTTTGCAACTCTTCACACGTGCGAAGGTGCTGGAGGTGCTCCAGAAATGGCAGATTTTCCCCCTTCACCTCACCCTTAGAGACAGCAAGAAAGGGACTGTCGTGTGACCATGCCTGGAGGAGCAACCGCTGTCTCGGACCTAGAACTCCACGACCACCGTGTGCCGCATCTCCTGGGTAAGAGGCTTCAGGCCAAGGTAAGCTGGGATCGCAGGTGGGAGGCAGCTGCGTGATGCCACTTTGAAGGGAGGTAAAGAAACCTCAGGTTTGTTTCTGTGAACAGTAAAGCCAGTGGGCTCATGGTCTGGCACAGGTCTGACTGAAGAATCTCCTGCACTGGGCAGTTACACCAGTTCTCTTGTCATTTGGGCTTTCTGCTGCTTATTACAGACTGCAGCCATGCTAAAACTTATGCTTTGGGGAGGGGAATGCTTTCTCTGGTCAGTTTTTCTTAGTTTTTGTCACCTATTTGCACAGGACACTTTTATCTGACAGCTTTTCATCCTCCATCAAATTAGTTTGAAATTAGTTTTCTCCAGATGAAAGACAGCATGACAGCATAAAACCAGTGCTTCCCCAGCAAGGCTGGATGTGTTACTGGGCTGGAGAAAGCACCCACTTCCTTAAGAAACCCAACTAAAACGACACAAAAATTTATTTGGAGAAAAGCTCTGCCCCAGACCTCTGCCTGGGTGTTCTCTAGTCAGAATTAAATGTCCTTCTGCCAGGCTCTCCCTCCCCAGAGCTGACTCACACCAGGTAATCCTGGATGTTTCCATTTTCCAACAAATGGTTATTCTAGCACCAAAGTCCTGGGGCCGGGAGTGTTTTGCAGGTGAGCGATGGAGGCTGTAGCTTTGCTGTGAAGCATGACAGACCGCGTTTAGCCAGAAAGGAGGTTTGTGAAGGAAGGGGTCACCTTTTCCAGAAGGCGAGATGAATGAGAACTGCAGAGCAGCGGAGGCTGGCAGCTGGGCCGCTCTCCCACCAGATGGCAGCAGCAATTCTGCATGGGAAGGGACCTAAGGGTGTCCCTCCGTCTCCCATGGGGACAGGCTTTGGAGAGGTCACCCTGCCTTGGGCAGAGGACACAAAGAGTGGACGTGGACAAGGGCAAACACAATAGCCCAGTCTCCGGGCGAGGAAGAAAAAGCACAAACTGGCACAAGAGCTCGGGCAGGCAGGTACGGGGGTTTAGTCCTAGTGCTGGGCTGTCCTGGGAAAGCTCTGATGCTGGTTTCACTCTGCTGAGCATCTCCAGCTCCAGGTTTTAACTCCTCTGGCCTAAGGCAGCGCACTGAAAGGTGCCAGTGCCTGTCTCCCTTTCGAACCCTGGTCCCAGGCTGCCTTGGCTTTGTGGCCTGTCCCTGCGCAGCCCCTTGAGCTCCTTTCCCACCCACCAAAGGCTCTCCCCAGTTTATTACTAATGCAGGGCGGACAGGAACAACAGAAATGTCTAGGCATGACTTCAGAGGTTCAAGCTGCTTTAGTTTGAGATTAGAAAACATCATTGAGTCCTTGGGTCCCGACTGTCAGTGATGAATTCATACTGGAGGGCCCAGCGTTGGTAAAAGCTTGGCAGTTTTTTCATCTGAAGCCCTGTAGGTTTGTGGCTCCAGAGTGATTTGAGTAATGACAGCACAGACTCCTAATTTGTATTTCTCTGAATACAGCCCCAAAACTAAGCTACAGGGACCACGTTTTGGGTAAAGTCTGCTGGTAATAGACAATATAAGACCTGCTGGGGCACCTAAAGGGTCCTGTATGATGAGGAGATCTGCTGCCAGATCTCCTGCTGAGACCAAAGAGCAGCAGTTGGTTGCTACCTTTACACGTCAGAGCCTGACAAGCCCAGGTGAAACCTCCCTGCCCACCGCTCTGCCTTGGCTGCAAACCTTCAGAGAGGTTTGCGTTTGGTTTGTTGGTTGTTTTTGTTTGGGTTTTTTTTTTTTTCCTGGGAGACTTTGCCTTCTCTTTCCTTTCATGCTAGTGGAAGAGCTCAGCTCTGCACCACCAGCAGCAGCTGGGCCAGCCCTCTAGCAACATTCAGACCAGCCAAACAAGCTCTTGTTCATGATAAACAAACAGGAAACTGCCTGATTTCCTCTGTGTGTTCACCCTCTCTTGGGCGCGTGCTCTCTCCCTATTTAATAGATAACCAGCCTACCTGACTTGTGAAGAGACCGAAAGCAGCCGCATGGATGGGTGCTCGGTGCAGTTTTAATTTGCAGCATGGCTGTTGCACTGAAATGGGCATCTGCTCCCTGACAGTCGCTGATGTACCAGAGCTGAAGCCTCTCCAGGTAAGGAAGCTCCCCGAGTTTGTGATAATTTGTACCCTGCAGCAAGCTGGCAGCGTGTCTGAAGTGGTTAGAGCAAGGGATAGGGAGGAGTTTCCTTATTGCTTCCTTTGTGCTGTTTATATCCAAGTGGATCTAGCAGAAAATGCCTCTGTCCTGAAACACAGAGGATGTGGTGGGGTGTGCGGGGGGAGAAAGTGCTTGTGGAGTGGGTAAGAAATAATGTCCTAAGCCAGGCTGGAGCTCAGCTCAGCTGGGAGATAGGGAGCAATTCTTGGGGCCAACTTTGGTTTCATTATTCTTTGCCTGACACTAGGCAGCGCTGGGGGCTGAGACGTTCCTCACATGCCTGTTTTCCATCAGCAGAACTGAGCTGACTTCAGTCCAGCAAGTCCTGACTTACGCTAGTGTAACTCTGAGAGGCAGGTCAGGTTTATTTAGGGATGACTCGATGCTTTGCGCTGTGGTTTTCTACTTGGTAAGTCAGGAGAGGACTGTCACAGGTTGAGAGGCATCAGGGTGAGTGATCGGGGACATAAAGTAGATGCTTCACTTTCTCTGAAAGTTTGTTCTGCATCTGATGTCTTTAGAAAAATAAGATGGATGCTTCTGTTAACCACGTGCTCACCTACAGCCATGCTCGTGCCCACCCATAGAAAACAAGAAAAACCTAAATCTGTGGGGAAAGGACCTGGTGGAGCAGGCACCCAGTTCTTGCTGAACACATCCCCAGAAAGGAGAGGAACGAGAGAGGCTGGGAAACTCCTGTGGGAGGCTGAGCTTAACTGCTGCTGTAAAAACAGCATCTGGGGTTCCCCACACTGGATCTGTGCATGATGCTGATCTGGAGAGAGTCAGAAACCTGCAGTGAGTTATCCTTGATCTCCAACAAGCCAAAGGTGTGCATGAGCATGGGAAACTGTGTCCCAAACTGAGCTGCAAGACAGCAGCACCAAAGATGGGAGATGATAGAAGGTGCCAGTTGCAAGATGTGTTCGTGTCCCCCATGCTGGTAGGGGCAGCAAGGCAGGAAAGGCAGGAGGAGGCTAGGAAAGAGCGTGTGCAGGATGCCTCTGAAGCGGTATGTTAAAAATATTCAACAGAGGCAAGAACAGGAAGGAAGCAGGGGTTAAGCCTGAACAAGGTGAGTCTATCCTATAGACATTCATTCAAATGTGACTTTCCCGTGTATAAGTCTTGCAGTGTCCCTTCTGCGAAGCTGGTAAATACAGCTCTGTTTCCTCTGTCACAGCACCTTCCTCCCAAGCACGGTTTTTCAAACCTGGAGGGAAGCTTCTACACAAAAAGTTAGGCTGGAAGATTGGGTGTGAATGGAAAGGGCTCTAGTTGAACCAGTTTGTTTCTCACCAGCCAAGGTACATGGACCCTACTTGCACTGCTTTGGTAGGGGTGGATGCTGATCTGAGCAGGAACAGAAATGTCCCAAACAGCCTGCTATGTGACATTTTCATTTAAATATTACCCCAGCACAAACTTTAGAACTTCCCTGCTGGGGAGACTGCCTGAGATTACAGTACAACACCAAAGCAGATTGAACAGAAAACAAAGAGTAAAAGCCAAGTTCTGTTTCTCTCACTCCCATCCTGCTCTTGTCCAACTGCCATATCTCAAAATCTGTATTTTACTTTATTTAAAGAAAAAAACCAACAAACCCACAAACCCAAGGCTCCCCAAGAAAACTTTTAATTTTTTTTTTTTTTTGTGGCATGATTTTTATGCAGAGGCTGATAGCTACAGTCATATTACCAGCCCACCCCCAGTATCCCAAAGAAAGTTAACAACCTACACATGGACCTACCAGGCTTTTCTGTATCACACCAGGCTGTTACTGCTGCCCTGCCCCAGCTCAGTTCAAGCCCCTAATGCACAAGGCCCTGTAAAACCACAGGGAAAGCAGCTGGCCATGCTGGGTCCCAGAGGACCTGCCCTCAGCACCCAGGTGATTACAGCATTAAAATCCTTGTCAGGGAGGGCCCAGTGTGTCTTCTCAGAAGGGCAGAGTTACTGGTACCCAGCTACTGGTACCCCCAGTGGGTACCTCGGTCTGCAGTTCTGCTTCTCAGGTGTTTATTGCATGTCAGCTCTGCTGCTCCGAAGGTCTAATCTTGGGCACAAGGAGATGCTGGTGGGTGATAGCTCTGACGATACATTATTTGGAGGCAGTTAATCTTTAATTGTGGCCCTATACTGAACTAGTAAAGGAGAAGGGAGAATGGGAACAGGAATCTCCTCTGCTTGAACTTCTACTTTGATATAGTCTCAAAGCCCAGTGCCTCTGCACTCAGTGGTGGTGGTTCCCTCAGACAGTGCAGGGCTTCCTGTGACAAGAACTAGCAGGAAAAACCCTTTGTTTTCCTTTTGCTTCCTTTCCCATTGCTTGAGAGGATCCCGAATCCTGCAGGACACAGCAGGATACCTAAAAGATAAAGGATTAATCTGAGAGTCAACTGGTTGGGTTGCAGACCGGGTCAGCAAGGTGTCCATGCCTCAGTTTCTCTTCTCACCCTTGGCTTGTGTTCCTAGTGGGGCAGGGCCTGTTCTTTGCAAGGTCTGTGAGCAGCACGTAGCTCCAAGGGCCTCTCTTCCTTGGGCAAGGAGAAAGAGTCTCCACTGCAACCACATTCTCCAAGTGTCAAGTCATGCCCAGGTCCAGCTGTCCCCAAAGCAGAACCATTATGATGTGGAGGCCTCAGCAAAACTCCAAGCATGAGGAGAAGGGCTAGTGCTTTTCCACCTGGCCCTGCTTCGTGCCAGCCCTGTCACCAGCACCAACAAGCCACCCAGAGTCACCTCTCACTGTGGGAGGAGGCAGGCAGGACAGGGGGAAGGCAGCCCATCTCCCTGTTGGCTGTGGGAAGAAAGAGGGCTGCTGAGTTTCCCAAGAAATTATCACAGCAGGAGTCTGATGAAGCAGAGAGACATCACTGCCTGGGTAAAGCCAAGAACTCTCATAAACTGAGCCCCATCCCTCAGCAGCACAGCTCACGTGGGACTGCAGGCCCTGGACTGGGCAGCCATCTCTCCTGTCAGAGGATTCCAGCCTTGGTTTGCTACCTGAAAAGCCATATAAAATAACCAGAGCAGATGGCTCGGGGATTGCCCAAGAACACCCAGCTTTGCAAACCCAAGGAGCCTGCCCACGCCACAGGAAAATTAACGGCTGATAAAAGCGGGAGTTCACTTCTGTTTGATTTTTCTCCTTCCCACACTGTTCTGCAGCTGGTACTAGTGGTTATCCCCACCACAGAGCTCGCTGCATCTCAACAATACTCTTACTTGTTAAGTTTGCTTTCTCAGCAAGTCCTGAACATCTACTCCTCTAGAAAAAACACAGGTGGGTATCACTGTGTTCTGCTGTATCTGCAGCCCCTGGCCCAGCAAATTCTCATACTGTTATTGTACCCTGAAGGGTTCTAAGCTGCTTAGGAGAAAAAAATACCCTGTTTCCAAGGAGAGACAATGTCACTTACTACTGTATTGCTGCTACTTCTGGAGTGAGTTGCAAACATTGCAGCAGTTTAGGGAGGAAATGAAGATCTGTATCACCTGTCCCTCGCACTGCCTGCAGTGAAGAGCACATGTGGAGGCATTTCCCACACTGGTTATACTCGAGAGAAGGAAGATGGCAGAGAGAGGGGGCAAGGGAGCCACAGCATCTCACTGAGCAGGGAAGAAGATGCAGAAAGTTGCCCCTAGAAGTTATACAGCAGCGTGAAGGGAAAGCAGAGATGACAGCAAGGAAATGGGAGGGCCGATAAGGATCTGTGGCTGTGAGGCAGGTGTGTGCTAGGGAGCAGATCATGTGCCAGCAGAGATATGGGGCTGTTGCTGCATTTTGTTTGTTTCCCTTTACCTGGCTGACATGTCTTTTCATGTCAAAAATTAGATCAAAGAGAGAGATGTAAATAGCTGAAACAGGCTTCCTTGTGGGAACAGGGCTGAGCACCACAGCCGGCCTCTCAGCTGGATCCCTCCCTGGGAGCAGCACAAGGAGCTGTCACCCTCCATTAGCTGAATACCCAGGAAAGAAAGTGTGCAACTGCTGGGTGCTCTGGGCATTCAGGAGCCAAACCAGGCAGTGAGGCTGCAAAGAGTCGCTCTCCCCTGCAGCTCTCTCTTCCCTGGGTCACCACTGATGCTGATGGGACGCAAGCAGGACTGTAAGGACAAGTGCTTTGGTTTCATCATGTCAGAAGCCCTTCAGAGTCCAAGGATATTTGCACTTGGTCCCTGATTGATTTATTTATTTATTTTTAAATCTTCCTCTGGAGAGTCATGGTGTCCACTAAGAAAAAGGGACTTAACACTTCCTTTTAATCTCTGCGTAGCTCTTATTTGGTGGGAGTGAAATCACCCTCACTGACATCATCTGAAGCTGAGGCTGCAGAGCACCTTTGTCAAGAAAGGCCCCTGCAATCCTCCAGTTGCCCCTTTGACACGAGGGGACCTCATGCTGCAGGCTCAGGGTATGGAAGCCAGGTTAGAAAATCACAGACTGCATCAGAGAAGAGGGAACAGCGGACCAGCCCGGGAAACCAAATGCCCTCATATGCTGCACAGAGAGAGAGGTATCATCAAGGCCTTGGCCTACTCTTGTTCCATGGATGGACACCAGCGGTGGCTTGACTCCTCATCTGTACTCCTTTGGGCAAAAGCACCCGCTGTTTTCCAATGCCCCTCTGCTGAAGTCCCACATTTGGAAGTGGGGCTCTGTCACTGCTGTCCTGTTCATTCACATTCTAAGAAAAAGGTCTGCAGCATTTTTATTCCTGCCCTTTTCAAGGCAGGAAATTCTTCTGCATGGCATCCTTCACACGCACAGTTCACCAACAGCAGCGCCACATCCCCAACATCCTCTGTTTTTCTCAAGAAGCTGCATCACACAAGGGTGTTGGGCTAAGATGGCGCAGTGCCCATGCTCTCAAAGCCCGGGGTCTCCCCTGGCTACCCCTTCCCTCTCCAGCTACACATGGTCCCAGCAGAGATTAGAACTGCCCGTGGCCTACTCTGAACTGGGCCTGTTAGTAACAGCTCCCAGGGGGCTGGTCAGAGTCAAGTGCACTGTGCTCTGCTCCTTTCCCATGCCCCCACAGCAGGAGTTGCTGGTGCAGGGAAGAAAACTGGCAACATTGTTCTGAACCCAACACGGAGCTTCCCCAGCCTACCCTGCCCCTTTTATTTGATCCTGAACTTGGATTCTAAAAGCCCCAATCCCTGCTCTGCACAGGGAGCTCAAATCTGGGGTTTATGTTCAATAACCAAGAGCAGGTCGGATACACTGCCATGTAACATTACATTTCAGGGGAGTGAGGGGGTATAGATTTTTTTGCAGAACCTCCAATCAAGTGCCCTATGCTGTTAGTGCAGGGCATTTGCAGGAAACAAACCACAGGTAGAGAAGGGATTGTGGGCTAAAAAGGCTTTAAAAGAGGGGACTACAGCAAGAACACAAGTCTGAGAGCAGACTAGAGCCAAAGCTACAGGGCACAAGAGATTCCTGAAGTCCCTGGGAAGCAGCTAACATTACCAAAGGGGCTGGTGCCCTTCCCCCTTTTCCTGTTTCTGCTACTCTCACTAATTCTTTTACTGCCGCCAAACCTAAACCACAGCAGTGCTCTTCCCTCCTACACAGTGCTCAGCAGTGGTTTTCAGGGCTATGGAGTAGGCTTCACAGCTTCCTGGGAGAGGTGGTACCACCACAAAATGCTGTGCCAGCCTGGAGAGCAGCAGCCCCGACCCTCCCCACATCCTTTCATGAGCCCCATACCTGTCACCAACAGGGAGCTGTACCAGCAAAAAGTATTTTTTTTTTTTTACTTCTTGTCACATCTCCCTCATACATCGGGCCTGGGCCCTGCAGGTGGGTGTAATCAAGAAACCACAGGCCAGAGTTAAGTAGTTACTAGTATTTTAAGGGGAGATGAAAGTTTGAACAACTGGGAGCTGGGGTTTGGCATAATAACAGAAGCGACCGACTGCTCTGGCTAGTGTAAATCGGACAGGGCCTCACCGGCGAGTCCTTTTGTAAGGCCCTACCTGGCTCCTGAGGGGCAGCTCTGTCACCCTACACGACACCCAGACCCTTGACAGCGCCTCCCATCCCGAGGCCGCAGCGGGCAGCATTACCCCCGTTTATCCGTCAGGACCGAGGCCTGGCGCCGAGGCGGCTCCCCTTACGGCCATTATTCCCCCAGCCGCCGGTGGCAGGGCTGCAACCAGGGGCCTTCACCGGAGCGCCGGAGGTACCCGCGGCGCCAGGCGAGGCGTGGGCCGTGGGTTAGCCGCAGCGCGGCGGAGCGCTCGCCACAGCTTGCCCGCCTCAGCTGACTGCAATTAAGGCGGCTTCTCTAATTACCTCAGCGGAGTAACGGTCGGCCCCGCTGAGGGGGAGCCGGCGCCCTCCTCCTCCTCCTCCTCCTCCCCCCCCCGCCCCGTTTTCCCGCCGCGCACCGGGCGCCGCGCGCGCCGCCTCACCTGAGCCCCGCAGGGCGCCGGCCCCCGCGCATGCGCAGCGCCCCCCCCCCCCCCCGCGCCTCACCTGCGCTCCCGCCGCAGCCCGAGGTGAACAGCGCGGGAGGGGGCGCGAAGCGCGCGGGAACAGCCCCACGGCGCATGCGCTGCGCGCCGGCCCCGCTCCCCTCAGCCTATGGGTGTCCCCCGCCCCGCGCGCGCGCGCCCCTGCTCGCGCACACGCGCATTCCCCCCCCCCCCCCCCCTCCGCCGCGCGCGCCCCCACCGGGACACACACACACACACACACACACACGCGCGCGCGCGCGTGCGCGCGGCGGAGTCGCGAGACTGGCTGCGGCGGCCACGTAGCGCTGCGGCGGCGGCTGAGGGGAGCGGGAGCCGCGTCCGCCGAGCGGCGGCGGGGCCTGGGCCTGAGCCTCAGCCCGAGGCAGCGGCTACTCGAGCGCCGCCGCGGCGGCGGCTGAGGGGGCCGAGCGGAGGGAGAGAGAGGGAGGGCCCCGGCCGCCCTGCCCTCCGCCCTCCCGCCTCGCCTCCTCCACCCGCCCTCCGCCGCCTCGCCTGTGCCCCCCTCCCCTCGCCGCCCGGCATGGAAGGCGGCGGGGGCGGCCCTGAGGGGATCGGCCTGGGTGAGTGTGGGCCGCCCGCTGGGCTTGGGGATCCCCCTTCCCCCTTCTCCTCGGGCCTGGCGGCAGCCGCCGAGCAGCGCTAGGCCCAGCCCGGGGGTGGCTGACGGAGGGAGCGGGGTAGAGCCGCCTCCCGGCCTGGAAGGGAGCGGGGCTGGCGAAGGGGGGGAAACGCCGTCCCCGGCCTGCAGCCCCAGGGGGGAGCAGGGTGCGGGCAGGGCACTCCCCGGGCGGAGGGGGCGTGCAGCCAGGGCAGCCCCCCGCGGGAGGAGGAGGAGGAGGAATGCTGCCGGAGGGCCGGGGGGATCTGCCCTGGCTGCTGCACCCCGCTGGGAGGGGGCTGTGCCACCTGCCCGGGGGGAGGGGAGGGAAGGTGAGTTGCACGAAGCAAGTGGGGCGGGAGGTTGGGGGGGGGGAATTTCTTGCTGCATTTGGCTGTGCTGGAACTGCCTTTCCACACCTCTCTTCGCTTTCTGCCTTTGCTTTCCAGCCCCCTCCCGCGGAGTGGTGGCATGGAGGTGTGGGGGCCGCTGGCAGCCCTCTCCTTCCTCCTTGTCACTTGCTAATTGTGCAGCCACGACGGTGCACGGTCCGCGATTGTTAGGAGGGAACGCGGTTCTTAAATGCACTCGCTTCTGGGACTGGAGTTGTCATTGGGTAGGTGAGGAAACGAAATGTTACCTTTTACCATTGCGGGTTCTGGGTCTAGGTGTGTGAAGGGAAAGCTCAGATGTAAAATCAGATGTTTTCTCTCTTCCTCAGTCTTTTGCTTAGGTAGCTTCCCCTTCTCTTTGCTCTCAGGACATATGTTGTGGTATGTGCGCTCCAGGATTTTGGTTTTTGTTTTGATTTGTAACTGTCTTCTGTGCAACTTTCGGTCCTGTCGATGTCTTGGTACAGGTAGTGTTAGAATGAAGAGGTACGCTTCAGGATAGTCTGTCTCTTTGGTCTTAATAGTATTATGTAAGTCTCTTTCTTTAATCACGACAGAGTTTTGGCATCTGGTGCAGTAGAAGTGATTTAAGTCAAAGCGAGGGAAGTACTGTAGACATAAAGGATGTGAGGAATGTGCATTTTTATCTTTTCAGGGGATGACCTGAGCTGTATTGTTCTGGGAATGGCAACTGGCACATGCTTTGTTGACAGTGGTGTATGCGCGGTGAATCAAGAGAATGATGGTGGGGTATGTGTGTGCGCGCTGAATAAAGGAGATGTAATGTGTGAGCATTGATTTGTGAAGGATGGTCTGGTGCACCTTGATTTCCCACCGTGCTGATTGACTGCAGCTTGATTGTTCGCATGTGGAAGTTGGGTGCTCTGCCTTTTGGGGGTATCTGGTGTGAATTAACAAAATGCATTTTTATAGATGAAGGGCTCTGGACACTGGTGGTGTTAAAAGGGCTGTGGAGTTGCAAAATGTCATTGAAAACGATCTGGTATTTTATGGTAACAGATCTTTTACATCCTTGATATGGGTCTGGTGTTCTCATCGGTTCCTATTTGAAACCCCTTTACATTCTACCTGCGTGTAGGATGCGTTTTCTTCTGCTTTATAGAGATTAATCAAGCACTTGCAGTATGGTTGTTGTGTTGAATGAATGAAGAGCCCCATTCCTGCCCCAGGCAGCCAACACTTAAATTTAGATGTTGATAATAAAGTTGAGATAGAGTAAACGCACGGTGTAAATGTGTAGTTAAGGGATAGAAATTTTGAAAGCTTTTTCAGAGAGTGTGTGTTTGAAAGGAAATAATGAAGGCTTTTTATTTTTCTAACTAAGCAATTGTGTTTAATAGGATGTCAGAGACTTAAGATTTTATTTATAATGTTATCTAGTATTTGGTGACTAGTATTTATAGCTACTTAAGATTTAGTTGCTGTAATTGAGATTTGGGGAGATCAGTAAATGCTTTGTGGCTTACCATCTGTAATATTTATAAAAAACCCTTTCAAATATTTACATGATCAAAAGAGACTGGCATTATACACTATTGTGAATTTGTTTTAAAGGACTTAATTGATTATATTATTTCCCCTCATCTAATACTGATAGAGGAAGCCTTTAACTGATGTTTTCTGGCGAGTAAATCCTTCAGCAGTTTTGTAGGAATGGTTAGGTGTATATATATAGGGAGGGTAAATTATAAAAGCAGTTTGTCTGGTTCTGTTGCAAATGTAAGATATTGGGATGTTCTGTTTTTATTCTCTTTGCCAGAATCATAGAATCTGGAAATTTCATCAGATGGTATTGCAGAGATGGGATTTCATCTAAAGGTGGAAAGTCTTTACATGTACAAGAAATTTCTTGTAGGTCAAACATACTTTTTCTGGTGTCATACCACCTAAAGCATGAGATGGCCATGTGTGAAACGGGAGGAGTCCTTAGAGCGTTAAATAGATATTTTCAGTAAACAAGATCCCATCTCCCAGCCTTGATCTCCTGTGTAGTATCAGCGCTCATGGAAGAGTGGTGTGCCGACAGCATATCTGAGATGGGCACAGGTATACTTGTGGTGATTACAAAACTACATGTCATCAGTGACCTATTTCTCTGTGGCACACTATAATATGCCTTATCAAAAAATAAATTTCTTTCTAACCCCACAAAAAAGAGAGACATAATTGGAAGGAAGTACCAACCAATTGAGAAGATTGATATGTTCTCTAACAACCTGATTATGTGGATTATTACTGTATTAAAATATTTTATAACCATTCTCTTACTTGGTTAAATTCCTACAGCACAGAACAGCTGATCTCTTAATGTATTCTGCTGTGAAACAGCTCTCTCCCGACAAGATTCTGATCTTAGCTTCTAAATGGAAGATGAAGTAAATTTTAAATAAAGTAATTCTGTTTTTTAAAACCCTCTTAATTCACATTTTGCTAAATACGTGCTATTTGTCTTTTCAGAACCTTAGAATACCAACATTTTGGGTTTTTTTCCTCCGCAATAGTCAGAAAAAAATGTGGATTTTTATGTGGAGGTCATTTTATTATCCTGAAGTTATACACTTTAAATATTAATGCAGTCAGTGTGAGATACTGTCTACCGTTGACATCACCGTATAATGTCTTGACCTTCCTTAAGCTGAGGAAGCATGCCTGAATTATTTCAGTGTTTTACAGTAAGAATGTGAAGGTTTTAACCTGTTCTTTCTGTGTATTGGAATGCCTAATTTCCAGCTGTTTCTATTGTAAATACGAGGCTTACATATTTTTAAAACTTCGCGATAAATATTGTATCAAAATTCTAAATAATTTTAACGTAAAAGGATGTTTTGTGTAGAAGTGACAAATTTTATGCCTTTAAGAATATTTTAATTAAAATATTTGTCCTTGAAGGTGCAAACTCTGTTTAAACACATACCCTTATAATTGAGTAAGTGTGAGGAAAATTATATAGTCTTGGGTCTTTGCAGGATCTTAATTTTCAGTATTTTGGAAAGTGGGTGGGGTTTGCTTAGAACTCTTTTAAGTAGAATTCATGCAGCTCTCGTAACTACTGAAAGCATAACAGACAGACTTTACTAGTTCAGTTGAAACATTTGTTAGAACCTGAACTTTTAGTATCCAACTTCCAAGTTACCTTTGCAAATGCTTAACTTTCCAAGGGATCTTAAATTGGTGAGTTTTAGGTTGCTCCTTCCTCCCGAAAAACAATTGCATAGGGAGTGAAACTGGCTGTAGCTCTGGTGCCAGCAGCTTAAACTCATTAACACAAGCAGCTTGCATTAGTTTCCTTGACACTTTCAGACACCCTTCCCTGAGGAGGTTTCAGACTAGTAGTTTTCACTCCAGAGAAACATTTAGCTATGCTAAGCAACTACCAGCACTTTATGCTGTATTGCTCTCCTGTCTCTGTATTTTTTAAGTTTTGAAATTTGATTCTTTCACTGGAAAAGTGATTTTAGGAGTGTAATATGAAAGGCTAGCTTGCTTGAAGATAGGTTACTGGAATTAGGATCTAATATTAACACTTGAGACAAAACCTGTTAAGCCAATTTCATTCTGTCCCAGGTACTAAAGACAACTGAACAGAAAGTTTTTCAGCTGGAATTTTTGAGGAATATTTGTGCTACCGCTGCGAAAACAGATGGCTTGGTAGGATAAGGTAGTAGAGCTTTTCCTTTTTTTACAAGCAGAAAGTTGTATACTTTAAAATTTACAGACAACCATCCATTGATCCACATACCTTCTTTTATGGGAATATTGTACACAAAAAGTTGCAAATATTTGAGTTGGAGCATAGCTGAATCTTGCAGGTGCAGAAAGCTTACTAGAACTTTGCTTTTCCTATGGCTGACTAGTCTCATGGAAGACAGTAAAAATCTGTTCTGAACTCCCCAGTTGCTTGCGGGTCATGCTTATTTAAGCCTTTTTAGTGCTTATGTGATGAAAAGGGAATTATGGAATGTATCGTAATAGTGCTGTCTGAAGACAAATTACATACAGTGACAACTGTGAATTTTAATGGTAGAAGGCAGATTATTTCTAACGAAAAGCCTGATTGCTGTTGGTGTCCAGTATCCCAACACGTAGTTGGTACTGTCAACTAGCTGTGTCACTGTAATATTTTGGGACATTTGCTGAACAGGAGTATTTCTGGTTTGTGATTGATGCAGATACTCTTTGCTACATATGTTTTCAAGCAGCAGCTTCTCCTTCCTGCTCATACTTCTGTAGCTTTTCTGGTTCCATCCCTTCTAACAAATTACACTGTTTCCTACAGGGATGGGGAGCTCTATCCTTAATTCTGGTAAATATCCCTTTTTTTCTTTTTCAGGCTAGCAAATTTGAGGTGCTACTAACAAATGGTGGGGTCAGACGCATTGTTGTTTCTCAGTAGATTTTGTATGCTTTCTCTCACTGTAGTAAATTCCCC
Organism: Athene noctua; assembly: GCF_965140245.1. Classification (NCBI taxonomy): domain Eukaryota; kingdom Metazoa; phylum Chordata; class Aves; order Strigiformes; family Strigidae; genus Athene; species Athene noctua. The sequence goes on along the minus strand of NC_134061.1, from coordinate 2,844,393 downwards.
AAGTTCCCCGTTAAGTGACATGCACTGTGCTTAGATTTCCTGTGTTTTAAACTGCACGTCACTTTGAGGCACTTGTGCAGGGATAGGTGTTTAATGCGGTGACACCAGCGTGCTTGACATTGTGAAAACACAACTTGTGGTATATAGATGTGGCTTCAGAAGTCTTTAGCAGGGACAGAAACACATCCTAATGAATCTTTATCGCCTGTGTCATGTAATAGTAAAAATGGCTGCTGAGAATCTCTCGTTTGCTTTATTGTAATGTGCATGTCTTGAATCGTTCATTTCACACTTAGTAGCTGCAGGACAAAATCTATTAGACTGAAATGCCATGCTGACTGCAGTTTAAAGGCCTGGGAAAAATAATGTCCTGAATGTAATTGCAACTTTTTACCAGGCAGTTTTGTTTTAACACATACCTGCTTGCGCTTTTCTTCTTTCACTTGTCCTTTCTAAATTCATTCCAATAATTCTGTTTTCCTGTTTGGTGTCCCCTCACCTTACTCTTTATTTATTACACTGTTTTCTACTGCCTGTTTTAAACTTGTTTCTTAAACTAGTCTATTTTATTTTCCCTCACTTAGATTTTCAGAGCTTTTCCTCTAACCTGCGGATTTCTTGATGAAGGATCCCACCTTCTACTTATCTTTGGTAAATCACCTAGCCCACTTATGGCACTATAAAATCGTTTGAAATAATCTTTCCTGTGCACAACCACCTTATATTATCCCACACTCCAAGCACTGTAAATTCAGACAATAAGATGAAGTTATTTATCCTTGCTGTCAGTGGACACCTCACCCTCCCTTTGCACAAATCAACCTCAGTCTTACTGAGATTCTTACTGAGATGCTATTCCCTCTCTTGCTTAGGAAGTTAAGTAACTTGTTGTTCCTTTTTGCTAAGAAGGAAAAGAAATGTTTTGAGGTTTGGTTGTTTGGTTTTTTTTTTCCAAGTGTTATCCCTCTCATCCTGAAACTTGCTGGCTGCTGTAAAGACATCATCTCATTGCTGAGATTGGAATTTGTGTGCCACTGAGTAGGTTCTGAGGTGGTTTGCGTGATACTTGGTTCAGACCTTTGCCAAGATGTGGATTTGACTTGAAGCCTATAACTCTGCTGCTGTACTTAAAGATAAATCTGTGGGTTTAGATCGTAACATGTCAGTGAGGAGAGAAAACTCATATCTAAGAATATTTTTGTAATCATTAGGAAGTTATTTTTAGATGAAAGCATGAGCGATGTTCAAAGGCTGAAGTAGTTTGAGAAAAATTCCTGTTTCCTACAGGTTCTTGAAATTTTTTTTTTTCCCCAGCTTCAATTCTTAAGCATCATCCTCAGATTTTTTTCTACAAATTTCTTACTGTACTTCTGATTCTCTTCTTACCTTGGTATTTTATGGAAGGTGAAAGCCAGATTGCACCTGTAGGACAAATTGATTATTTCAGGAAGCAAACTCTCCTAATGGATGGTAATATTCATGAAGTTGCACGGTGAGCTGGTTCAGAGAACTAATCCAGCTGAAAATTTATCCCAAGGAATGGTTATTTTCCTGGCAGACCGATTTCCCAAGGCATCCTGCCTTGCAACAATAAGAATGCCGGTGTTGGCATATAAATAGGGAAGGAGTGTACTGCCTCCTTTGGCAGCCACACAGACTTAGATCAGATTAAAATGAACAAGTAAGTTTGGTCTTAACTGATAATAGTCCTCGCTTTGCCCAGAAGGAAATTTAAATACAAGTGGACATAAGATGTCTGTAGCTGCATAATGAATTAGAGGAAAAAACTGGGAATAAAATCCACTGTATCGGTGGGAAGAGTATGTGTGCTTGAGAATGGCAACTGTAAAACATGTGAGGGTTGAAGTGAACTGCTGCTGTGGTACGGTTTGTGTTTTGGTCACACACAGAATTGCTGAAGAGCTTTGTGTCTCCGTGTCTTTTAAGTCTGGTAACCTCAGGGAGAGCACTGAATGTAGTTTCTACTTGCAAAGGCAGCGTGTGCAAATCGGGAGTTCTGCTGAAGTATCGTGGCTTGGTTAGCATTTCTTGGAAGCTGATAAATTTGTGTATTGTTCGGTGTGCTTTGTTAAATTATGTAAATATTATAAAAGAGAGACGATCTGTTTTCCCAAAAGTTTACACTGTACATCTAAAACAAACTAGTTTCAGAAGATTCAGTAGCTCAAAACAAGACAGTAATTAGTGGTGGAAGATAACCATACCGAATGTTATTCAGGGCTTACAGGAGCGTTGTGACATTGTGCAAGAAGAAACACTTACAATGGTATAGTTTTGGTATTGACACATTTAGACTTTGTCAACACTAGATTACTTAAACTTCTGCTGGTGATTTGTGCTTGCATGAGCACACACACACATACCATCTTTGTATGAACCACAGGGTTAGCCAGGCTTGATCTGAGTAGTGTTTGGTGATTCAGTAGTCAAAACGCTGCTAGAAGTTATAAAACTGAAGCTCTGAAGGTGAATGCAGGTGTGTTTTTTGTGGGCAGTTTGAAAGGGAGATACTTAAGAGAAGCCCGGGTAAGGGGAAAAAAGGCAAAGCTTCTCGTGGTAGTTCTCCATCAGCCCAGCTTTTACCAGTATTTATGCAGCATCTCCCAGAGTGGTGAGTCATGCTCCTAGCTAGTGCATCTGCCGCTGTGCAGGGGACAGTTGTGCAGCTGCTGCAAGCTTTTTTTTTTTTGTTGCTATGGAGGTTTTTACAAACTTGTTGCTGGTTTCAAAGTCAAAATTATCTAGTGTGTAAAGAGCTCTAAATGAAAAATGGAGAGGATTTTAAACCTATCCGTAAGCACATTCCAATGATGTGAGAAGAACAAACTTTATTTTGGAGAGATCAGATTCACACTTCATGAAGCCAAAGAAGATTTTGCTATTTAAATCTTCTTTTTTTTTTTCTACTACATACCACTCTCAGCAATGTTCCAAAATATTTAGCAGGATTTTTTTTTTTAAGATAAACTGGTAGACTGGAAATGAATCAAAATGTTTTTTAAAAACTACATTAAACTGACTGATGGACTCCAAGTGTGTGTGTAACATCATGCTCTCAGCTCAGATGAGATTATTTTAAATGTTTCGTTATTAAAGTGCAAGAGATAAATCATACAGGAGCACATTATGTGCTGTGATTGTGTGGTACAGGCTGGTCAACAAAAACCTGTAAGCAAATAAGTAAATCTGAGAATTTTCTTAAACTGAACCCTTCTGCAAAAAAATACAAAACTTGATTGTTACCTCCATTCTACATATTGCAAAGGTCTTCTTTAGGACTTGCTAGGAGAGGAGGTAAATCTCTTCTGGATACAAAAGTTTATTATTTCTTGCCAAGTTAGTGCTGTCAGTTTAAACCTAGGAAAAACACTTTTCTTCCAGAATAAACGTCCAGGTGGAAGTTTACCTGTCAGCTTTACTCTGGGGACAGACCATTTACATTTTTTTTTTTTGGTCTCTCTCAATTGATCTCCATCTACATATTCAAAGACGCAGATACACATCTAGTGCTGCTTTCTCTACTCCTCTCTGGGAGGAAAAACGCTGACTTTGGGAAACAGAAGTACAGGTCTTGATGATAGATTTCCTTTCTGTATTCCAGCGGCTTTGTGTGTAGCCTGTATTGTTAGTGAAATCATTGGCAATCTTAAACAAGTTAGTGATATTTAATAAGGACTGTCATCATTGGCATCTATTAATAACAATGGATGGTTTAAAATCTTTAACAGTTTTTCCTAGTCTTCAAGGTATGTGAGCAGATAGTGATGAAAGCGAGAGGTTTTAAAGCGAAAAGGAATCAAACTAGGCGTAAAAAGTGATTTGGAACAGAGTAGGCTAATGAGTGAAACAGTTGCCCTTCAGTATCATAGCAGTGGGTTGTTTTGAACTTCTGGCACATATTTTGATGACTATACAAATTTGAAGGAACAGATAATCTGTTAATGTGGTTATAGAAAGCTTTTTTTGCTTCATATGTGTGTCTTCAAATTATCAGACAATTACAGAAAAGTAATGGATGTGAAAGGTGTATACATGAGGATGACTACCAGGTAGTCGTAACTACCTGGGTTTGTTTTAATCTGGCTTTCGGGGTTTTTTTTTTGCATTGAAAGATACAGATAAAACACAGCAATGGATTTGAAACGAGGAAGTATTCAGTCACAGGTGTTTAATTTTTATATTTTTAAGTAGTAGAAAGGGCTTAGACTTCCAGTTTGAACGTATATCACGGCGTACTAGAACTTCTTTAAAAATGGTTTTGCCTAGTAAAAGAAAAATGTTGAGGTTTATGGCTGTCGTATCTAAAACTAGTGCATAGCCAATAAAAAGCCTTCAGTTTATTGCAAAAGCTGAGGGATTATAATGCTGCTGAATTCTGAAATGGCAACCTCTTAAACTATTTTCTGTGGAGATAATGCTTGAAAAAATTCCAGATTCACAGTTCTGGAAATCACTGGTTTGAAAGCCTTTGTCCCTCAAACCAGATTTCTAGATGCAGCCAAATAATTCATCTTAAGAAATGGAAAAAGCCTGAAGATTTTTTTATCGTAGTTTTTATGTTTTAGCTGCAGGACATTATATAAGGCATTTTTCTGGAATTGGAAATATGTTCTGCTTCATTTTCCATTAGGCTGTTAAATACTTAGAGGCAAATAGCCAGCTCCATACAGTGAAAATATGTTGCCTGCTGAGTTAGCAAGATACCTATCAAAGATTATTTTAGGAATGGTCGAAAAAAACTGGGAGATGGGACAGTCTAGATGCTGTACTGCATCTTCAGGCATTCATATACCACCCCGTCGAACATACTTCTGCCCAGACCTTTACTTCGAGAATTGGACAGTATTGATTCACTCTCCAGTCTTTTGTTTCCCTGCCAAGACTCCCTGCAATACTTTCAGTTACTGCCAGCGTTGTTGATTTTTTATGATGTGCGTGTCGGTTTGCTTAGTTGTACCAAGACTAATCCGTTTGAGACAGAGATGCCCAAATATGTGACATCGCTTTAATTTCACCAAAACACAAGCCACTGTGCCACACACCATTTTGTGTCTCGTCTTTTAGATGAGTTGATGGGAAAATCTGTTTCAAGTGAATTCTGAGCTTGCAGTGAAAAGAAGAACGTTATGATTTTTCTGTTTTTCACAGAACAGTCCCAGGAATTGCGAATGCAGTATTTCTGAATATCCTCTTGGTAATGTTACACCGTATTCCCAAAGTCTGGCAGCTACACAAAATTGCCCTTGTGATAACGGTAGACAGGATTATTGTTCCTTCCTTTTCTCTGTAGCTCTGCTAAGCGTGAACCCATTACTGATACCATCTCTTAGGTAGGTGTTAAAAGCTGTCCCTTGATGTCTAGTAGATGACAGAATAGATCGTTAGTCGCAGTCAAGTCTTTATTTTGCATTTACATGGGCAAAGGCAGGCTTGAGTACTTACCCATAGAAATGCAAAATCTGTGAGGATGTGCTGACTGTGGCTCTGTCTTGAGATAAAACTTACCACTTAAGAACATATTTTCAGGTTTTTGCATATAAAGCAGCTGAGATGCACAAGAAAGGAGTGATTGTACGATGATATAAATAATTCCCTCTTGTGTTATAGGCCTGATTACTATCCGCTGACATGATGTAACTTGTACCAGATGTGTTTTCCCACTAACTGGGAATTGCTGTGCCTGTGCACTATTCTGTTTCATGCACCTGTTCTTCAAACTGTGCAAGTATATTGAAACTATTTTTTTTTTTTGTGCTCTAAAATATTGCTAATGTATTGAACTGTAGGCGACTAGATCATTTTAATCAAACGCCCTGTATTTTCACATTGCAGTCTCTAGGCATGTTTTGCTCATATGCTATTCGCATTAGCTGAGGATTTCATAGAGTTGCAGTGAGAAAGCATTACTGGTTTGTTATTTTTTTAGGAAATATACTGCAAAACTCTGCACTGGGCAGCATACTTAAAGCTAAATTGTATCTGTGCAATGAAAATTGTATTTTTCTGATGCATTTTCTTGTATTTCTGCCCTGTCTGTGGGCTTGAAATTGATTAATGGGCAACACTGATTGCTATTAACAGAAACATCACACTTCTTTACCTGTACACTTACCAGAATGGTTCATTTGCTTGTCAGCCTCTCAAAATAAACACGTGCCAGTTTATCATCGTTCTAATACTTCTGTATCCAAATAATGTGATTAGTAAGTGTGAAAGCGTTTTAACTTAAAATGGCACTGCTCTTTTGAAAGGGTTGAGCTACACTTGCAGTCTGAATTCACATAGGTTTTAGCTGTACTAGAAATTTCTACCTGATGAGTAAAAAGGAAGCAGGGAAGCTGGCTGGCACTCTGGTTTTGGTTAGAAATTTGGGTGGTAGCCAGACTGCAACGTGTCCCAGGTTTAGCCTAACGTTGGAACTTTATTTAATTAATCCCTCCAACCTGCAACCACTGTCTTCTGTTCTGAGGGTAGTTTCTTCAACAACTCCTTGGCCTAGTTTGAAATTGGTACATTATCTTAAATAATGTAAATTATTTATTGATGTACGTGGTTGTTTTCCCCACTCATAAACTGCGTGCAAATCTGGTTGCCGCAGGACTCGATGGAGCTGCTGGATTGTAGCTTCCAACCAAAAGGCATCCAGGATTCTTAAAAACCTCAGATTGTTGATGCATATGCAAAATGGCATTGCCTTTAATCATAACATGGTTATAATCTTTTTCTTAACTTTTACTTTCTCTAACTGTACTTTGAGAAAAGTCTTGTTTTAGGGAAAAGGAAAATTCAGATTTCAAGGTACTCAAACTTTTCCCTTGAAGTTAGTTTTCTATATAGTGGGCCATATACTGAAATGGCAGAATGGACAACCTGTCCATGCCCCACAACACCTCTTAATTGTATCCATTAAAAAGCTGCTGTTGAGCTGACATCTACCTGCCTTTAAGCTGAAAAGGGGAAGAAAAATAAGTTTTGGAGGTTGTCTCGCATGAAATTACAGGTCTTGTGTTGTAAAGGAAGTGTGCAGATTATTTGTGATGCTTGTATAAGGTGTGTGGTATTTCTGTGCTGCAGGGTTAACTGGGGCTCAGGTTCCCCCACGTGTTAGGTGCTGTATACTTTTGGAGGAATAATTTTGTCTTGGTGTCTTGTGAGCTATAATAAGGTTGTGAGCACTTCTTACTGTACCAAGCTGGAAGTGAAATCTAGTAAACAGAAACAAAAAAAAAAAGAGTATTCTGTTCCTGTCTTGAAAGGCTGTGTTATAACAAAGATAGAATCTAATGGCTGGCTAATAAATGAATGCATTTTTAATGTTTGGACATTGACTATCGCAATATCTTTTTTTCATAGTACTCACTTTTTGTGCATGAAATAGGTGAGCTGCAGGAAAGCCCCAATCTCTTACTCTTCCTCCTCTTTTTCCTTATGGTGTGTGTAAAACTTCTGTGGCAAATGCACTGATTTGTGAATTGCAGAATGGGTAATTTTATTTTTTTTTTAAAGGAATTTTTTGGTCCTTAATGGCTATCTTGGAAGAATGGTGTTTCCCCTCACTTCCAGATGTTAACAAAGTCATAAATCGATACAGTGCTGTCTTTGTGTCTGTAGACAAATCACCCTTGTGCCTGCAGTGCTTCTAGACTTGCCAACCTACAGCAAAGTGAAATTAGACCAGCATCTGTCAATTTTCAGAGCTAATATTGATAACTTTGCTATGGGCAGCAATTAAACTGGTTACAAAAAATAAATAAATAAATAAAATTAGGCCACTATCACACTGACCAGGAGTGGCAGGGTCATCGCTGGTTGTGGAGTGCCCCGAAGTGCCTCTTCTGTCCTTTCATGGGAGGCACCAGAAACATCCAGGCAGGAAGAATGAGCAGTTAAGTGTTACATCTGTGGAGCTGGCAGCCCCTCTGCATGGCAGGCGAACAGCTGGAGGCCACGCAGGGTCAGTGGCTCACAGGGAGCCTTGATCGGCAGAAATGACTCTGCAGCCGCTTCACTTACTACAAAAGCTGGGAGAAGTAGTGTTTTTCTTTACGTGAGTGTCTGCTTCTGGTGGATGCTGGCCAGAAGTCAAATCGTAAGGCCTTGGCACAGGTTAGACAAAAATATGAGATAGCCAGACTGTCAGACTGGTCCCTTTCTGAGGGCAAACTAAGGACACGTAATTTAAAGTCGTTAACCTGAACACCTTGCACTTGGTCTGTGCTGATTTCAGGGCATCTGTTGAGCCATAGTTGGGGCAGGTAATTGTGCTAGCAGTCTCTGTTATAAATTGTTCTAATTTTAGTACAGATAATGTGAAGAAAGGCGGGTTTGGGGTTTTTTTAGAAGTAGCAGAAGCATTGTAAGAAGTGTTGCTCCCACATACACATGCTTCCTCCACCTACACGTTTGTCTGCAAGTTGTTTGTACTTTTTTCTGGGTTTGAACTTTTAATATTTGTAGGCTTGCAAACCTGTCTTGTATGATCTTTGATTGCTAAGGGTTGCATGCACCTCAGGTTCATTCTGTGCTTGTAATACAGTTATTCCTCAGTTTATGTCTAGATAGGCTGCTTCAAAAATTGCTTTGAAGCTGTGTGTCCTTTTTACATTTTAATCAGAACCTGTGTTGCTCCCTTTTGTAGTATGGCTGAAATTCATTTTGTGAGCCCAAGCTGTTTTAGCAGCTTTGAAAAAAAAGTGGATTTACCTTTAAAAAGGAAAAAAAATATGCAAAAATAAAAACACCCAAATGCTGCTTTCTTACATTTGGGATTAGAAATTTAAGGAAAAAAAAGACTCTTCTATTGAAATATTTCGGGCAGTATTTAAACTATCGTGGCAGAACTGTCAGTAGTCTAGTAATGCGTTGATGGCATTAAGTGTATAAGGAGAGCTTTGCTTTACCAGCTGTTTGACTGTTAAATAATGTTGTTCGAAAGTTGCGGGTCCCTTGAGGGTAGCAGGCGGTGTATTCAAAGTGAAAGTAGGTTACTGATTCTGCAGAGTGAAGTGGTTTTAAGACCAAATAGCTTTGATAACTCAGAAAAAGCCCCTTTGTTGTTTTTATTTGAAGTGGTACTGTGTTCGTACAAAGTGGTTTATTATACAGAATATTCCTTAAATGAACAGAGGTGAAATGATGGCAGGATATGTAAAGAGAATATTTTGACATTCAGTAAATGGGGGGCGGTGGTAAAGCTTCCTTTTCATGACAAGCGTTTTGCTTTTCCTGGCTATCTAGCAGCAGCATTCTGATAGCCTTCCTGATTTACTTGTGCAACTTGAGATGCTTAATACGCTGAGGAAATAATCGGGTATCATTTTCTACATGACATAGTGATTTTTCTGAGCTTCTGAATAATTCATTAAATTTTGTTAAAGGAAAAGCTAAACTAGATTTCATCATGCCCACTGCTTTCTAAGGGCCTTGCTTGGGTATAGGGTTGTTACCTTTGGCTTGCAATCACAACCAGTTTATTTTATTATTTACTAGCTTTTCCATCTCAATATTACTTGTGATCACAAGCCAATGTTAACAGCCCATCTCCGTGTATTTCCTGGCCCAGCTGGGTCTTGGCGCTCCTCTTCCTGCCTCACCTCTGGAGCTGGGAAGCTGGGACCTGTCAGGCATCTTCAGGGCACTTTTTGAGTCCATTTGGAAATACCAGAGAACCCTACCGGTTTAAAGTTAATTAAAACAGATTTTTGAAATCAGATGACTGATTATCAGTCAGTTGCTTTCCCCGGTGTGTCACTTCACAGAGATTGTAGGGCACAGTTCAGTCTTCTTTATTATTCAAACCACCAAGACCATTGTTGGGTTCATCTCCTGTTCAATTAAATTCACTTCAAAGGGGGAAATTTCTGGTGGAAGAGTGAAATAGAAACTAATAATACATAAATTGTGTCAAAACATGTTTGGATGGAAGTTATTGCATTTGTAGTGTGGAGAGTATTTTAACTCAGTATGACGTGGAAGGAAATTTATCATAAAAATACATGTCTGTCATACTGCCTTAGGTTGGTTGTTTTTTATTGTTCCAAGAATACTACTAATAAAAATGGCCGTATGATTCTGCGAAATCCGAGCGTTTTATACCTGTCTGCTAGACTTAGCCCAAACTTATAGCCTTGAGGAAATTTTCACATTCTGATAGCAGGGATCCAGTTTTCTTCATATTTAGCTGCTCAATCCATCTGTTTTCTGTTAGGGCCCTTCTCTGTCCTCTAGTCCTGGGATGTCTCTTAGGCTCTGTCCATCCTTCTTCTCTTCTGCACCCTCGCAGGTTTAGCTCTGAGGATGCTGTTTGGTCAGGAGTTCCAATGTATTTCTGATTTGATCTTCACAGCCGAAAATCCTGGCTTGATGTTGCAATACTGTGCTAGCAAAATGTAATTTTCCTGGTGGAAAATAGATGTGAGAGCATGATTACTTGTATTCATTAGGGATCACGTGGCATTTTTTGCAAGAGGAAGTAACAGTGTTCTGGTCAAATTCCAACTTGGATAACTGCAAGTGAAATTTAGATGGGCAAATGTCATATTGTTTGGCTACCGCACTGAGGAATAAGTAGCTGGGGGAAGGGAGAATGAGACAAAAGAATAAGTGCCTTAATTTAAGAGGCAGTATGAGGGATCTCTGAGGTGGAAACACGCAGTGGACACGGTGTTCTTAATCTGATTTAGTGCTGCAAGTTGAAAATGTCTCCATTGAAATTCTTCATGCGTATCTACATTAATGGAATGTTTTGGGGTATAATATGTCCCCTTTCTGGGTAAGGATGGACCGGCTCCCTTTGAGAGATGCAGGAGAAGAAGCATTTCTGTGTAGGTATCACCTCGCTTGATGAGAGGTGGATGGGAGTAGGGCAGAGTCTTGAGGCCATCAGTGCTCCCGAGAGTCCAGCAGAAACACAGACCAGCATCCTGGCCCGGTATTGAGGCGTGATCTTTGGCAGGCAGAGAATATTCCCTGCCTTGATTTCCATATCTCTGGAGTCTCGTACCAGTTCTGATCCCCACAGAAGGCACACGTCTTTGTACCTAACTGCTCGTTTTGCTTGAGACAGTGCTATAGGACAACACCCCCAGCAGATACAGCTCATAGATAATACACCCTGGGCTTTATCCCAGTTGTACAAACTCAAACCAGAAGAATTTGCTGATGATTTTAGTGATTTATTTTTTAATTGACTTTGTTTTCTCTGTTGTCTTTTATAGATAAAATGCTCAACGGTTCCTTGGCAACTTTCTCCAGAAGAATAATTACTACTGCTCTGCTCTTGCCATAATACCAGCATTCTGTGACCTACACATCAGTGCTAAACACCAGCAGAAAATCGTATTTTGTTCATTCTGTGTAGATGGAAAAGGCATCGGTCTTGAAAGCCCATCCTGATTTAAAGCTGCTTACTTGGTTTTTCTGGGATTAAAGGTGCTCAATGAATCAGGGCCCCCCAAATGAGTCAAACAGCCAATTCTTGCCAACAGTTGGTTGAAAACTGTGCCGCTCATGTAGCAGGGATGGCGCAAGAGGACAGTCGCCGTGGTCAAGTGCCACCCACGTTTTATCATGGTGCCAGCCAGGAACTTGATCTGTCCACCAAAGTGTACAAGAGAGAGTCAGGAAGTCCTTACTCTGTGTTGGTGGACAGCAAAATGAGTAAACCACATCTCCATGAAAGAGAGGAGCAACCATATTTCAGGGAGAACAGAACGGTAGGAGAGGTCCGGGCTGTGAAAGAAGATAGAGAAAACTCTGACGACTCTGAGGAGGAAGAGGAGGAGGAAGATGAAGTGACTTACAAAAGGGAGCAGATTATAGTAGAGGTAAACCTTAACAACCAAACATTAAATGTATCAAAAGGGGAGAAGGGTGTCCCCTCCCAGTCCAAAGAGACTGCTGTTCTTAAGACCAGCAGTGAGGAAGAGGAGGGTGACAGTGGGGAAGAGGCCACTGAAGACAGTGATGATTATGAGGAAAATGAGAGGCAGAAGAAAAAAGAGAAAAGAGTGGAAAAAGTTAGTGTTGCACAAAGGAGAACAAGGAGAGCTGCATCTGCTGCAGCAGCCACAACTTCCCCATCACCCAGAACTACAAGGGGTCGTAGAAAGAGTGTGGAGCCCCCCAAGCGTAAGAAGAAAGCTGCAAAGGAGCCCAAGGCACCTGTGCAGAAATCAAAGTGTGAAGAGAAGGAGACTTTAACCTGTGAGAAGTGCCCCAGGGTGTTTAACACACGCTGGTACCTGGAGAAGCACATGAACGTCACTCACAGGCGCATGCAGATCTGCGACAAATGTGGGAAGAAATTTGTTCTAGAAAGTGAGCTGTCCCTTCACCAGCAAACAGACTGTGAAAAAAATATCCAGGTAGGTTTGCTCACCTGCTTGCCAGATTTCCATACCTTCTGTCGTGCCCTGGATACAGCTAGTGGACACTTCAGAGGGGGAAATCTTTTGCGCAGACCAGGTTCTGACCGAGACCTTGTCTCTACGTATCAACGCTTTGGTGTCTTCCAAAAGAAGTAAATTGCAGGGAACAGAGTGTACAACTGACATCTGCTTTAGCAGAGTTACTCTAGTATTTAACTACAAGTTGGGGAAAACGCAAAGCTACTTAAACAAATGTCAGACTCAAGAGTAACTGGCCTGAAAACAAGTGCATTTGCAGTGAACTACTTTGACAGGATAAACCCTCCTTCATCAGGTGCTGAGCACCTGCAGCTATCGCTAGCTTTAAAGTTCAAAGTGTTTCAGTGTCCTGAAAGTCAGTCACAGAGTGTGTCCAGGTAAGGTTTCAAGGCAGAATGGAATTACGGCACTTTGCTGGTGTTGGAATCAGAAATCTGTGAAATACCTGAGAGGCAAGCAGGTGAGAAAGAAACTAGTGAAGTCAGGATTTGAACTTGTATTAAAATGTAATTTTTTCTAAAATCCTACTGAGATAATTACATACAGGTAATTTTACAGTAGTGTTCTGGTATGCTTATGGAAGTGTCTGAATTCGGTGACTAAATTTGTTCATGAGCCTGCCCTTTTCCCAGTGTAAAAAGCTCAGCAAACCTCACTGATAATATAAAGATCTCTGATCTTTCTGACCAAAAGATTTGCAGCTTTTAATTTTCTACAACAATGGAAGCCTGTGTTGTAACAGAACCATTTTAAAGTTTAAGTTGTGGAAAGAGCTTCAGAGTTTCTGATTCATCTGTGGTTTGTACTTTGCTCATAGGCATCTGTGTTCTCATGTAACTGGGGGCACTGTTGTTTTATCTGGCAATTCAAATGTGCTTTTTTTTTGTCTTGTAAAACTAGGCACAGTGTTGCCACCTACTTCTGAAATAATCCCCCTGCCAGCATAAAGCAGATCGAGTTAAACTTTTGTGCAGCTGTAATGTTGAGAGCTCTCAGGGCAAAAAGTTTTTTCTCTGTCCAGTGAGTTTTACCAGAAAGATGGAAGATTTTTTTTGTTTGTTTGTTTGCTTAAATGCTAAACTGAATTGGTATTCAATTCCCACTGTGTGGGAGACAGATGAAATATTTATTGCAGTTTCTCTTTGCTGTCTCACATGCAGCTCTATATAACACTGATATTCCTTATGTTTCAGCTCGTAAGAGGAAGACTGAAGGAAGGAGTATAAGATAATGAGTCTTGAGTATAGTTAGTAAAATACATAAACATTTCAGTATGTCCTTGCAGTTTTTGAAATAAATACTTCCAAAAGTGCAGTGTAGCACAAAACATATAAATGTCAATTTAAGGAGTGCCCTGTCATCCAGGTGGCTCGTTCACAAATCTTTTGATTTTAGACAGGAATTCCTGAATAGTTTGAACGTGTGGTATGGAATGGAGAAGTATCCTGTAATCTGTGCACACACATGCTTCTGAGGGGTTACATTCCTGTGTCCAAATGTGATAGGAAAATAAGAAACTGTAGATACTGTATTTTATATCTAGTACCAGAAGAATCAGGTCCAGAAACTTTCCCAAATATTTCCAGTGCCAGAAGCACTGCTAGTCACCTTCAAGTTCTCAGTGTAAGCATATATTCAACAATTTTTTTTTATTTTTTTTTTGTCTGTCCTAACATTTGGAATGTGTTTCACAGCTGCCTGCTAATTTGTTTTTATTACACTTGGCAAAAGGAGTAAGGGGATATGAAAGTTTTACATTAATGTAGGGTTTAATATGTCAAGGGGGATATGGAGTTTTGTCTAGTAGGAAGAAAACTGTTTCATTATCTAAGTGGTAATTGAACTGATAAACATGGCTGGCTCCTTTCTATATTTTTCATCTAAGTGATGGAATATATCTGTTTTTCCAGGTAATTTCTGGGTTTCATCCTCTCAAAATTAGCACCTTCACAGAATTTCTGTTGTCACCTTAGACCCTCTGTGTAGTAGCTCTCAGTATTCCAAATTACTTGCTGCTGATCATCAATTAAATTGTAGACCGACCTCTTCAGGAGCTCGCTTAAATCAGAGGATTTTTTTTAATAATTTCTTAGCATTGCTTTACTCTCTAGGGTGTTTTTTTTCCCCCAAGGGCTACAGTTTGTTCCTCACATGCCTCCAAGTAGGTACTTTTGGAAGCAGAGGCTCTTCTTGGAGGCAGCGTGGTGAGCGGTGTACCAGTTTCCAAGCCTGCAGAGATTCAAGCACCGTGGAAGCGGCGTAACTTGTCTGTGCAGAGAAGAAACAACTCGAGTTTGCAGAAGGCATGGTATTTGCTAGTTCTGCAGTGAAGAGCATACAGCCCTTCTTACTTTGAGGGAAGGAGGGTAAGAAAAATGGAGGCAGAGAAATGGAGATGTACCAAAAACCCCAAACACGTCAACAGCTAGCAAAAAATAACAAGCCACAATTCCTTCCTCTTTACTTCAAAGATGAAAATTACTTGGTATCGTCACGTTTGTGTCTGCTATCAAGTTTTACAATTAAGGTTGTTCTGGAATTTTCAAAACTGCACAAGGATTTTTATTTTTTTAATCTAGTCTTTAGCAAGAACTAACTATTGGGGAAAAAGGAGATGCATGAAAGCCTGTGGATCCTGCTCATCGCCAACTTTCTGGACATTTCACGGTAGTTGTGGGAAGAGATTAAAACATTGTTCGCATATTGTCATTTTACACCTACAGTGCTACTGATACGTATACATGAAGACTCAGAACGTGACAGATGGAGGTGACAACTTGCTTTGCTGTATGAGCTGTCTACCAGACCGTCCACACGGTCAAGAGCTGCAAAATGGATGCCGTCTTCTGTACAGAGCTAAAAGGATGAGAGAGCTTTGACTAGTTCACAGGCTGTTAGACCTGGAGTTTGAGGGGTCCCAGCGCTCCTGCGAAAGCCGGGGCTGGACGTGCAGATGGCTTTAGCACAACTCGGTGGTGTTGGCCTCCTCCACCTCTGTTGGCTTCTTCCCACACCAGAGGTTTGGATTCTTCCCGCACCAGCCGCATCAGTGCCCGTGAAGTTGTCTTCTCTGTGTCAGCTCCTTGAGGGCTGCATTCAGCTATATATGCTGTTGTGTTTTGGAAATCAGTTAGTGCAGTGGCTGTGGTGCTCGTCAGGTGGCACCGAAATGCAGTGTGTTAACATCCTCCCTAATCCTGCTTGGTCTGGCTATTTTTAGTGTCATTGTTTCAAGTGTGAAACAGTAAATGTAAGCTGAAGTATGGTCTGAGACAGCATACAGCATTTTGACTTGTTCTGGGCTTCTTTTTTTTCACGCAAGAGGAAGATGCGGGGCTTAACTCCACAAACTTGAGTCACTGAATCTTTCTAATTTAAACTTCCTTCTATTTATCCCATTCATTCAGTGCGTTTCCTGTAATAAATCATTCAAGAAGCTCTGGTCCCTCCATGAACATACCAAGATTGTCCACGGATATGCAGAAAAGAAATTCTCTTGTGAGATTTGCGAAAAAAAGTTTTACACCATGGCCCACGTGCGGAAACATATGGTTGGTGAGTTATTGATCCGTCGCTTCTGTTGGTTCTGCCTCATAATGTGTCTTTGTGATTCTCATAACTGCTGTTTTGAGGAGAAAAATGAGGCAAATTCAGTTCTCTGAGCTTTATCCTTAGCAAAAAGTACAAACCCATAGTACCAGGCAGCAAGCAAAATATGTATGTGTGTATGTCTCTGTATATAATTCTAAGCTGTTCAGTAGTAATCATTGTCCTGCTCACAGCTGGAGAAAAGAATTGGTTTAAAGAACTGTTTGCATCTGAATGACCTTCTCTTATGTACTGTTGTGTTGCAGCACACACAAAGGATATGCCATTTACATGTGAAACCTGTGGAAAATCATTCAAACGCAGTATGTCTCTCAAAGTACATTCCCTACAGCATTCTGGAGAGAAACCTTTCAGATGTGAGGTGAGGCAGTAGCTGTTAGTGTGTTTAGATACGGTAGCATAAGGTATAAAATCAGTAACGCTGTCAGTAGGGCATGTAGGTGGAAACTGAATTGACTGACTTGCAAACGAGGTGCAGTTTCATAAAAATTTGGGGAAAATTCTTCTCCATGTGGTGAGCACAGCAGGAGTGCATTAGCAGCAGTTCGAACTGAGATGTATTTGGTTTGCTTTTACTGCTGGCTGTCATGTTTTTCTCAATGAGTACATGGTGCAGCAGGACTTGAATCCCTCGGTGTTCATAGCAAAGCCTGATTCAAATTACATTAATCCTCCCTGTCCTGCCCAGTAACTTGAAACAGATAGAAGTGGCGACAGTGAAAATAAACAAATTATTGCTTGATTTTCGCTTGTGGGAAAAACTGTTGTCCTCGCTGCAAACTATTACCTCCTTGAGATCTGAGACAGTGAATTTGCATTTCTTAAACTGAGTGTGTGTGTTGGGATGGGATGGGGAAGAGTATCTCGCTGATGCATTCTCATGCGTTTGGGATGGTAAGTTTATGCCTGCCCTCGGGAAGGAGGCCATATGGGACAGGCTTACCCAGTCATGTGTCTGGGGCAGTTAATGCCTCAGTTCTCTGATGAAGATGCTTGTGGGTGTCGCAGGATGGAGGCAGAGGGGGTGCAGAGCCCCTCCTGTTTCCAGGTCAGGTCTGGTGGCTCACCCTATCCGCGAAGTGGGGCACAACTCCAGCCAGACACATAGTACTAATGGCGGGAGTGCAGCCAGAGTAGTCTGGGGGTGAGACTCATAGGGAAAGAAATTACCTCATACCAATAAATAATAGCTGGAAAACAGAGTGGCTTGCTGAAAAACAAGGCTGCTGTAGAGCTGCTGTTGGATTTGCTGTGTGAGCAGAGTCCTCTAGTGGAGGCATGCTGTAGTTCAGCAGAGATCGCTGGCAACGCTGCAAAACCTCCAAATGATACCTTAAGCCAACAGAAGCACTTTTCTGTTGGCATAACCGTGTCTCTGCTGGGCCGTGTCAACTAAAGGTTGTGACTGTTCCACGCTCCTTGCCAAGGCTCTTCTGCCAAGAGACTTTTTAGTACAGACCAAATTCTGCTCTCGCTAAATAATCTAAATTCTGCGTTTGTGTGAGGGTCTGTGCGTGTGCTAGTTCAGATATTCTTTATTCCTTTGTGTAGTACGTTTGAGTGCTGTCCCGTGGCTGCCTTGCTTCCTGATGTGTCATGCCTGACTATCATGGGTTGCTGTTTGTCTGTTGCAGAACTGTGATGAGAGGTTTCAGTACAAGTACCAGCTGCGTTCCCACATGAGCATCCACATTGGGCACAAACAGTTCATGTGCCAGTGGTGTGGCAAAGACTTCAACATGAAACAGTACTTTGATGAGCACATGAAAACACACACTGGTAAGAACTTATCAAAGAAAAGAACACAAGTACTTCCAGGACAAAAATGTTCCCATACTTCCAGCTGTATGCCTTTTCCTTGGAATTTGGGATCAAAACTTATCCAACCTAGAAAATCAGACAGGAAAGGTTAATAACTTACTGTTAAATCTAACTGTCTGTTGTAGTCTTGTGATTCACTGGGGGGGAAAAGGAGAGGCTAGGCTTACTTCTTTATTATTTTGGTCTAAAGGAACCCCTTGCCAAAGCCTTGTAAAAGATTGTCTCGTACATCAAAATCCAAAGGTGAGAGAGGATTTCTTAAAGACTGAGGACTTCCATAGAACAGCTGTCTCTTTATTTGCTGAAATTAGCAGTCACAGTAGCTTTTGTAGGAGGCAGTTTGCGTAAGTATGCTGAAGTAAGTATTAGCAGATGTTCTGTGCCTAAATGATTGCCATATCTGTGTTTGGCAGGAGAGAAGCCCTTTATCTGTGAAATCTGTGGGAAGAGCTTCACCAGCCGCCCAAACATGAAGAGACACCGCAGAACTCACACAGGAGAGAAGCCCTACCCATGTGATGTGTGTGGCCAGCGATTTCGCTTCTCCAACATGCTCAAGGCACACAAGGAGAAGTGCTTCCGTGTTACCAGCCCCGTCAACGTGTCAACTGCTGTCCAGATCCCGCTGTCCACGTCTTCTCCTGCCACCACGGTCCCTGCTGTAGTGAACACACCCATCACCCCAACTCCACCTATCAACCTGAACCCAGTGAGCACACTTCCTCCACGCCCCATTCCCCACCCGTATTCACACCTTCACCTACATCCTCATCCTCACCATCCACATCATCTCCCGGTTCCCCCAGTTCCTCACTTACCCCCTCCTCCAGCTCTTTTTAAGAGTGAGCCTTTAAATCACAGAGGCCAGAGTGAGGACAACTTTCTGCGACACCTGGCAGAAAAAACCAGTTCAGCACAGCACCACTAACATCTTTGCTTCCTGCCAGCTATTTTCCCATTTTATGCACATGGAAACATGCCCTCATGGAAGTAGTTGGTGAGGATCTTTGTCTTTTCTCTTAGCCCCAGCAGATGGTCCTAATTTTTCCCTTGAATCAGTTAACAAACAAGGAAATCCTGTTTTGGATCAGCAGTGCTCATTTGAACCTGGGAGCCAACAGGACTTAAACCCAATTTGCTTGCATTTTACTGGTGACTTTTATAAATTTCAGATACTGAGACTTGTGGAATTTTATAATTTCATATCAGCTGATGAGGTATGCTTGCTTTTATATCCTGGACTTCTCCTCAAAGAGGAGATAGGCCTGGTTTTCTTTGTACTAATCGGAAAGGCTGTGAGATTAATACAGAGCATTAATTGTATCACTGTGTATCGTAATGGATTCTTTTCAGCTTTTGGTGCCGGCTATGGAGTGAGCCAGCCACGTATCACAGTATATTTGAGCATTATAAAGAAAGACAAAAAAATTTCTTGTTTGTGTAGCTCTCCTAACACACTCTTTATTTTACTACAGAAATTATTTTAGAGTTTTTTGTATAGACCTATTTAGTAGTCTGTTTCTAAAATGAAATGTATTTCAATAAGCGGTGTAATTTTTTCAGTGTAGCTGGACCTATGTTGTATAATAGATAAATTTTTATAATCATCAAAATGTGATTCTTAAAAGATGCATATAGCTTCTATAGTTAAAGTTATTCTTACAACCATACAACTTAAAAGGTGCTTCAGAGAAGAAAGGAACCCAAGAGGTCTCTGGAAAGGTTGCCTCAAAAGTGATGTTGATTTCAGAACTTTACGTAATTTATTTTAGTAGGAATTTTTTTTTTTTTTTTTTTTAAATCTTAAGTTTCCCTCTTCACAGTTTTTCTTAAGCTTTTTGGACAAGGACGTTGGAATACTGTATTCCTGCTCCACAGGTTTCCTTTAGTTCAGTTGGAGTGAGGTATGAGATGGGTTAGCAAGGGAGCCCCTTACAACGTAGGGACCCACCAGTTCAGGAATAGTCACAAGAGATTTTTATAAATGAGAGATCTGACAGCAGAGAGGAAATCAAGTATCTCAACTCAGCCAAGCATCTTTTCTCTTTATGTAAGAGAGCCAGGTTTAGTGGCTTTTCATGGTATGATTTTTAAGTTGGGGATCATATCAAATGCTGCTCTTCAGATTGCTTTTTGGAATTCCTGGAGTTGTTAGGAGAGGGGAATTAAGTGAGATCATAAATGTGGTATTTCTGACTGGCTGATTGTAAGAGTGAGAAGTTTGAATGAGACAATGGTGTTTCAGTTGCATTGTTAAGAAAATGCTGAGCACTGTATGTACCATGTGAAACTCAATCCCGTAAATGTAATGTGCGTAAAATTATGGGATGATTCCTAGGGGTCGTAGTCAGACTTTGGGCAAATCTAAGTTTTTACAGTTGTAGGATAGGAAACCTTGAATTGTAAGCATGTCACTGTTTCATAATCCTGGGAGGCAATGAGGGGGAAATGACAAGTTAGTGCAGGGATGGTGGGCTGGAATGCCAAATGTATCCGTTTTAACCAGTGAGTAGCTGTTATTTTTTCAGGTTTGTATTTCTCTTCAACTAAAACTAAATATAGCAGCATTATGCAATCTAGGAACTTGTTGCCACCTTCAGTGAAGACAGAGGCCCAAGGCAATGTACTGTAAGTCTTCTTTTCCTTAAAATTCCTACTCTTCTGTGCTGCTTTTTAAATTAAATCCCACCAAACTATACCTCCAGAGATCCTCATAGGCAGATGTCATACTTACTATTCCGCTTGGTAATGAATTGGGCTTTTGTGGCTAATGGGATTAATTTTTTTTTTTCACGATAGCAGAAAAGGTGGATATTCTTCCTAGCGTTACTTCCTCAAGGTTAATGCTGTCAAGCACTGTGTTTTGAAACACCATGTCCTCTGCAGAGCATCAGCTCCTCAGCTGATGTTTTACACCAATTTCTACCACCTAATCATTAATGTTGTTTTTTTCATAACAAGCATAGGAAACTTTAGGAACCAGAAAGGGCAATTTTGGCCCAACAAACTTACTCATTTTTGACTGAGCTGAAACCCCTTCCAGCATTTCTGAAAAATAAACCAATGTTTTTTAAATGTTTTCTCTATAATATTTATATACACCCTCTTACCTTCTAGAAGAAAAAGCCAGTTACGAATTTACACTCATGATGATGACTGTTGTATTTACTGTGGCTGGTCTGCCCTGGAGGTTCTATGCATTCCACGTCACATTTGCAACCTACATTTCTGTTGTGCCACTATTTTATGGTCAGGCCTGTTATTAAATGATTTTTAAATGCTAAGAAATTCTTGGTAAATCAATTGTATTCCAATTTTGCAAAATGATTTTCTTCTCAATAAATTTACAGTATTAGGCTGCTATTCAGAATTCTAAAATCTGGGACAGTTTTTTTCTATTACTTAGTTCAGAGCAACGATACACCTTGTATTTTTTCCTTCTGAGACATATGAACTTCCTTTCTGTGGAAGAAGATTAAACTATCTAACCCGCTTGTCATAATGTGACATGATGTCAACAGATTCTCCTCATTTTCTGGGACAAACGTACCAAAAACTGACATACTGGTCCAAAAGTGTTGCAGTATAATATCTTGCAAAGTACCTATTTCAGCAAGAAAAGGAAAATGAGCGTTGAAAAAAAGCGGGAAATTCAAGGTTGAGATTTGCTGTGGCTTCTCACTTCTGCTTAGATTTGCATTGCTGTGCAGACCTTCTACAGTATTTGTGCAACACGAAGGAATGTATTCAGGTGTGTCCACTACTTCCTGGTTACGTTGACAAACTAAGCATAAAGTTTTCTATCAGCTTTACTGTATTTAGTAGGTTATGGGGTTGGTTTGTCTTGCTAAAATGCTTCCTTCAAGAAGAGCAAAGACAAATTATACCAACTTCGGGTTTGGTTTGAATGTTTCTGAAAAGTGGGGCTAAATTATCTTTTTTTTTTTCCCTCTCCCCCAAAACAACCTACACCCTAAGGCAAAGTTTGACTGAATTTTTAACATTGCATTTTTAAGGGGGGAGATTCAACAGAATTAACACACAATCAGGAGGTCAGCTTTCTAAGCAGTTTAAAGGACAGTATCTTTTCTGGAAAACTTTAAACTTCTAGTCCACCGGACAGTGCCTTATCCTTACTAAAGGCATCAGCTGTGTGATCTTGTTTGTTATGTATTATCTCAGACTAACGTATCTATCTGGATAAAGGTGTGGTGATTTATTTGTTTTGTATTGTCATGCCTGCCTGAATTATTGACTCTCCTATTTACACAGCTCGGATACTTCTTAGATGGCCTAATTTGTATTGCTGCTCACATCAAAAGTTACTGTCGCCCACCTTGTGTTCCCAACTAAATCTTAAAATCGTGGAATTCTGAAAGAGCCCTTGGAGCTGAATTTAGGCCGTTATCACTGGGAAATTAGTTATATCTCAACAATGCAGCCTGTCTGGATGTTTTGTCTTTGCCCTGTTGTGTCTCTTGAGCATGTAATAGCTCTTTTCAATTCGTTGAGGAGAGGAGGTAGAGCTCAGGGTGTGCAGTTTAAAAGGTAGTGCTTCCCTTTGACAGTTTTAGTCAGTTTTAGCCAAGTAAGTGACAGACCAAGTTTACCTCTGAGCTGAAAAGATTCGTATTTTTGTAATGTATTTAATTTGTTGCCTATTCCTTTTGCATTATAACGACCGATAGTGTGAGCATCAGTGGGGTTAACTACCATTTTTTTAGGAGTTTTGAGATACGCTGTTGTGCAGGGCTGTTTCTATTCATGCAAATGGTAGAGTTATGTTGTGTTGATACTTTTTGGTTTGATTATTACTTGCAGAGGATGTAGGTAACGTGCCTTCGAGAATATGATGCAAAACAATATGCGACTTGCAGTGAGGCACTCAAGAACACTAATAATGTCAAACTTTTTTCACTCTTGGCACTTGCTCAGGGTCACAAAGTGTTTAAATGATTATTTTATGGCTTCATATTTCTATTGACTAACAGTATTTAAAAAAAACTAACATAATGTATTGCTCAACAAGACTTTTTTTACCCGCTAGCAAAGAACATGTGACTTGCAAATAGAAGATGGATTGAGTTTCTGGTTTTAGTGTTGGTTGTGGTCTTTAAACCTAGGAGACGTGGCTACCTGAGAGATGATGCAGGTGTATTAAATAAACGCTTGCCCGTTTTCATGACAAAATGAACTGGCAGTTTTTTCCAGCCTAGTATGTACTATGCTATGACAAAGATATCCTAGAATATGTCAAGTTGGAAGGGACCCCTAAGGATCATCGAGTCCAACTCCCTCTTCCTCACAGAACCACCTAAAACAACTGTGTGACTAGGAGTGTCATCAGGTGCTCCTTGGCAGGCTCAGTGTCCTGGGGAGCCTCTTCCAGTGACCGACCACGCTCTCAGTGAAGAACCTTTTCCTAATGTCCAATGTGAGTGATTCTTAATGAAAATGACTTTATTCTTGTATCTTATCTGCTTCTGAACTTTGAGCTCTAATGTTTTTCAGGAGTGACTATAAAAGTTTCAGCTCTCTGTCCTTACAGTCTTGATTATGTTAAATTTTTAATGGGAATAATTTTTGTGTGTAATTTTTTTTTTTTGTTGGCATAATATGTACTGCTGAGCAGAAGATTTATGTAGAGTTCAAGCTTGGACGTGATCTGCATCCTGGTTAGAAAAGCATAGAATGGAGGTATGTGTACTTGTTAGAACCAATAGCCACACGTCTTTGAAGGATGATATTTTTGTGTTAAAAGACAGTGAGACTGGAAGTACCTATTCTCCTGAGTAATTATAGATAACCTTATAATGCACTACTTCAACAATTTAGAATTGCCATTTGACTTTTCAGAAATTAACATCATTAGCTGCAAGCTCATCAATTTGGAACTGATAAATACCATACCTCTCTAGGCTATATATTAAATCTTCAAGTATTTCAGAAGTAGAAAAAAGGTAATTGAAAATTAATGACTATAAGATGTTTTTTCTCTTTTACAGTTTAACTTTGAAAGCAGAAGTGTGGCACTGCAAGTTTTGACATGGGCATTAAGATTTAAACAGTCTTTCATAGCACATCACTTAATAGCTTCTATCAGATGAATTTGCCTTCTACCATGATAGTTATTTTACTTTTATCTTGAAAACATTTTTGTAATATTTCACCAGTTGTTTTCTTTTGTAGAATGCTCTTTCCTGTCAATTCAGTGTTCTCTTCAAAGTGTGCAGGTGGGGAAGAAGGAACATTCACTCATCTTCCCAGGGCTTGTGTGCACGTGAATGAAACTTGGTAATATTTTGTGGAGATTTAAGGGTGTTCAAAACTGGAATTAAACTCAAATTAGTAACTGTTTTAGCAGACAGAAGTAATCCAGCACTACTAAGTGGTATTGTCTCGCTGGCCTTGAAAGGTATAAATTAATTAATTCTTAAATTTTTGTATATTGTGCTAACAATAAATTGCATAATATATTGTACATATATTGAAGACATGGTAAAAGAATTAAAATCCACCCTTAAAGAGAGAGGAGTTCAAAACAAAGGCAAGTATTTGCATTTCCTGTAGACACTAGATAAAAAGTCAACCTTTGGGTTCACAGATGTCCTTAATAAAGATTTTTATACTGGCAGCCATAAGAAAATTTTGCAGGTTTTAAGCTTCTAATATAGTTCTGAATAAGAAATGAGGATTACATTAATTTCATTACTGCTTTCTGACCCACCAAGATAATTTCTGCCTGAGCTGACCTGTTCAGATTTATTCTGATGCCTAAGAAAAAGTTTGTCGTGGATCACAGGGGGCGTCCTCTGGTCTCAGAAATAATCAGTGCTTTTTTTTTTTTTTTTTTTGGACAATGCCACATTCTTCTGTCGTCTTAGCTGTGCCTTTTTAAATGAGGATGAAGATTTGAGAGGGATTTAGTGGTTTGGGGTTTTGGGGTTTTGTTTTTTTTTTTCTTTCAATTTTTAAATTTGCCCTGTGTTGTTTTGTTTTTTTTTAATAAATCCTTTTGCTTTCTTGATCTGTTGCTGCTTTTACAGATTGGAATTAGCAAATATCTTCTGATGAAATGTCTCTGAATATTGGGAATAGCTGCCTTTGCACTGAGTCATGGCCTACATATATGTACAGAGTGGGTATATTTTGCAATGTGGGCCATCTCTCTGTGTACTGAGAACTTATGTACACAAACACTGTAGTCAAAGGAGGCTCCCTGAGTACAGCCGTTGGTCTAAATGTTAGCGGTCTGTCCTGTCCTTTTATTTCATCATATTGCTAAGTATTTCTTTCATCCATGTCTTACTAATCCCTCTAATTTAGCATGAAAATGGGTATGTGTCTGATATGGGGTTGCATTTGTAATTCTTTGGCAGTTTTCCGTGGTCTAAGGCTCTTCGCCATGTACTGCAGCATTATAATGCACAGTTTAAACACATTCCAAAGTGAGAAATTATGTAAAATTTTTCACCAGAAAGGAAACATAGCTTTTGTTTGAATTCCCTTTCCTGAAAAACCTGCTGAACTCCTGGGCAGGGTGCGGAAGCAGACGAAAAGTCCCCTGTTGAAGTGATCTATTAATTATTATCTTTCACTTGGAGAACTCTGAACAGGGTCATTACTGTTTGTTTTAATCAACCTATACAGCAGTGGCATAGTTCCCTTAGATATTTTTAATCTTGTTTCTGCACAGAGGAGAAATTTGTAATAGCACTCATGCTGATCAGTTGAGGTCTTTCCAAGAAACTACAGATTTGACTTTTCCTGAACTAAGTGTGTGGTTTCTCAAAGGGTCATTGAAGACTTTTAAGCTGAATTGGTGAGTTACAAAGTCTTGGCTTAAAGGTTAGTAGGGAAATACCCCTACCCTTTCGGGGACAGTAGGATTGCTTGATTGTCCTGATACACCACTGAACTAATGTGCTGTCTGAGGATAAGAAGAGACATTGAGGGCAAGAATTAAAAATCTAGTGAGCAGTTTAAAGATACATCCACACGTAGTCTGTTCAGAGTTAACGCCGCTAAAATGATTACCCCTAAAGAGAAGCCAGTTATTGATCCTGCTGGACAGGTATGCCAGGTTCATTAAAATACAGGAATAAATCGTGGTATGTCGCTGAGTAATACAGAAGGCTGCTGCTTGGGGGCATTTTTTTAACTCACGTATCACTGAAAAATAGAAGAAATACAAAGATTTGATGGGAGTTTTTTAAGAAAGCAGGAGGTTCTTCAGGTGAGCTGCCAGAGTTACATTTTGTTCCTGGTTTAGAGTGGAAGGTACAGGACTGAAACCATCCTAAGAGCAGGTATTTTGTTTCTCCTTGCTGTTTACCATGGTCCAGCTGGAAAAAATGGCTAGCAGGCAGTGTTCAGAGAGCCACTTGGGTGTTTCCAGACACATGCAGGCTGTCTCAGTTGTTTTTTTTTTCTTTTTCCCCCCTAAGAACTGCAATTTGAAAACCAAACTTAATTTGTTAAAATAGAAGTTTCCAGAAGTGCTGCGTCACTCTGGCTGCTCATGGTGAGGTTACAGCCTCCTGCTGAGAGGGATTTGGTGATGTTGCACCTTCCAGTCTTCAAACAGTTGCAAAATCAGTTGTTCGAAGATTTTGGAAATTGGGGGGTGGTGGGGTGGTTTGGGTTTTTTTTGCTGGTGCTGTTTGTTGTATTTTTTTTGTTTAATGCAGCAATAACTAACAAGATTTCTTGAGTAGCATGGGAAGGTTATGAAAATGAGTTGTTGCTCCATTCAAAAGTCATAACGTAGCATCTTTCTCAGACATGCAGAGTAATGATTTTTTTTTCCTACGTGAGAAGTTGCATAACATACTAAAGGGAGAAGGATGGGCATGTAGGGAGCTGAAATTTTCCAACTTTCTGCTTTCTCCTGAACCCCTATTGGAGTTAATGCATTTAGATTTCTGATGAGAGCCAATACCAGCAAGAAATAAAAGGAATTAACAAATGCATTTAGACTTCTGATGAGAGCCAATACCAGCAAGAAATAAAAGGAATTAACAAAGTGAAGTCAGGAGAAAGCTGCAGCGTGACAGTCCTTTGTCATCCGTAACATTGAACTGAAAAAAAACCACCGAGGTTCTGTAATGTTGCTTGTGTTGGACTTCTTGCTTATTTGACTTGAACAAAAGTGAGTGTGTTATGGCTAAGTGCTCTTTCTGTTTACAGTCTTAATTTTGCAATTTCATCTTCAGATTGCCTCAACTTTGTTTTGCCTGTAGTCTGGGAATAATAACCATGGGACAACTGATAGTGGAACGCAACTTTGTCCTCAGTCACTCACGTGTGCCGCTACCATGTGCTGCGTGTTCAAGGGGGATGTGCGAGTTAGAAACTATGGGATGTTGTGTTTCATGTCTGTGAATTGCGAGCTGCAAAATAATTTTGCAGCCGTGCATTGGCACGTCCTCCGAGAGCTTGCAAAATGAGACTGAGACAGCACATTACAAAATAGTTTCCAGTTTTGCTTTTCAAACAGGAATTCAGCCTTCCTTCTTCCCAGAGTAACTCGATGCAGGGCAATGAATTGAAGTGTTGTTTGCATGCTTCCCCTATAAAATATTGGTATGGTTTCATCTCTGTGCTTAAAACTCTCGGCCTCCTTCCTGCACCCTGTGAGAATTACTTAATACCTTTACCAAGACCACCACTTTCTCGAGAAGCTTTGATAAAACTAGAAAGTTTATTAGAAAAGAACTGTTGTGGAAGAGAACTTAGTATTTAAGGGTTTCAGTGGTGGTTATTTGTGTGTCTACTTAAGCAGCCTGTGTGATCAAATTCAGTATATTACTGTCAGATGAGTAAATATTCCTGTTCTGCAGATGTGGAACTGAGACCTGCCTGACACTGAGTGAGTGACAGCTGGGGGCAGAGCTCTGTGTTACTTCTGATCCAGACTGCTGCCCTAAACACAGGATCACCATTTCCCTTTTCAGTTCTTTTAGATTTTCTACATAATCTCCTTTTTTAAGGTTTTTCAGAGATTGGATAGCATATGTTATAATAAAGGAGATAAGAATCAGTTGCCTCTTTGCAGGCATATTGAAGCTACTACAAACAGGCAAAAAGCTGGGAATGCAAAAAATAGCAATTGGGAAATCTTACTCCTCTCACGATGTGTTTCTGATCACTTCAGCTAAGCAGGGAACAGAACGTAGCCAGTGTTTCAACTGGAGATGTCTCAGAATAATGATATATAAAATTAGTTCAGACTGAAAAATGATTCCTTCCAAGACAGCCCAAGCATGAAGGTATCAGCTTTCTGTTAAGCCTTCGATATCATTAATAGTCCAAAGGTTTTATGACACTTGAAATTAAAGCCTGAGTCCTGTTCAAACACTGGTTTGGTAACTGGGCTCTGATTTTTATGTAACCCCTGTGATTTCAGCAGGTTAAGGTATCCCGCACCTCCCTGTCGCAGCAGTTTCTGGAGGGTGCTTAAAGAAAATGCGTTGTGTGTCAACAGAGAGGATGAATTTGATATTTAGCTGCATGATGACCTAGTTCCCAGGGGCCAGAAGGAGAACCAGTGCATTGAGAAATGAGAGCGTGAAGGAAGGATGTTATCTAACTGTCCATTCTAGTTGCAGGTTTGTAATGGAAGATGATTCATCAACCATCACCAAGGAAACTGGGGAGTGTGTCAGAATATACTAGTTTACCTAGAGTTAGAGTTTGTGCCCCTTTCTTTTAGAAATCATTTATTTAGTAATTTAAGAGTTGTTAATTTGTAGGAAAATTCCTACTTGGCCTGAAATGTTGTCTCGTGTTCTGTGAAGATTTAAGCTTTTTGTCGCTACCAGAAAACGACTGTGTTTTATACAGTGTCTCATGGATTTTCATTTACTCATCTTAAATGTTTATTTTCATTGATTACAGTAATCCATCCACTCTGCCTACTGTTTAAAAAAAGCCACAGAAATAACGATAGATTGTCACAGAGGATAAATTCAGTGGTTTAATTGAAGCTATTGTAACTTGTGATACGTTACGTTGCTGTCATAGCTCTTGGCTTTTCCCATCCCACAGAGAAATCATTCCCCAGGGGGCTGTAGTTTAATCTGTGCCCTTTCTGGTGAGGAGGAGATAGACCTGCAGGAGGAAGAGTTTGCGGAGAATTAGCCAGGAGATGGCAGTGGAGAGGATTGCTGCCTGCTCCTGGAAGAAGCAAAAGAAGTGGATGAAGGAAGGCAACTTCCTCCTCTGAGGGTATCAGCGTTGGAATCTGCATGAAGTAACTTACTGAATTAGGTAGAAGACATTTCCAATTTGCAGCTTGTTTCTAATTAATCGCTAATGTCCCCGACCCCTCAACTTTTCACATTTCTTGTCATATTTCCCTAACTAAAGCCTCTGAACATAGGTCAGTGTTGCAGTTGGAATCTGTGCATGAAGTAACTTACTGAATTAGGTAGAAAACATTTCCAATTTGCAGCTTGTTTCTAATTAATCACTAATGTCCCTGATTCCTCAACTTTTCACATTGCTTAAGTCCTATTTCCCTAACTAAAGCCACTGGACATAAGTCAGTGTTGCAGTTGCAGTGACTCTTCACTGTGGCTCTTGCCAGCAGAATTGTCTGAGCTTGGTTATGAATTGTGCTGAGACAGAGCCCAGAGAGGTTTTTTCTTGAGTATTTTCTAAATATGCTCAGCAACTTGAGGCTGCAGTGAGAGATTTGTCACCTCTGTCAGTCTCTTTAGAAACCGTTGTGATGATTTGTGTCAGTTATATTGGATGACTGGCAAGGAGTAGGAGGATTTTTAGGCTTGGTTTATGATAAAGCAGACAGAGATTGAACTTCCATGTAAAAGAATAGGATTTCCAGCTGACAGTGCAATGTGTTTTACGAAGTGGGCTGCAGTTACTGAGAGCATCATCTTGCTCTGCTCACCAGCGTGGTGGTGTGAGAGTGGCCAGAGCAGCCGGTACCGCTGGCCTGTACTCTGTGGAGATGGTGACCATTATCTGTGCATCTCTTGTGCCACCTCAGCAGAAGCTTATCCCACCTAATAAAAAGCCCAATCTCATTGCCTGTTTTTCCTGATTTCTACATGTTATATAAAACAG
Source organism: Athene noctua (assembly GCF_965140245.1). Taxonomy (NCBI): domain Eukaryota; kingdom Metazoa; phylum Chordata; class Aves; order Strigiformes; family Strigidae; genus Athene; species Athene noctua. The sequence continues at coordinate 2,814,445 of NC_134061.1, read as the reverse complement.
AACCTATAAAATGCTTTGGTTCCGGATGGGTGATATCCTAACCTCTGCTACCAAGTCCTTGTTTCTTCCATAGTGACTTTTAGCATTAAATACAAAACTGAAGCCTGTGTCAACAGGAGAAACTGAGGGAGACCTCAGCTCAGACCGCTGTACCCCGCACTGAGCAGAGTTGGCCACTTTGTCGGTTGTCCTGACCCCTGCAATTGAGGGGGGGGGGACGGGACCCACAAGAGATGCTTGGGAAGGTCACCCCACGTGGTGAGATGAAATGAATGGAGTTTGCTGTCTTCTGCCTTGTTGGTTCTTGAGGTTTTCCCTGACCATCTAAATATTATTCAGCCATCAAAAATTTACTGCTATAAAAGAAATACTGCTTGTTAGAGACTACTGTGTTGAGAAGCTGGCACGAGGTGACCAGCTGCAATTGAAGTTTCCTGATCCATGTGGCTGGAGGACTGAGCTATAGGGATTAGCTCCCCTCATGAGTAAAGGAAAACTTCAGTTTTACTCGGAGTAAAAGGGTTTTACTCAGGGTTTTACTCAGAACTCCCCCAAAATCTGTATTGCAGACCATGGGTGGCAGTGCAAGGAGATCCAACACGGGTGGTCAGCTTGATTTTTGTGGGGGCTACTGAACTAGTCTTAACCAAAGTTGTTGTATGGGCCGCAGGATGGAAATAAAGCAGGGCAGGGACGTGGACCTTGTGGGTTTAGGGTTGCTCATGTGCTGTTGCAATCCACTTGGTGAAAAAAACAGGACAAACTTGGAGAGAAGAGTGTGCATCAGTGTGTTTCTTGTTGTAGCACAAGGATGTTACACCCATGACGGGGAATCCGTGTGTTCATAAGAAGGTTGCCTGTCTATTCAGGGGTTGCCAGGAGCCAGGTCAGCCCAATGCAGAAAGCGCTGTCCTCACTTGCTCTCCGGGGTTCTTAACAGTGGAAAATCACTGGGATACAGGATCACCCTTGCCAAACTCCTCCATCTGTGATGTTTCTGGAATGATCTTTGCCCCGCTGCCTTTCAGTGGGAAGGAGACAGAAGGCAGCTCGGCATTTGCCCTTTGGAGTTTCCCACTTGCCCTGTGCCCACTGACAAATCGCTTGGACACGTCTCCTGGGTTAACAGGAGCTGCTGGAACTCCAAAGGCGAGCGGGGTGGGGGACGTGAAAGGAGAAACAGCAAAACCCACGCAGTGCAGAGGAAACAGGGTGTGCTCTGCATCAAAAAGCCAGAATGTCTCAGACTAAATAGATGATAAAATATTTCCTTGATAACCCAGGGCTGTTTCTCAGGAGAGGCGGGTGACTGCAGGCAGCTGTCGGTATGTAAAGGTCGGTGTCCCAACGGGGAGCAAGCGCCGTTAAGAAAGGTCTCGGAATAGCAACAGTTTGGCTGCAGAAATGCTCAGAGCTCTTCTTGGGCTGGGGCTGGAACTGAATTTTGCCGAAATGGGGGAAACTTTAGAACTTTGGGGACTATGACTTGAAGCACCAGGGCAACGTGGCATTGCCCGGAGCGGCCAGCCCAGGGCTGAGGGCCCTTGTCCAGCCCACAGAGGTTGCAGAAAGCTCTGGGGTTTCTGCAGACCTTTTGAATTGTTTGCGTCCTTCCATTCTTAGACATTTTTAATTAAAAGGCAAGACAAAACCCAACCTCTGGTGGTCTCTTAACTACATGTTTTTAAGGCCCTGCTGCTGTGTCCCCTCCCTGCCCACACCCTCTGCCTCCAGCCTCTGAACAAACTGCCCTTATTTTTTTATCACAAGCGACTGGTACGAACGAGACGCCAAAGCTGCCACTTAAACCACCCCCCCGGAGCCCAGGAGGGTATTTTTGGGCTGTGGACACACTTGCTGGAGCTGCCCTGCTCGTGTTCGGGCCTCGCACCCTGCAATTCCCTGTCCCGGGGCAGAGCCGGCACCTAAAATTATCCTCAGCTCCACACACACACCCCCCCCCCGCCCCGGCTGCGGGCAGCGGCGGGGCCGGAGCCACCGGGGCCGGGCGGGGGGGGGCTCGGTGTGGCCCCTTCCCCCGGAGCTGGAACGGCGGAGCTGCCTTTTTGGGGAGCGTTTTTGTGGTTTGGGGGTTTATTTGGTTCCCTGAGCCTCTTGGCCTCGGGGACTTCACGCTGCGCTCAGCCCTTATTTTGGGGCAAAATCCCCCTAAAATGGCTAAATTACAAAATGGCTCCGTTGGTTATTTCTAGGAGTTGGGTGGGTTTTGCCGGTTTTGCAACTTTGGGGAGCAAAGCGCTAGCGCGGTGTTAGCGGGGGGGGGGGGGGGGCAATAGCGCGTTTCCCAACTCCGCCCCGCCGGGTAAGGGCGTGGCTCCCTCAGGCCACGCCCTCTGCTGCGCGCCGGCGCGGCTGCCATTGGCTAGGCGGGTGGTGACGTACGAGACTGCGGTGGTTCCGCGGGGCCGCGCCGCGGCTCCGTTTGCGTCGCCTTAAAGGGGCCGCGCTCGGGGCAGCCCCGGCAGCGGCGCCGGTCCCGCCGCACCGGACCGCGTACCCGCCGCGCCGCCCTCCCGAGCCGCCGGTGCCCGGCCCCGCTCACGGTCGAGACCTCCGGGCTGCCGCCGCACCCACCGGCACCGGCGCGAACCGGGCGCTCCCGGGAGGTTCCGACCCGGTAAGGAGGCTCCGGGGACTGATCAGGCGTGAGTCTGTACCGGCCCGGCCCGTACCGGGAGCTGCCGACCTGGCAGGAGGCTCCGAGGACCAGTGCGGTGGATGTTGGCACCGGGAGATGCCCATCCGCTAACGGCTGGTGCCGGTACCGGGAGGTGCCCACTCGGTGGGGGTCTCCGCTGGCTGCGGCGGCTGGCGCCGGTACCGGGAGGTGCCGATCCGGTAGGACCCTGCGGGCACCGGGGCGGCTGGTGCCGGTACCTGTGGGTCCCCACCCGGTTGGACTCCCGGAGGACCGGTGCCGGTACCGCGAGGTGCCGAGCGGGCAGCAGCCTCCAAGCACCGATCGTGCATGAGTCAGCCCCGTTGCGGCTGTCACCGGTACCGGGAGGACCCGAGGAGTGGCCGGGCGTGAGTCGGCACCGGTCGCTCTCACCGGGCAGCGGGCTGGGACTCGCCGGTACCGGAGCCAGCCTCTGGCAGTCCCGGCACCACCGGCCGCAGGGAGCCGACACCGGGCTGGCACCGGTGCCCCGGAGGGCGAGAGGCCGCGGGATGCGTGTGCCCGGCGGCGGGTCGGGCAGTGCCACCGCAGGGGCGGGGGCAACCGGGGTCTGGTTTTGGACTCCCACAAACGAGCCGCTGATCTGGCACCCACCACCTGCCAGCCGCAGCGTTTTGGGGCCAAAACCACCTGTTTCAGGCGGGTTTTTTTGGTTGCAAAAGCAGAGAGCTCCGGCCCTGACGGCTGCAGCGGGAGCCCTTGGCTGCGGTAACGCCGCGGCTTGCTGGCAGGCGGCAGGAAAAATAAACACCGTAAAAAAAAAAAAAAAAAAAAGGAACATCCCCATAACCCGAGGTGACCGGCCGCGGCGTCGCAGCCGTGCGGGTGGGGAGGGTGAGCCCCAGCCCCGGGGAGGGTGTTCCCGTCCCCGTTCCCCCTTCCCGGGGGATTTGGGGTGAAGCAGGAGCCGCGGAGCACAAGAAGAGGTGAGGTGGCCCCTCGGTGCGGGGAGGAGGGGGTCGGGGCTGGCTGAGATGCCCCTCCGAGCTCATCTCTCTGGTGGTTTGTTCTTAATTTGTTCGTTTGCTTCTGCTCCGGGGGCTCTGTGGACGCCCAGGGCTGGGAGCGGGTCAGGTTTTATTCCAGGAGTGGTGAAATTGTCTCACGATCCCGATGACGTGCTTGATGGTGCTGGGGAGGGAGGGGGGGTGTTCCCCCACCTTTGCTTTTGGGGCAGCAGGACTCTGTTCTCTTGGTTTGTCCCTTCATACCCTTCTGGGGGGGGGGGGGGCGGACAAACAAATCTGCCAAAGATCAGTGGTTGGGTTTTGAGTTAAAATTAAAACCAAATATGTTTTACACCCCAGAAGCATCAAATGGGGTTTTTTTTAAGGTTAAAAACAGGCAAGAGCAGAGTACGCTGGGGTATTAAAACAGCCCAGGGACTGTGCCTGCAGTTGGGAAATGCCCCCGTGTCCCCTCGCTTTTGAGGCTCCGCAGTTCCCAGCTCCAAAATCGGGTGCTGATCCCCGGCCACGCTCACTTGGGTGCGACGGGGGCTCGCACAGGGCCTGATCCTGCGGCGGAGGGCGGGTGCGTAGCGCAAGGCTGCTCCTCTCCCTGCAGCTCATCCCGCGCTGACCCCGGTGCAGGATGAAGCCTGGGGAGGTCTGTGGGGATGCGCAGCAAGGGCTGATCCGCAGAGATAACGGGGGCAAGGAATACTGCCGGGCTTCATCCTTCCCTCCCTGGGCCTCTTCAGGGCAGAAGGATCCTGGGGATGGCTGGAGGTATTGCCAGAGGGGAAGAAACCATCAAGATTTGGAGAATAAACTACCCTGGGAAATTATTCTTGCCGTGAGCCCAGCAGCTCACCCCTTTTACCAGGCATATTTTGACCCTCATCCCGCATTCAGTTTGTCTAAGCCTTTCCGTTTGACACAATTAATGAGCAAATATCTGTTTTATTTTCTGTTTCAACATTCAGGCTTTGCATAATGTTAGGAAGCGCGGCCGCTTTTCTTTTATTTTGGAGGGAGTCCCTTTTTTGCAGAAGGTGGACGGACGCGCTCCCGGGAGACAGCCGCCGGGTGAGTCATCTCCGTGCAGAAATAGCTCTGCTGGGAGCCGTGACAGGGTCCTGCAGGGATTTCACTTCTCCCTACCCCGGATGGAGCCAGCTGCTCCGTCCCACGCCGCTAGCGGTGTGCCCACGGGCACTGCCGGCTCCTGGCTGCATAGAACGAGGTAATTTAGGGCTGGCAGATTTGCTAAGTAATTTTTTTTTTTTTTAATTTTTTTTTTTCTCTCCGCTCCCCTCCTACGCAGGGCAGAGTCAGGGTTTGAGGTGGCTGCTGCCAGACCCCACAGCTCAGCCTGCTCGTCTTTAGCTGGAGAGGATGAGTGCTGGGTTATTCCGTCGCTCCTAACCCTGGTATTTCCCTTTTCTGTGACGTAAGGGGAAAACAGCACATGGGGATGTGATTTGCCCAGTAGCTCCCAGAGGCCAGTGGTGAGAAGTCCCATCCTAGACCTTTATTCTTTATCATTTATAAATAAAGCTGGCTGAGATTTTAATTTCTCCTCTGCATAAAAGCAGTGCACATTTAGAAACAATTAATAGCAGCGTTAGGGATGGCTGAGAGCAGGAGGAGGCTCTTGAGGAAGCGTGGCAGGGATGCTCCAATCTCCTGCTGGTAGATGGGGGCAGCAATTGTCCAAGCTGACTTCACGGATTATCATTTTCCTTAGAAATCCTTTAGAAAATGGTCCGGTGGCCTCTCTTCTCCCCCACAACCCCCGAAGGGGAAGCAGCCCAAGGGGTGCTTGGCTCAGAGCCCTGGGCTGGCAGTGCTGGGGACACTGGGGCAAGGAGCCCTCTGAAGCAACTGGTTTTGTTTTCCAGCCCTTGGGAGCGGCTGGATTTATCCTCGCTGGGGCTGTGGGTGCCCACGGTGCTTCGGGGAGAGCAAAGTGATGCCAGGGAGGTGGAGAGGGGAGGTGGGAGCTTGCAGGGAGCTCTGCTGAGGACAAGTTAACGTGAGATCAGGGTGGCTGATGCTGCTTCCAACCTTGTACCGGTCAGCTCGCGAAGGAGACAGAGCTAAAATAAGCCAAAAGAGACCAAACTGGCTTTTCCCCAGCTCATAGGTCAGGTTTATATGTACATAACATTAATTCAGGAGAGTTGGCTAAATGAAAGGTGTTTGAGCAACCTCAGCCCCCATAGATTGCATGTTTGGGTCCGTGTTTGCCCTCATCTGCCCGAAATCCAAGCTGTGTGCTGTTACCCTTTCCCGTTATGCAAAATGCAAAAACCTTGGGCCCAGAAGAGCTTTTTGAGGGGCAGGTTAACTCCCCATGTCCATGTCATCCCTTACAGCCACCCGTAACGGCGTCCAAGAGGTTAACCAGCCATTCCAGGGCTCTCCCTGTGCTGCTGCAAAATCTGCTTAAGGCTTAGACCCGAATTATTTTCTCACCTCTGGCAGCTTTTCAGAATATAATGATGAAAATTACAATTACTCTTCCACATTTAATCTTTTTTTTCTGTTTTGCTTGGTTTGGACCTGAAAATCGTGGTGGCTAATGCCACTCCCAGACTGGCTGTAGCATTATTTGGCTTCAGCTGATGTCTGTAAATAAACATCAGCTTTTGATGAAAGCTTCTACAAAGAAATAACTAGTGTTTGGCTTGAAGGTTTCACAAAAAAGTCGCTTTTACAAGATTTCAACCCAGGGTTTAATTTTGAGTGCCCGCTTCCCTTTGCAGTATGCCACCTTGGAGTTGCAGTTGTGGTTTATTATTTTAGCAGAGTCATGAATCGTATTTGTGCCCAAAATAGTTTGATGCTGGGCTTCAAACCAGACAAATCCCACACAGATCACCTTCAGAAGAAAAATTCTTCCTGTTGTCATGCTGATGACAAAAAAATCATTGAAATCCTCCTAGCCCCAGCTAAGGTGAGCTACTGGTGGCCAGTTAAAATTTCCCGTGTCCCAGTGTGCTGTTCCTCCCGCTAACCCATCTGGCTGAGTTTCCAGTCGGATTTGGCTGCGAGGTTGGGGTTTTTTTGAGGTTTCCCACCTCTCTGCTTTGATGGTTTTGGACCACAAGAGGTCGGCAAAATTCAGGAGACATAACCCGGGCTCTGCCTTCGCTCTGGGGCAGCAGACGGGCACATCCTCACTGGAGCTGCCTGGGCACCCGGTTTCATTCCAGGATAATTACTGCATTAAAAGAAACACCCCAAACTAATTATACTGGAAGAAAATCAGGGCAATTTTGGAACAAGGTGTGTGTTGCCGGGGTTTATTGCCGAGACATTCTGCTGGCTGCTTTCACATGCTGCAAAACCCGGGCGCTTGGGGGAATTAAGAGGGATCAGAAGCATTAAACGGGCTCTGCCTGCTCACCCCTCTCTCCGGAGACTCCTTTAATTCCTCCGTTCATGGTACGAAAGGTTCCGAGCTTGGGAGGTCACTGCAGGACGTAGAGCCCAACCGTGCCATTTGGTTGCTGTGCCCAAAGGTGGCAGCTGGGGAAAAACCCAAGCCATTAACCAAACTCCCCCGTTTTTTTGTGATTTTCAGCCAGGAAAGCAGCTCTGAGAGCCCTCAGCGCTGCCTTCAGCAACACGCTGCCTGCAGAGGGATGGTCTTAAAATGAAAAGGTGCTGCGAGGGCGTTGGGCTGCCATGCCTGTTTAAGGTCAGTGCCATCCCCACCCACCCTGTCCTCTCTGAACGGGGCTGTCCCCTCTTTTCTCAGGGGCAGGGAGCGGGAATTGGGTCCCCATTCTGCAAACCTCTGGCCACAGGCGGCGCGGGAGCAGCCGGGAGGTGAGCGGGTGCTGCCGGGGCCGTGGTGGCTTTAGCCAAGGGGAGCGGGTGGGCACCGGGAGGCTGGGCTGGGGCTCACTGGCTTTGCACTGTGTTGGCAAAGTGGGTTTAGTCTGGGTTTAGAGCAGGGCAGGAGGTGGCTCTGAGTTATCCCGGGCTTTTCAGGAGCCTGCAGAGCCCAACCCAGGGGGAAACTGCATCCGGGTGATGGAGCAAAAATCAACCTGCAAAATATTTTCCTCTGTTGGGAAGAGCCATGGTTGTCCTGGCAGCAAGAGGCATCTGCAGGGACACAAACCCCTTTTCAGAGGTGGGACAGGAGCAGGTTGGGGGGGTAAACACACACACACACACCCCGCCCTGCATGAAACACCCCGAGGCTCAGTCTGTCCCCGCGTCCCTTGGGAGGACGCGTGCGGCAGCCGCTTGGCACAGTGACCGCCTTGACTGCAGGAACAGGATTAGCAGTGACAAAATGATCTCTTTATAGGCCGGATAAACGCCTTAGGGCCAGGACTGAGGTATGTCAGCAGGGGATTAGCCCCCCTCCTCAAGTCCAGCTGGGCTAATAAGCTGCCTGGGGTAAAGTAGCCAAGGGGCATCGCTGCAGGGCTGGCAGCCTCTTGCTGCTGTGGTTGCCACCATCACTGTGTCACGTCTGAAGCAAAGTGTGACCTAATGGCTGGGCGTTCTCCTCCCACCTCACAGGGTGTTGGTATGGCCAGTCCCCGGCCTCCCAAATATCTCCTCGTCTTCGATTTCGACGAGACCATCATCAATGAGAACAGCGACGACTCCATCGTCCGGGCAGCGCCGGGGCAGGCACTCCCAGAGCACATCCGACAGACCTTCCGCGAGGGCTTCTACAACGAGTACATGCAGCGCGTCCTGGCCTACATGGGGGACCAGGGGGTCAAGATGGGGGACTTCAAGACTGTCTACGAGAACATCCCCCTGTCCCCCGGCATGCCGGATCTCTTCCAGTTCCTCTCCAAGAACCACGAGCTCTTCGAGATCATCCTCATCTCCGATGCCAACATGTTCGGCATCGAATGCAATCTGAGGGCAGCCGGTTTCTACTCTCTCTTCCGCAAGATTTTCAGCAACCCATCCGGCTTTGACAAGAGGGGGTACTTCACCTTGGGGCCCTACCACAGCCACAAGTGCCTTGACTGCCCGGCCAACATGTGCAAACGCAAAATCCTAACGGAGTACCTGGCAGAAAGAGCCCAGGAGGAGGTGGAGTTTGAGAGGGTCTTCTACGTGGGAGATGGTGCCAATGACTTCTGCCCTTCCGTGACTTTGACTTCAGCTGATGTGGCTTTCCCGCGGAAGGGCTACCCCATGCACCGCATGACCCAAGAGATGGAGAAGAAGCAGCCTGGAACCTTCCAGGCCACTGTTGTCCCATGGGAGTCAGCCGTGGAAGTTGCCCGCTACCTCCAGGAGATCCTCAAGAAGAAGTGTTGAGGATGGCTTGGAAGAGACTTGCTTCCCATAAGCAGCTGGGAAAGGAGAAGCTTGGTGGGGGGGGTGTCACGTCCTGTACCCCACGCTTATCAGCACTGCTCGCTCGGCCCCCACGCGTGGGTTGCTTTCCTGCCTTTCCTCTCTGAGCTCCTTCCTCCCCGGTGATTAAAGCACTTTCTCTAGGTTCCCCCTTCTCCCCCTGCCATGTTGAGATGAAGCCTTCTCTATGCAGCTCGGACATCTACTCCAGCGTGGGTGTTTGCTCACATTAATGGTGATTGGTTTTTGTTGTTTGTTTGGGGGTTGGGTTTTTTTTTTCCCTTTTGACTTCACAAAAGACCAGAAGCCAGCTCCCGACACGGGCTGAGCCCTGCACATGCTTCCTCCTGCCTTCATCCCCCTCGCCTGCCCAACCTCTGCCGGCCACGCCAGGAGCTGCGTGCCGTTGCCTTGAACCTGATGCTCGAGGCCTCCTTGCCTCTTCATGAGCCCACTGGAAATTTAATCCAGGAATTTCGTGCTGCCTGGGCTCCCCGGTTTGCCCTCCGCACCCCGCCTGGGCAGGGCAGCCTCTGGCTCAGCTGCTGAGCTTTGTGATGGAGTTAATTGTCCCTTGAGACTTTATTCTCTGAAAAAAAAAAAAACCACCATGAGGAGAGGAACAGAAAACCTTTTGGAAAGGCGGTACTTTGGAAAAAAAAATCTCCTCTAGCTCATCCTCACCCACTTGCCCAGGGCACGGGCACAGCAACCGCATCCCGCTGCGGGGAGGAGGACCTGCCCTTGCCTTCCACTTCCATCCTCTGCTTCTGCTTCCAGGGAAAAACGTCCCCCCAAAACAGCCCCAGGGTGAACAGATTCCTTCTGGCCCCGAGCCGCTACCACTCTGTCTTCTTGTGTTTGCTGGATCCTGACTCCCCTTACCCCGGGGAGGGGAATTTCCCTCCTGAGAGGTGCCGAACCTCCTCGGGGAGGTGTGGTGGTGCTGTAGCATTTCTCCTGGCATTGGGATCCCGGAGACCAAACCCCCACACACACCCCATACCCCCTTGTCCCACTGCAGTATTAATTGCCCCTTCTAATTGCACTCTGCAGGGGGGACCTACAGTATTCGCTGCTCTCTGGTGTTGGCTTCTCCTGGATTTATCCACAGCCTTACCGGCCCCTGAGGGTGGCTCGTAATTCCTCTGAAGTGTAGAAACCCTGACAGCAAACCTGAGCAGTAAGGAAATAACCAAAGCAGCCCTGAGTTGTTCCTCCTCTATTTCATTTCCCCCTTCTTTGTTCTTCCTCCTCCGGACCCTGTTCAACTGTGTGGAACTTAAAGCCATGGAATTAAAAAGAAAAAACATATATATGTATATAGATGTATATCTATATATTGCAGATACACAAGTTGTTTGTATCCAGGACATAAACCTGGGTGTGAAACGGCTCTCTGAGTTGCACCTACGTGTTGTTTCTCTTCCCTGGGCTGCTGAAAGCTGGGGGGGCAGCGTTGGAGGGGGAGCAGCAGAGCAGGGCCAGGCTACAAGCAATGCTCTGCGGGGGGCCCTATGGGGACCCCCTTTGGTGCAGGATTGGGGCCTGGCTCATCCCCCTCCGCCTCTCGAGCTGATGGGGACAGCGGGTTCCCTGCGGCCACAGCTCCTCCTCGTCCCTGTGGGCGTTTGGCCTCGCCTGCTCTATCTGTGCTTTGGTCCTGTGCCCCTGCAGCGCCCCAGTGCTAAACCTTCCCAGCACCGCCCGCAGCCAGTGGTGCTGAAATTAAAAAAAATATATATATATATAAAGAGGATGGGAGAGAGACTGGGCAGGGGGATGCTGCGGGCACTGGAGGCAGCCCAGGCGAGGGCTGAGCTGTGCAAAGTCGCCGTTCAAATGCCCGAGCAGGAGCAGGATGCGGCCAAAGCCGGGCAGGTGATCCAGGGTGGGGGGTACAGGGGGGTGCTGCCCGCCACCGGCGCTCAGAAGGGCTCCACGTAATTGCCAGGGAAGAAACCTGCTTCCTCGCCCATGACTCCCTCGCACCAGCCGTCCGAGTAGCGCCGCGTGACGAAGAGGAGGGTGCCGGGCTGGAAGGAGAGCTCGTTGTCCTTCTGCCGCGTGTAGGGGTAGAGGGCCACCACTGCGAGGAGGGAGAGAGGGGCCATGGAGCCCAGCAAGGCCCCCCCCAGGGGGCAGGGTGCCACCGGGAAGGGCAGGAGGGGGGGATGTGAGCCCAGCAGACCCCAGTGTCACTGGTTGTCCCAGCCCTGGCCCGTGCCGGGGCTCAACCGCAATCCCCACGGCAGAGATCAGGAGGATGTGGGGGGCCACCGTACCTTTCTCCAGGTAACTCTCCGGGACCCAGGGGGGGTCCTCTGCGGCGGGCGGTGGCGGCAGGGCCAAGTCCTCAAAGTCAGGCAAAGCTGGTGGTGGCGGTGGCGGCAGCGGCTCGAGGTCGTTGGGGGCTGCGAAACCCCCTCAAAAATCAGTGAGGGATGAAGGGCACCATGGGCGGGTGGGGCAGAAGGCACATGCAGCCCCCCCACCCCCCAAGTCCAGATAAGCATCCCTGGAGCACCGAGCACTCACCTGGGGGGATGAAGTCCAGGGGGGGCACAGCCAGGTCCCCCGGTGGGCGCAGCTCCCCCGGGAGAGGGGGGGCCGGCGGGATGGCGGGCGGTGGGGATGGCCCCGCCGGGGGGGGCAGCAGCGGTGGCGGGGGGGGGACACCTTCACCGGGGGCTGCCGGGGCTCCGCTCGAGCTGAGGGTGGAGAGGTGGTGGTGTCGGGGGGGGGGCGGGGGCTGGCTGTGCCCCCCCACTCTTTGAATACAGACACTTGCCCTATGCCAGGACGAGGTGGTCACCGTGTGGGCAGGAGATCCTGGCGCCCGTGTGCAAACCCTGCACAAACCCTCTCCCCGCTCTGTGCCTCGTTTTCCCCATCAGGGACCCTCTCCCATAAGAACATATTTTAACTCTAGAGACAAACAAGCCCCAAGTAGCAAATCCCCCACTCCCACCCCCCCGATTTTTCATCAAAACCCCTTTGCAGCAAAACTTCCCCCGAGCAGCAGAGTGACGGCGACTGTCCTGGGCTCCCGTGACCCCCCCAGGCCCTCCCAGCACCCCTGGGCAGCGCCGGCACCTGACGGATATCAGCGAGGAGGTGGAGGAGGCCGCAGAGAGCTTCCCCTCGGGGACCACGGGCGGCTGGATGGGCTCGGGGACGCGGGTGCTTCTCCTGGGGGCAGAGAAGCTGTTGAGCCCCCAGCCCGGCTGGGGACCCCGATGGCAGCAGCACCGGGGTGAGCCCGCGGTGCAGCCTGTGGCTCTGTCCCCCGCCTTGTCACCTGCTTGGTGACACAGACAAAGCCCCCAACCCCGCACCCATCTCCACCCACAGCCTCACCCCAGGGTGCCCACGGCCTGCGCCGCCGACTTGATCCCCTTCCGAGCCAGGGTGCCGGTGCGGGACAGCTGGGTGCTGTGGTCCTGCGGGCACAGGGAGACACGGAGACGCGACGTGGCCGCGGCTGCCCCACAAACTCATTGCACCCCAGAGGGCTGCGACTCCCCCCTTTCCTCCCCTCTCTGGGGGAAGCAGCACCCCGAGGTCTCTGCTGGGCCCCCCTCCGACCTCGCCGAGCGGAAGGAGCCGCCGGCGCTGGGGTGCGGAGGCGGCCGAGAGGCGCCCGGCACCGTGGGAACCGCGGCCCCAGCGCCGCCACTTCCCCTCCAGCCCCACGGCAGCTTCACCGGGGGGTTCGTGCCTGCGAGGCTGCCGAAACCACCCCCACCCCCCCGTCCTGTGGGCGCCTTCCTGCCCCGGTGGTTTCGGTGCTGTGAAAGATATCACAGGGGTGAGAGCATCACGGCTCAGCGCTGGCATTTGCCATGCGGTTTGTGCCTCAGTTTCCCTCTGCTGCATTGGGCCATGTCCCCCCTCCTCGAGCTGGGACCACTGAGCGCCGGTGGGATGAGGCCCGGAGTGGGCTGCGGGGCACGGACAGACCCCACTTCTCCCTCAAGGAGGGGTTTGAGCCCATCAGTGCGATTGTGGGGACTGAGAAAGCCCATCCAAGCCCCTGCAGGCCATCCCCCTCGCCCTGGGCTGACCTTTATCCCGTGGCCGACGTCATCCAGGACGTTGAAGTTGAGGGGTTTCCTGTAGTAGGGCTCCAGGCAGGGCGGGCTGGGGGGGGCCATGATCTTCTGGTAGGATGGGAACCTCTTGCTGACGGTCAGCGAGCCGATCTCCCGGCGAGACACCTTCTCCTTGTGCATGTCGACCCTCTGCGGAGCTGACATTGTCCCCACCGTCCCATCCCAGGTTCTCCCCACCTCCAGCTGCCCCCTTCAAGTCCCACTGCCCTTCCCAGCCGTCTCCCTGCCTGCAAGGGAGGGGTTTCAGGGAAGGATCAGGGTTGAACATGAACCCCCCCAGCCCAGGCAAAGCCAGGGGGACAGATCCTGCTCTGCTCCAGCACAGCAGAGCGAGCGATGCCCTTGATGCCACCACAGCAGGTTTGGCCCTTCCTAAAGCAGCAGATGGGGGGACGGGGCAGTTGTGGGGGTGTGGATGAGTGAGCCTTGACCAGCCCATAAGCTGTTTTCCTGCTGCTTCCAGCATGACCACAAGGTCCCGTCTCCTCCTGTGGCTGGAAAGGCTCCAGGCGGCTTCCAAGTGCCAGGAAGAGGGCGGGTGGCCCCGAGACTCCACATCGGTGTCCCAAAGCTCAGGGAGGACAAGGCCAGGCCACAGCGAGGGGAAAGCGCAGCAGCCAGGCCAACACCCTGCGCCCCAACACTCCACTTCGGCTCCTCTGAGATTTCCTGGGCGATTCCCACAGTCCCCTCCACTGGGATTTTCAAGTGCCCAGACTGGGAGAACAACCCAGAGACCAGTTTCTCAGGCCCAGTTGGACTCATCCCCTCCGTGATGCCTCGGGTGACCCCACCACGACCCAAAGAGATGGTCTTGCATTGCCACTGCAAGGTGATGCTACGGGGAGCTGACGGGCTCTTGAAGCTGCAGGGAAGGAGGGTTTCAGCCCCTTCGAGCTGCCCAGACCCCCTTGCCCAGTGCCCACCCCCTTCTCAGGACACAAACCCCAGCACTGGTCAGAGGAACGTCCCTACCTGGGCCACGCAGCCAACGTCGGCCTCCACCTTCCGCAGCTCGGCCGCCTGCAGGTCCAGCAGCCGGAGGAAGGCAGTGGCCAGGCTGCTGACCTGGTACGTCACGCTGGCCAGGGACTGCGTGCTCAGAGCCATCGTCTCCTCCAGCGCCTTCTGCTTGTCACTGGCCTGGAGGGGGAAACCCAGACGGTCATTCGAGCCCACCCCATGCGGCCACCGCTGCCGTGGACCTTCACGCTGGAGTCACACGATAGCAGAGATGCTTCCTTCTGCTTTCCAAATGCATCAAACTTCCTCCGGCTCTGCCGGCAGGACACACGGGCCAGGCAGCAGCACTTGGCTTTTCTAGCACCAGGGATTCACCAGGATTCCTCCCCAGGATGCTGCTGGTTCGGCTGGTGCTGAGTGCCTGGCACAGCCTCCTGCCAGGCATGGGACAGTCAGCTGTGTCACCATTCAGCCAGGCATGGGACAGTCGGCTGTGTCACCATTCAGCCAGGCATGGGACAGTCGGCTGTGTCACCAGTCAGCCAGGCGTGGGACAGTCGGCTGTGTCACCAGCCATGCTGGCGACGGTGTCTCTGAGTAGTTCAGCACGTTTCCCCTTCAGCTCCGTGCTGGCAGATCCAACCCCATGGGAGCAGCTTTGGCTGGAGCCAGCGGGGCCACTGACACGGGCTCTGCAGAGCCCACAGGGATCCCCCCAGCCAAGACACCCTCCCCAGCAAACAGGGCCAGAACAAGCCTTTTCCCTCCTATTTTATCCCAAAAGCTCCCGCCCCCCCTTCTCTCAGACAGAGAGGAGGAGGAGGAGGGATGCTGATGGCGGCAGAGCTCCACACTTGCTCTGCATGTGCAGGCACCCAGCTCGCCCCTGCCCTGCCAGGAGGCACCTCTGAAAGCCTGGGGACAGCCCTGGCAGGGCTGATGTCCCTTGTCCCCTCTCAAGGCTTCTCCAGAGGCACCAAACCACCAGAGAACTCTCCCTTCACCCCAAACCCACCCCGAGAGCCGAGCAGAAAAGCTGCAGTGAAGCAAGAGGGGAAACCGAGGCACAAGAAAATAAAAACAGCGGCAGGCGATGCTCGGTAGGAAGCTAAGAGGGAGGGTCAGGACCCCATCCCCGAGGGCAGAACCTTCACCGTCACCCACCAGCCACCCCCCTGGGACCACCATCGCACCGGGGCTCCATCCCCAGCCTCACACCCAGCCCCAAAGCTCGCCCCACGGTGTCCCCGTCCCCCCCCCACCTGCAGGTAGTTGCTCTCGCAGTAGTCGGCGACCCTGTGGAGGTTGCAGTGGTGGTCGCGCAGGACCTGCCGGCCCGCGGGGATGTCGCGCTGCTGCAGCTGCTCCAGCTCCGACATGGTGCTGGGCTCAGCTCCCACTTCCTCCCCGGCCGCCTCGGCGCCGCGTTTTGAAGCTCGCGGCGGTGCTGACGCAGGGCCCGTGGGCGCCGTGGTGTCCCCGTCCCCCCTCCCCGAGGGACACCCCGTGAGCACGGAGCCCACCCCAGAGCCACCTTCACATCTTGGCCCTCTGGAGAGCTGGGGGTGGTGAGGAAAAGTTGGGGGGGGGGGGGGGGGAGAGGGCCAGTGGGGAGGAAGGCAACGTAACCCCAGCCCCGTGGGGGATGTGTTGGGGGGCAGCCCCGGGGGTCACGCCAAGGGGGCAGGGGGTGAGTGTGGGTGAGGTGGTGAAGGATGGGAGTCACGGAGGAACTGGCGGTGCAGGGCGGGGGGTGAGCAACAGAAAAAGATCCTGACCCCCATCTCTGCCACCTGCACCCACCCTCCACGAGCCGCTGCCGCCCTCCCGGTGGGTGTGGGGCTGAGCCGGGCTGGGCGGCAGCCGGGGGGGGGGGGGGGATTCCCTTCCCCTCGCCTTTATCAGCTGGGCAGGAGATAGAGCCAAGGGCAGCGTGTCCGCTGCCAGGTCCTGGAAAAGCCCCGTGTGCCCCGGGCACCCCCCACAGCACTGTCACACGCAGGATCCTTCAGGTTGGAAAAGCCCCTCGGGATCATCGAGTCCAACCCTCGGCCCGACTCTACAAAGTTCTGCCCTACCCCACATCCCCCACAGCTCATCCCAACGGCCCTTAAACCCCCCCAGGGATGGGGACTCCCCCCTCCCTGGGCAGCCTGTTCCACTCTCTGACCACTCTTGCTGGGAAACATTTTTTCCTCCTGCCCAGCCTGAGCCTCCCCTGTTGCAGTTTCAAGCCGTTCCCTCTTGTCCTGTCCCTGATCCCCTGTGACCTGTCCCGGTCCCCCCGACCTCGCTCAGCTCAGCGGGATGTGACAAGTGACCCCACGGAGGTGCCGTCCTTCCCTCGCCTGGGACAAGGCGTCCTTCTCCCTGCTCTGCTTAACAACCTTTCACACCCCCACGGGTGAGGCTGTTTCGAGGACAGGAAATTCCCACTTCCCCAGTGCTTGGAAATCCCCCTCCGCCTCCTCCTCCCCAGGCAGGTCCCTCCTTGGGGCCTCCCAGACTCTGCCCTCAGCCCCAGCAACTTCACACCAGCCAGACAAGAGCAAAACCCACGTTAGGGCTCGGCCCTTCCTGAGCCCGCAGCCCCACCAGCACAAGGACAAGGGAAATGATGAATTTCCTCCAGGACCAGCCCAGCTCCTTACACCCTGAAGGACCAAGAGCCACCCGTGCTGCTCCCGGCCCCCGAGGAGGCTGCGCCAGCCCCCCAGAAGTGCTCTCACCCTCGCCCCCCTCCTCTCCATCCCCTCCTAAACTCGGGGAAAGCTGCTGCGATTCCTACAGGGCCAGTCCCTCCATCCCGGGCAGGGCAGGAGCTCAAGAGCTTCCCAGGTGCCCCAGCCCCTCCACCCCATCCTTCCAGCCCCTCCCCACAGCCCCAGCCCCGATTATCCTTATTTAAGGCTAATGCCCAACACCTGACCAGCTTATTCTCCTGAGTCTATTATCAGCTTAAGGCCCAAAGACATCTGCTCCCCACCACCCTTCCGGAGAGCTGACGGAGTCTTCAAGCCTGGAGCAAGAGAGCAAAGGCTCAGTCGACGGCATCTCCTCTCAGCTGCATCTCTGAACATCCCCACCGCTGAGAGGGGCAGCGCCTCATCCCCAGAGGTAAGTGGCTTTGCTCCCTCCAGGTACAAATGGCATCGTGGGGTCCAGCCGGTTTGGGAGCCTCCGCTCCGTGGCTGTGCCACAGATTTTGGCTCCTCACGCTCTGCCACGAGCATCTCCCGGGGTGTCAACGGGGAGAGAGAGGCACCAGGCACGCACACCACTGCAGAAAACCAGCAGTGTCTGGGACACGAAAGCTTGACACCTTCCAAAGCAGGGCCAAGGCATATTTTGGCTGAATCACATTGACTTTATTTAGAAGGTTGTGGCTATGCTTTCAAACCCAAGTTTTAACACAGGAACAGATCTCAGCAGCACAAACCAGCTGTGTGGGAATCTCATCTAATCCTTGGATGGGCTTTTGTGAAAAAAAGAGCTGGGCTTTTCCAACCCACACAGCCTCAAAAGCTTTCAGTCACAGCAAGCAACGCCTCTGCGTGCAAATAGGCAAGGTGACAGCAGTGAAGGGGCCATAATCCATGTTATCACTTACCTGAGGAGAAAGCACAAGGAGGGGAGAGAAGAAAAAAAAAGGAGAAAAGATACTTAATTCCTCAGAAAACTTGCATCTTGCCCAGGCACCGGACACTGATGAGGAAGGTCTAGTTTGCAGATCTGGGCATCCAGGTTCTCCCCTGAGGCTCCGACAGCTCCAAGGCAGCAGCTTTTCTCCCGGCTCAGCCAGCCCCACTCAACTGGCCACTCGTGTCCTGGGGAAACAGCCTCTGTGGTAGCCAAGACCCCTCTAAAAACCAGGCTGGATCCTCCTCCACTGCCCCCGAACTGCATCTGTCACTCGATGTGCCTGCTGAGAACAAGCAAACGAAAATCTGGGTACAGCAGATGTTGCAAGAAGGGTTTTTGAAAGGTGCCTGAAAGGTGTCTTCTCCCGCCTCTTTTTTTTTTTTTTTTTTTTTTTTTTACCACCAGCCCATCTCTCACTGTGGGGGTAGCTGAGACATTAGTGCTGTTTGCAACTCTGTCACAGGGCCAAAGCAACAGTCCTAATGTGTCTTAGAAGCCCAGCTCTACATTAATAACGAGCCGTTTCCCCACGGTTACAGGGCAAAATGGCTCAGGACATGACAGAGAAGGAGCTGCTGAAGATGGAGCTGGATCAGCTGAAGAAGGAGGTGAAGAACGAGAGGCAAATGGTGAGTCTTCCACCCAGAACACAAAAGGGCTGTTCCCTGGGGTAACTTTTGGGCCTGATCATGCTGCAAAGAACCACAACCCCTGAAATTAAACCTCAAACACAGGCAGAAGCATGTGCACTCGCACCTCTCCCCTCAAGGCAAACATCCCCCTCAGGCTCAGCCTCATGCCCCAGAGCCCAAGGACTGCAGCCCCGCACCCAGCGAGGTGCCTGTAGCACCCTGGGGCTGCTGGGTGGGGTGGTCGTGGCCACGGTTCCCCTCTCCGGGCTGTTCAAACGGGTTTGTAGGGAGCTGACGAGCGGGAGCGCAGCTCTGCGGTGAGGATTCCATCCCATAACCAACACGGAGCGTCTCCTTCCCCGGCAGGTCTCCAAGACTGGCAAAGAGATCAAGGAGTACATCGAGTCCATGGCGGGCGAGGACCCGCTGCTGAAAGGAGTCCCCGAGGACAAGAACCCCTTTAAGGAGAAGGGTGGCTGTACAATAAGCTGATCGCCCCCGCGGCTGTCACTGCCGGGCACGGGGATGTTCCCGTGTGGAAACCAAGACTGTCAAAAATCTGCTTTCCCTGTAGTCTGACTTCAGCACTGGGGAGTCCAGAACCAAAGCGTAGCACATCTAAACTATGACAAAAGGAGAAAAAAAAAAAAAAAGAGAAAAGAAAAAAGGAAAAAAAAAAAATTACCCCACTGCCACCGGAGATGAGGTTCAGCAGCCAGCACAGTGTGTGCTTTTGGGCTCTCATGGCTGATCTATATTTGACTTCCTGCAAGCAAAACTTCTGCATTTTTAGCAGCCAGCAGCAAACTGGGCTTTAACGAAAGCACAGAACTGCGTCTGGTCTCACACTTCTCCAAGCAGCCCAGTGCTGAGCCAAGCCCCCCCCCTTGCTGCAGAAAAGCCTCCCAGCAGCACTTTGCTCAAGTCGGTCCTTCTCGGTGCCTCAGTTTCCCCACCTGGCAGAGGAAAGCAATACTCACCGCATTGTTTTGGGACTTCCAGGGGTTTGAAGCTTTATTCTCTTTACTCCTACTCTGTTGATCACCGCTCGCACCCACCAGGCAGCTGGCAGGGAGCAGGGCTGGGTGGGCTTCCCCCAACGCAGGGTAGAGCACAGGCAGGAGCGAGGCCCCAGGCAGCTTGTTCAAACCCTCACCCTGCCTCTGAGTCTCGCTTCCTCCACCCCTGGAAAGCCCCTGGCAGCCGTGGGAAAGCAAGCCCAGGGCTGTCAGGTCCTGCCTGTGACCCTGGTGGCTCTGAGCAGTTGCCTCTGCTTCACCCCCAGCTCCCCTCTGCCGCTGCCACCGGGCCCCATGCGGGCAGAGGGGCTGCACGTCGCGGCCCGCCGTGTCCCGTCAGTGATGGGGATGACTTGGGACAGGCAGTTTGCGGGGGGACAGCAGCTCCCTGGAGCAAGACAGGACTCACAAAGCCCTAAGCTAGCAATGCCAGGCCCTAAACCTCCTGCTCCCCAAGGCAGCTCTTTTCTAGGACAAATTTCATCCTCTGCTCGGTAGAAAAAAAACCACATCAGCTGGGGCACAGCCAGCTTCCGAGGTCAGCAGGGTGATACTTCAGGGAAGATTTGTGGGGTTTGGTTTTCTGGGGTGTTAGGATTCTTTTGTTCTTGTTTGGGGTTTTTTAAATCCATCACAGCTACATATTCTTTGGGGAAAAACTCTCCAAACTTCCCCAATCAATATCAAACAGAAGCAGCAGCTCTTTTTTCTTTCTCAGAGTCCCTCAGGTCCTGCTGCAGGCTGTCCCCATCCCACTTCTGCTTCATGCTAGCCCACCTCTGACACAGCAGCAGCCCTCAGGCCCACAGTGAAACTCCCCTGGGGCTCAGCGCGGAGGTTACACACGTCCCAGGGCAGATTTACACACAGAGTAAGACGACAGCCACAAACTCAAGGCAGAAACAAACCTCTTCCCCCCCCCCCCAGTGTTTGGGAAGAGACGATGGTGCAGCAGGTACTCGCTGCGGGTTGGGAACGGTGTGGGGTTACTGGGACACCGGGGTTCCAGGAGCACGTGGAGATGGGCCTGGGACTAGTTTCAACATGGCACTCGCAAGGAAATTGCTTTTGACCCCACTTGGAGCAGCGTTTTCCTACCTGCTGGTCTCATGGATGGGCCAGCCCAGCTCAGCCCGGTGTCCATGGGGCTGGGGGGGACCCCTTGGCACTTCAGCTCCAGAGACACCCCAAGGTCGGGGGTTCCCTGGCAGAGGACTGACACAAGGAAGAGGCTTTTCCTCAGGCAGGGGGTCTCCGTCACTCCTTGCAGCCAGTACCTCCGCTCCGTGTCCTTGTCTAGCCATAAAAAAAAAAAAAAAAAAAAAAAAAGACAAAAATAAATGTGGTGGTGGTTTTGTTCTTTCCTGCAGACGTTAAATAAACCCACCAGCTCGACCATTGCCTCTGTCTTTCCTGCGGCGGCGAGGGGCAGGGTTGTGAGGCCGCTGGCTCAGCCTGGGCCTGGCTCTTAAACCAAAGCAGAGCAGCAGAGCCCGGTCTGCCTAAACCAGGGTGATAACCCCATCGGGTTCCTGGTGCTCAGTAGGGATTGACCCGTTAATCGGCTGGAAACCCGCGTCAGAGCCGGCTAAACCACTGCTGAAGGGATTTAGGGCGACCCCGGCCTAACGGCGGCTTAAGCCAAGGCCAGGCCTTCAGTGCCGATTGCCCACCCGCGGCCGCGAACCCGCGGCCGAGAGTCGTCGCTTCATTACAACGCGTTGGGAGGCGGGACGGAGCGCGCTTACAGCCAATAGAAACGCGGGTAAGCGAGAATGTCATCCCGCGCGCCCAATCAGCGCTGGGAAGAGGGAGAATGGGAGGGGGCTGCCGGCGCATGCGTAGCGAAGTGCCGACGCCCCCGCACAAAATGGAGCCCGGCGGGAGGAGGCAAGGCGGTGTTAAAACCCACCCCCAGCTCTCCCTTCCCGGTTCGTAGCCGCCACCCTCCGCATTTCCGAAAGCGGCGGCCAAAAGTTTTTTTTTTTTAAAAAAAATTAAAATATAAAAATACACCAAAAAAAAAAACAAAAAACAAAAAACAACCCGCGAGGTCCCACCGAGATTTGAACTCGGATCGCTGGATTCAAAGTCCAGAGTGCTAACCATTACACCATGGGACCGCTACGTGGACAACTCGGCCTCGTGCTCTCAGTCTATTTCTTCGCCCACGGGGGAAATTTTCACACCCCCCCCCAACCCTTTGAATCCCGTTTTGGGTCCCCCCCATCACCCCAGGGGCAGCCTCCGGATCCTCCCTGGGGGGCTCAAGGGCACCGAGAGCGACCTTCGGTCGCTCTCGGTGCCCTTGAGCCCCCCTGGAGGATCCGGAGGCTGCAGCATCCCGATGGAGGGGGTGTGGTGGGTGGGTGTGTGTGTAAACATCCCCACCCACAAAAAAAAAAATCCATTAATTATTCCTCCAACCCCCCCTTAAATCACGATACTGGCCCCATTCGGGTGCTACCGGCAGCAGCGAGAGGCTGGGATATCCCCCAGCTTCGCTGCTCCTCATCCTCAACTCTCAATAATCGTTGCCTCACGGGGTTTTTTTTCTCTCTTTTCCTCATTTATCCGCTTCCTTTCTCCATTTATCCCTCTGTTTCCCCTTCCTTTCTCCCTTAGTTCCCCTTCCTTCCTCCCTTTCTCCCCCCTTCCTTAATCCCTTCATCCCTCTACTTCCCCCTCCCTTCCTCCCTTTATCCCTTATTTCCCCTTCCTCCCTCTATTTCCCCTTTCTTCCTCCCTCTATTTCCCCCTTCCTTCCTCCCTTCATCCCTTATTTCCCCTTTCTTCCTCCCTTCATCCCTTATTTCCCCCTTCCTTCCTCTATTTCCCCTTTCTTCCTCCCTTCATCCCTTATTTCCCCCTTTCTTCCTCCCTTCATCCCTTATTTCCCCCTTCCTTCCTCCCTTCATCCCTTATTTCCCCTTTCTTCCTCCCTTCATCCCTTATTTCCCCCCTCTTCCTCCCTTCCTTCCTCTATTTCCCCTTTCTTCCTCCCTTCATCCCTTATTTCCCCCTTTCTTCCTCCCTTCATCCCTTATTTCCCCCTTCCTTCCTCCCTTCATCCCTTATTTCCCCTTTCTTCCTCCCTTCATCCCTTATTTCCCCCCTCTTCCTCCCTTCATCCCTTATTTCCCCTTTCTTCCTCCCTTCATCCCTTATTTCCCCCCTCTTCCTCCCTTCATCCCTTATTTCCCCCTTCCTTCCTCCCTTCATCCCTTATTTCCCCCTTTCTTCCTCCCTTCATCCCTTATTTCCCCTTTCTTCCTCCCTTCATCCCTTATTTCCCCCCTCTTCCTCCCTTCATCCCTTATTTCCCCTTTCTTCCTCCCTTCATCCCTTATTTCCCCCCTCTTCCTCCCTTCATCCCTTATTTCCCCCCCTCTTCCTCCCTTCATCCCTTAATTCCCCCTTCCTTACTCTATTTTTCCTCATTTCCCCCCTTCTCTCTTTTAACTCAATTCCCCCCTTTCTTTCTCTATTTTTTCCTCTATTCCCTCCTTTATTTCTCTATCCCCCCCCCCTTTATTTCTACCTTTCTTCCTCCCCCCTACCCCATATAAACACACAAAACCAGTATAAGGTGGGGTTTTTTTGCTTGTTTGTTGGTTTTTTATTATTATTATCATTTTTAAAAATGAAACAGTGGAGTAAAGCGGTTTGTGGCAAAAAAAAAAAAAAAAATCCAAAAAAAAAACAACCCGCTGGAAGAGAAATGGAGCCCACGTCCATCCGTAATCCCAACTCCACATCCAAGCCAACAAACTGCCTCACGCGAGGGGACAAGGGAAGAACACGGATTAGAAGAGGCAAGGAGGAGAGGGAGGGGGGAAAGGGCAAAAAGAAACAAATCAGCTGAAAAGAGGAAAAACAATATCATTACAGAAAAGTACAATTTTTTTTTTTCTGAATAGTCTGAAATTGTATTGGGGCAGCTGCCAGTAGAAGCAGCACCCTCGGGTGCACCCATCCGGTGGATGAGGAGGTGCTGGGTGCTCCCGGAGGCAGGGTGCAGAGTGATACAGCACCCCAACTTCAGCTCGATCACCCCCCTCATGCTGCCATCAACCCGCTGCTGCAGTCCTGCCCCAAAAAGCTGCTAGGAAAAAAAAAAAAACCCAAACCAAAAAACAACCATCGACTGCAATTCCGCCAGCAAAAAACTAGGGTTCAGCCCCACCGGGCTGGGGGAGCGAGGAGGATGGAGGTGTACTGCTGATGAAAGAAGTAAATATCCAAGTTCAAAAGGAAAAAAAAAAAAAAAAAGTCATGGAAGATAGAGCATTCAAAAAAAAAAAAAAATCAGTCACAACCAAACATTTCGGACTGCTGAGGTCTGGAGCTTTTACAACTAATGACCACTTTAAAGTGAAAAGAAAGCCCATAAATTCTATTTTTAAAGAACATTTTTCTTTGGAAAAAAGAGAGTAATTTTTTTTTTTTTTTTTTTTTCCCCTAAACTACAGCATGTGGAGTTGCCACTACCTAGTTTTTTTAATCTATTGTCGCTAAGAGGTAGATAAACAAAAATGAATTGGTTATATATAAGGTCGTGCCCCTGGGTTTGACGTGCGGTGATGCTGAGGGACTCCACGGGCACCGGCCGCTCGGGGCTCTCAGGAAATCTCGGGCTTCACGGGGGGGGGGGGGGGGATTTTGCCTCCTCTGGAGCCACCAGAAAATTTGTCGGGTTTCGATTCGGCCGCAGGAACCGACAGAGGCGGCAGTGACACAGGGGGGAGTCACGGTTTAGGGCCAGATTTCCTCCTGAAGTCAAGGAATTTGATCCCGAGATTCATCCAGATGCGTTTTAAACGAACCGACGCGATTAAACTGCTGGGTAACAAACACTCGCACCAATTATGGCCATTTTAAGGGTTATTTTCTGCCCTGATTCTGGTCAATCCCATCAATTTTCCAGGATGTTCTGCCCAGCGCCATTCCCTGCCTCCCGTGGGCAGCTCTGCCAGGCTCGTGCTCCGGATCAGCCCTTCCCACCCCAAAACATCAGCGAACTCCTTCCCGCTGGACTTAAGTGTTTCTTTGCAGAGACCATTTCCCAAACTTGTCCAAAATTTAAAAAAAAAAAAAAAAAGCTTCAGTTCTGTTTCAGTTCTGTCGTACATCCCAACTCCTGGGGTTTAAATTATTAAATTCTTTTAAAAAAATTTTTTCTTTTTTTTTTTTTAAGCAAAAAAATCCCTTTCGCTGTTAGCTCGGGCTGATCGGCAGCACCCAAATATTATCCACAGTTCATAACCCACCGCTCTGCCACGCTGGCGGGTCCAGCAGAGCATCTCCCCCCCCCGCCGCCCACAGAGGTATTCAACAAAAAAACTCAAGAATTCTGTAACGTACAGTAAAGCAGCAGGGATCAAACGCACACCCCAGTCAGCCCAGGGCTGACTTTTGGGTCTGACTCAGCCCCCAGCCCATCCTGCCACCCTTCTGGCATCCTCCAGAGCCTTCCTCCTCGGCTCTCCTCTTCCTCCTCCTCCACCACACAGCTCTACCTAACCGCAGGGCATCGAACCAGGAGGTCAAAACTGCCTCCCCCACCACCAGTCGGGAGGGTCTCTGCTGAGCTCGGGGGTGCCAGAGGCCAGATCCTGCCGTGGGGGGTGATGAGGGACCCCCCCATCGGTCCCTCGGGGCTCCCTGTCAGCTCTGAGGTAGTTTTGTACGTGTACGTTTCCAGCTCGCAGCACCTGCACCGTCTCCAAAAAAAAAAATAATAAAAAATTCATGATTTTAAGAGCCTCTGGCTGGTTTTGCTCTGCTCTGAATCTCATCCACAATCACAAATGAGTTTAAAAAAAAGAAATAACATTTAAAAAAAAAAAAAATCAAAGAAAAATAGTAAGAAGAAAGGCTTATTCAACCGAATGGGGACGCATCTCTCTCTTCCCCACGCGCTGCCGATGTGGAGCCGCCGTTGGGCTTCCCGAATTAATTCCAAGCTTTGACCAGTTATTGCCAAGCACCTGCTCCGAGGCCACTTCCCAAGCGCCGGGTACCCGGCCCGTGGCCACCCACCTCCGACCAGCAGCTCGAAGCCTCCCGAGCCCAAAGCAGGGCTCGTTCCCACCGCCCCATCGCTGCTTCCAGCTCCCAAAGCCAATCCACAGCCAAATCCTGCACCCTCCGGCCGGGAAAGCCCACGGCCAGACTCAACAAGGCACAGCCCAAGCGGCTGCCGGGAGCCAGCGCGTTAGGAGGATGCTTAAATATTTCTGTGCCCTCTCAGGAGAATACACGTTTCACAGGATCACACCGATTTCATCCAAACAAAAGAAAAAGCTACAACGGAAAAACAAACAAACAAAAAAAAGAAATTAAAAACGATCAAAAAAAAAAAAAAAATCAGAACCCAAAAAAAACACCCCAACCCTCAGTTACTAAATTCTCCAAAAATAAGAAAGTTGCAAAAATATCAAAAGCCTATGTTGTGTGGACCAGCAGGGGACAGGGAGGGAAGACCTACATCAATAAAACGAAATTAAATTAACGTCTTCAACTGTCTTATAGCAAGTCTGCGTTTCTGATCTTTTTTTTTTTTTTCAGAGTCTAGAAAACACTCAAAATAGTTGAAGCTAGAAATTAATTTTTTTTTTTTTTTCTGGCACTGATTAACTACCTGACTAACTTTTACTGCTTTCTTCTTTTTTTTTTTTTTTTTTTTATTTAGTGCACTAAAAAAAAAAAAAATAAAACAAACCCAAAACCTAATGCCCAGGAAACAAAAAAAATGTAGCTTAGAGGCAGGGTTTTTTTCAGTATTTACAATGGATTTTCCTCTAGTTTGACTCCGTAAAACCCTTCCAGTCTGTCAGCCAGGTCAGGCTGCAGGGAGGGAACACGGCCCCAGGATCGCTGCTGAGCCCACAGATGCTCTTAGCGGCTGAGAACGCGTTCAGAGCTTGGAAAAGAAGAAACATTAGCTGGGATTTTGGGAAAATTTTTTTTTTTTTTGCCTTTTTCTCTTTTTCTCCAGCTGAATGGCAAAAGAAGACTCTGACAGCATTAAAAACGAGGCGAACCCCCATATCCAAGTCTCTCCGTAACGCGGCGGCGGCGGCTCGTTCCGGTGATGCTTTGCACAGGACACGGCACCGAGGAGCTCAAAGTGCTTCCAAAGACGGGGAATTTGTTCATCCTCACACCAGCCCTGTGAGGTAGGAGAGCAGCATCACCCCCACGGGGGAAACTGAGGCACGGAGAAGTGCTTTGCTTAGCGTCCTTTCCTTCCTGCCCCGTGGCAGGAGAGGCAGCCAGCAGCACAAGCTCTGCCTGCTCGCTGCCTGCAACTCCTCCTCGGCATGACCCAGCCGCAGAAACCCACTTTACCCTGTTCCCCAAATCCTGCCTGGAGGCTCCCTACGTCCCCCTGCTCCAACTTAAAAGCTCCACATCCTTCCTCACCACACAGACAAGGATGTTTCAGGACAGCAGCTGACCACCCCCCCCCCCCGTGCATCCCAGGATGGGGCAGGGCTGAGGCTGCTCCTTGCTCACAGAGGGGAAAAAAAAAAAAATTAAAAAAACCAAAACAAATTATTTCTGCTAGGATAAAAGCACGGCAGAGAGGAGCTGATAGCATCTCTCACCCCTCCATGAGGATGTTCCCCCTAAATTACCTTTTATTCTGGCACAAAGAGAGCGGCTAGAAGAGCTACCACGGGGCCAGGGATCCTTCCTGCTTGCTTTTGGGGTTCACTAGAGCTTTTTTTGTTTTTTTTTTCCTGCTTATTCATTCCAGGCCTGATCCAGGGCTCACTCGCGTCTCCTGCCACCCATCTCACCAACCAGCCACGCCAGGGATCCTGTTTTATCCCGCTCTCGCTCTTCCCAGCTCAGCTTGGCTCCGGAGAAAGATGGGAGATGCTTGGAGGCGTCTTCCTTACTGCAAATCACTTTATATAAATAATTTCCCTTGGGAAAACAAAAGAGATTTCCCCCCTCCCCCCCAGAAAAAGCATCGATCGCTCCTACATTACAGCAGCGGGACCACCTTGGGGGTGGGAAAAAGCATCAAAGGTTTCCCCTGAATCATCAGATTTTTAGGTCAAGATCTTCTCACTGCAACAACCAGATCAACAGGACTGGGGGTGCTTGGGGGGGGATTTGTTGGTTGTTTGGTTTTTTTTTTATCCCTCAATGATACAGTTTGAACCAGTTATCAAAAACGCTTGCTGTTGGAAAAAGACAATTATAATCACCGATGTCTGAATACACTGTTCTGTGCAAGGCTGGGAAAAAAAAAAAAAAAGTAGAGAGCCAGAGATTTCAAGTAATAAGAAACCATTTTTCCTAGGACAAATAATCAGTCTTCCTAAAAAAAAAAAAAAAAAAAAAAAAAAAATGGAATTTTAAAATAAGGAAAACCCCACAGAAGCCCCTCTCCCGCTGCCCTGAGGGGCAGGAGCTGCCAGCCGGGTGCTGCCAAGCCTTAATTTTGTTCTTTTGACCCCAAATTTATGGGAAGAAAAAGGATCCGTGCTTCCCTACCACCAGTGATGGGTCGGATCCCATGCTCCTCACTCACCCCAAAGATTTTCGCGGGAGGGGGGGAAAGAGGCACGGGGCAGCGGGATGGGGATGGCAGCACCCGCTGCTCCCAAATTCACTTTACTACCACCAAATTTCTTGTATTTTTTAACTATCATTCAAGCAAGGGTTGTTTTCCTGCAGGTACAGTGAAAAATAGCAAGATGGGACTTAAAAAAAAAAACAAAAAAAACCCACATGGACCTGTTGGAGTGGGCAGAGAGCTTCAGGCCCATCGGTCCTCGGGGTTGGATTCATCCTCTCTCTCCTCGATGTGCGTTTATATATATATAAAGAAAAAAAAAACAAAATTGGCTCCCGTTAATTTCTCTCTCTCTCCTTCTCACTTTTTTTTTTTTTTTTTTTTTTAAATTGCTTATCCTCGGTAAAACGGAGGCAAATCTCTGTAAAATATTTAACAGCATCATAGTGGAGAAGATGGTTCGACACTGCCTCTGTGGCAACACAGGAGGCCGATTCGTTTGGGTTCTGGGATATATATAAATATATATATATATATATATATGGCTTCCAAGTGTTTGAAAAAAAAATCGCCTGAGCTGGTGTGGTTTAAATACCAGCAAACCCCGTGTACCCCACTTTGCATAGTCAACGCTGCCTAGGAGTCCGTCCTCACATCCCCGGGAGTGGAAGATTTCTGATCCCAAAGCTCTTTAATAATTTGATTTCTCGATGGAGTTGGATTGAGAAAGGCCTTTCAGCCAGTAGCAGGTTTTGGTTGTTGGATTTTTTTTTTTTAAATTCAATTAAAAAAAAAAAAAAAAAAAAAAAGAAAGAAATTAAGGTGGTTTTTTTTTTCCCCCAATTGAAAAAGTTGGTGGGCTCCAATTTGTCCAAGGTCTCAAAGAGTCGCGACATCTGACAGCTCTTGTTTTGTGGTGAAATTCATTAACTGGCTTGAAAAGGCCAAAAAAAAAAAAAAAAAAAAAAAAAGAAGCTGCTGCCATCTTTTCCACTATGTCTGAAATTCCTGTCGTTCTCCATAGAGAGCTCATAACACTTGGTTACCTGCACATAACTCCTGGCTCATAAGAAATTATGAAACTTAACTTCTCTTTTCATTAAAAAAATAAAATATTCAAGACTATCAGCTTTTATATAAAATATCAGCAAGCCCAAAAAAAAAAAAAAAAAAAAAAAATCGATTGCTGAGGTAACTTCATACCTTGAGGTAGCTTTTTTTTTTTTCTTTTCTCTTCTTTTTTTTTTTTTTCTTTTTTTTTTTTCTCTCATTGCTCAAACACACAGCAATACCTGGCCTTCCCCCACATCGCCCTGTTGTTGCAATGGTTTAAAGGACAGTAACTGCTGCCGTGTTCCCTTATCAATGAACCACCCGCCTTCCCGATGCTGCGTGAACTGAACTTCAAGCCAGGTTTGGCTTTGGAGGATGCGCCCAGGAAAACGCCTGCTCGAGCGGAAGGGCTGGTCTCCACTTCAGAAAATAAACGGGTAAAAAAACATCAGTGCGAGGTTCGTTCCAAATTCCCTCCTTTTAACCTCAAATTGACTCACCCAGGGGTTGCTCCTGGGTGTCCCGCACCCACCAGGTGACAGGATCCGGCCTCATCCCTCAGATTAATCCCAATCATCCCCCCCCAGATTAACCCCAATTTTGTTTTTCCATTTTCCCGCCCCAATTTGCAGGAAAATGAGCATAAATCCATATTTCAGATGCATTTCCAGAAAATTAAAAAAATAAAATAAAAAAAAAAAGCAGCACGGGGGCTGCCCCAGCTCCACCATGGAGACAAGACCTTCCCCTGCCTGGAAGAGGCGATGGCAGCAGTTACTGTCCCTTCCAAATACTCAATATTAAAAACAAATCATTAAAATATATCTAAAATATAAAATCCACATAAGAGTGACGGGAATCAGTAACCATATTACATTCGTTTGACGTATATATTTGGTATCGTCTCATGAGAACAGTTATTCTTACTGCAGAAAGGAGGGTGGTGGTTGGTGTTTTGTGGTTTTTTTTTAAATAACAACCAAAAAAAAAAAAAATCTTTATAAACTAATAAAAATGTGCCAAATTTCAGGAATATTTTTTCCTCACCTAGAGAGATTTGGAGCGGAGGGGGGAGTAAGACACAAGCAGCCCCAGGGGAGTTCGTGTGAGCTGGCATCTCCCCAGTTCGTTAATAAATATATTCCCTGGGTGTTTTTGGAAAAAAAAAAAAAAAAAAAAATTTAAAATAAACCACCCTGTATTCCCCCAGGGCTGAGCCCCTGGAGGCTCCGACGGGATTTCAGGGCACAAACCTCCCGCTCTGGGTGGGGAAACTGAGGCCGAGGGCAGCTGGTAGGGGACGTGGCAAAGGAGTTGGGCACAAAACCAGCCCGGGATCGGCGGCAAAGCCAAGTCCCCTGCGGGTGGGCATCTCTGTGCTGCACCCCCCAGCCCCTCCAGCTCCCTCCCGACCCCCCAAACCATTCTGCGTGCATTTAGTTCCCATAATCTGATTACTAAAGAGATGAAAATTAATTCAATATTTCCTACCAAGCAGGGGTTTCTTTGCTTTTTTTTTTTTTTTTTTTTTGGTGGTGGTTTATTGCTGTTGCTTGAAGGGAGGAGGGAAAAGCAAAAGCTCTTCCCTCACCCAGACAGTTTGCCTCGTCTCTAGGACGGGTCATCACCTCCACAGTGGAGATCACTGAGAAAAAAATGGGTCGCATGTCCCGCTTCTGCCATTATTTCATAGGCTTCAAAAAAAAAAAACAAAAACCCACTAAAAAAAAAAAAAGTCTTTCTTTAAACTAACCTAAAATGAAAAGAAACATTCAAACAACTGAAAGAAAAAAAAAAAATCCTGGAAAATAGAGGTGCTCTCCTGGCTTCTAAGGCTTTACAAGGCACTGCACTGCAGGCAGCACAGGCAGGAGGAATCCTGCCCTCCCACCTGCCCGCTGGTGGTTCCGAGACTGGAGCGGTGCAGAGCTCCCAAGGGACACAAATCCATTTGGTGCTAAGGTGGGGGGTGTTTTTTTATCTTTTTTTTTTTTTTTTTCCCCACAATGGATCTCATTTACCAATAGGGGTTGGCAAGAATCGCCTGGAATTTAAAAAAAAAAAAAAAATTAAAACTGAAAAAAAAAAAAAAAATCAAAATTAAATGCTCCAAAAGGCTTAATGTCACTCTGGGAATATCCACCAGCCGTGGGGAGGGAGAGGGTTGGGGAGATGTAGCCACCGGGCACCTCGGCTGGGACAGGACCTCCAGAGGCTACTTAAATGAGAGGGCAAATGCTGCACCCACAAGAGGGGACCCAGTGCCACGGTGGCCAAGGCTTTGTCACATCATCACCCTCCCTGGGCACCCGGTGCCACGCCGGCCCCAGCAGAGCAGCCCGGCCCGTTGCAGCACCTCTCATTTCATTTAAGTAGCTGTCCTGGCACGTGGAGCTTAAAAACGGATCCAAATAAATTTTTATTTTTTTTTTTTTTTTTTTTTTTTAAACCCTAGCCATCTACCTCGGAAGCCAATCAAACTGCCTTTTAATCTCGATCGGTTAATGAAAAAAATTAGCATCTGTCTACGGTAACTGATTCCCAGCCACTCTTAAGCCCGGCATTGGCTTGTTCCGCTTTTCACGTTGGTGTTGGTGCTGCTCTTATTTCCTCCGCGCTTGCGTCTGGCCGCTCTGTCCCTTCTGGTGCTGCTGCTTCACCTGGGCCAGGATGTCTCGGATCTTGCGCTGAGCCATCTGCCGATGAGAAGAACAAAAGAGAAGAGCTGGAGGGGGACAGACCCTGGGGCCCTGGGGTGAGGGAAACAGCTTTGCATGTTGTGTGAAAGACGATGGAGAGAACTCACTCCTGGAAATCCCTTCCTGCTCTAGTTTGAGTGGTGTTTCCTCCAGAAGTTGGGTTCGGGAGGTCACACTCTGCCATGCCTCTTCCTGCTTCCCCCCACCGTTACCCACGGCAAAAAGGCACAGCTCACCGTCACCCACTTCTGCAACCACCACCAGCCAGGCGTGGAAAAAAAAAAAACAAACTTCCACAGGAGGAGACGCACGTTGGGCACAACCCCATACAAGCCATCAGAGAATCCACTAGTGTTTAGCGCAGGAGCCGCCGGGGCCGTACCTGGCTGGCGTAGAAGTGCCCGATGATCTTCACAATGACCTGCTCATTCTCGTCGGGGGTCTGGTCCCGCGGCACCACCACCTCGGCTGCCGTCAGGTTCTGCAGCTCGTTGACCTGCCGGGAAGAGGCAGAGATCACCCCGCGGCAAGGACGAGCCGCTGCGGGAAACCCCAGCCAGTCCCCCGGGAAATCTGTCCCTGGGGTGTCCCCAGGCACTGCCACGAAGCAGCCACCCTCCCAGGGAGGGGGTGCATGTCCCCCCCAGGTGCTCCCACCCCCATCCAAGCACCGCTTTTCCTTACGGTTTTGCCCCCTTTGCCGATGACCCTGCCCGCGGCCGAGGCGGGCACCCGGATGTGTGTCTCCAGCTTCACTTCTTCCTTCGGTCCAAAGAAGTTTTCCTCCTTCAGCTTCCCGTAAATCCTGCCTTGTGCCTGCGGAGGGGACGGAGCACGGAGTCAGACGCCACCCGAGATGCCTTTCCCCAGCGTGTCCCCAACCGTGGCAGCCAGCTCGGGGCCGGGGGGGGGGATGTTCTCCACCCCTGAGACCCGCCAGCATCCCAGGAAATCCCAGTTCCTCAGGATTTCAAACCAGTTCAGCCCCTGGGAGAGCTGCTGCTGGCTTAACCCAACCACAAACTGAAGGGCTCAAAATTGGGCTCAACCATCCTGCTCCTCCCTTCCCGGCTCCACGGGGTGACAGAGAGGGACTCCCCAAATCCCCCGCGGTGAGGGCAGCGCAGGGGGAACCTTGAACTGAGCTTCCGGGGGGCCCGTGATGACGACCATGCGCACTTTGGAGTCCGGCGTCTCCGGAGGAGCAATCTGGAGCGGGGAGAGAGATGGTGATGGCTGTAGCGGGGAGCGCCGTAGGATTGGGCCCCCAGCCTGAACACCTGGGTTTTTCCAGGTGGTTTCTGCAGCCAGAAAGGGCCCCCCCTCCAGGCCCAGGGAGGTGCTGGAAGAGTAGGGGGGTCATCACCGGGACAACTCTACCTTGATAGAGGCACTTGCGAACCGGGAGAGCTGCTTGATGTGCTGCCCCTTCTTGCCGATGATGGCGCCGACCGCCTGCGCGGGGATGAAGACGTGCACCGTCTCCTGCTCCGGAGGCTGCGGGTACAGTGTCACCGTTCAGGGCGTCACCACGGGGATCAAGGTTCCATGTCCCCTCTCAAATGATGCCCACACCTCTCCCAAGGGTGCAGGGCTGAGCCACCACCAGACCCTCTGCAGGGGCTGAACAGCTTCTCCGCTGAGTTTCCAAGACCAGATCTTGCCCCCACGCTGGACCTGACCTGCCTGCTGGCAGCGGGGGATGCTGGAGGCACAACCCCGACCATCACGAGGGTCTTCTCCAGGCAGGGGAGATCCCCAAGCTGGAAGCAGGAGGAGTTTGAGCTGCCTGGTGTTCACCTACCATGAAGGAGCTGTATGGCGCAGCCCCGGAGACGCTGCTGGGTGGAGGAGGTACTGCGTTGGAGGAGGCAGGGAAGAGGCCAACGGCAGCCAGGTTAAGGCCAGGGATGAGGTGAGATTGTAACTAAGGGCAAGAGGAAAGAAATGCTCATTGGTTTTATCAGGGCGTCACAGAATTCCAGACTCATCTGGGTTGGAAAAGCCCTTGAAGCTCCTCCAGCCCAACCATGAACCTCACCCTGACCCTTCCCAACTCCCCCAGATCCCTCAGCGCTGGCTCAGCCCGACTCTTCAACCCCCCCAGGGATCCCGGGGACTCCCCCCTGCCCTGGGCAGCCCATTCCAACGCCCAACAGCCCCTTCTGCACAGAAATCCTTCCTCAGAGCCAGCCTGACCCTGCCCTGGGCAGCTTGAGGCCATTCCCTCGGGGCCTGGCGCTGGGGCCTTGGCTCCAGAGACTCATCCCCCCTCTCTGCCCCCTCCTGGCAGGGAGTTGCAGAGGGCCAGGAGGTCTCCCCTCAGCCTCCTCTTCTCCAGACTGAACAACCCTCCTAGAGAGCTCCCATCAGCCGAGATGCAGGGCAGGACCAGATTCCACTCACACTCATGGCGGCCACGTCGTTCTCGTAGGCTTCCCGCACTTTCTTCATGATCTCCTGCTCCGCTTTGCAGCAGTTCTCGATGGAGCCCTTCACCGTGATGGTCCTTTCGGGGTTGTACAGAGTCAGGTCCTGCAAGCTGAGGGGACAGCCAGGGTCAGCGCCGAGACCCTGCCCTGCCCGACCAGTGCTACGCCAGGTTCTCCAGTCCTTCTGATGGGTGCTCTTGGGGAGCCAGGGACACTGGGTGCTACTGCCACCATATGCTGAGACTGTCTGGTCCCAGTCAGAGCAGGTATCATGGTTTGCACTGGGAAGTCCGCTCTGCCTTCCCTAAAAACATGGCTTAAGAGTAAAACCCCCGTCCCAGCCAGTTCTGAGCTCTGCAGCCCTGAAGGGACAGGGCGGGAACACCAAAGCGATGGGGAGAGGAATACAGACAACATAAAGCCAAGATTTTTCAATCTGGGGAGTAAAGCACCCATGCCACAGGCTGGCTTCCCAGCTGACAGAGAAGCATCTCTGCCCACTCTCATCACATCACCCGTCTCCTCCTCATCCTCCCCATCTGCCCTGGGCTGAAGGTCTGCCCTGGTTTCCCCAAAGGCAGCGAGGAGCCTTACGACGAGATGGTGATCTTTGTCTCTGTGTCCTGCTCCACTTTCTTCAAGTTTCGCCCTTCTTTGCCAATCAGGCGCCCCACAAAGTTGTTATGGGCCAAGATTTTCAGAGGCACTTCGTCAGCTCTTGAGAGAGGAAAGGGGGGGAAAAAAAAAAAACAACATGAAGGATTACTGCAGCCAGAAGAGGAGGGATTTGGTACAGAGGGATGGGGCAAGCTCAAGTCCCCTTGCTTAGAGCCCCTGGGTCCCCCAAACCGAAGCTTCTGCCCACATGGGAGCATCACCTGGCTCGGGGTGTTGGGGTGGTACCAGAACCCAGCCAAGAGCCACGCCTGGGTTAAACGCGCACAGAAAGGCAGGGGGAAACCTTACGTCTTGGTGTCCTTCGCCTCCTTCTGCATGATCTCCAAAATCATCTTGCAGGCGGCGGAGCAGCCCTCGGGGGTGGAGTGGATGCTGATGGCTTTTTCTGCAGCTCCCGCGTTTTCTTTCCGGTGCACGTCGATCCTGCAAGCACGGGATGGGTGTTGGGGGGCGCGGGGAGGAGGAGCTCTGCAGCTTCCCAGCAACGTCAACGCCGGCTGCTCCGCTCCCCACAAACCGCCTGGAGCTCACACTCAGCTGTAAGGTTATATGCACCCAGGGAAGGCAAGAGGAGTTAATTCTGGGCTTGATACTCGATGTGGACGCAGCGGCTAGAAGCTCAAATCACAGAAATCCAAATAAGGCGTCAGCATCTATTTATTTTAAGCAACAGGAGCGATTAAGTAGTGGAACAAGCACGTGCCTGGGGGATGGGATGGGCTGTCCATCATTCCACGTCTCAGATAAAGCCTTCCTTGGGGGACAAGAGCTGTAGCCAACACAAACTTGGGGGCCAAATGCAAGAGTAGGAAGGTGAAGCTCAACAAGCTCATGTTAAACAAGACCAGCTGAAGCACTGACCTTCCCCGTGCGCCTGCCCAAATCCCGTCCCAGCCAGGACAGCCCCAGCAAAGGGAGACGTGGAGGGAACTGCAGCCAAGAAAGCCTGGCTGGGGCAGGGCATGGGAAGGTGGCTCTTGGACACACTGCCCTGCATGGCAGGAGAGCCAGAGGGGCCTCAAATAGCCTGTTCTCTGGAAAAAAAAAAAAAAAAAAAAAAATCCAGCCTGGTAGATCACTGCAGACCCCTGGGCAAGGTGCAAACTGGCTCGTGGGAGAACGGACTCACTTGGACTGCGTCTGCTTGGTGATGTTCCTGATGGTGGCTCCTTCCTTGCCGATGATGGCACCCACGTACTGGGTGGGCACCAGGAGGCGGAGGGGGATATCCACCGGCTGCTGCTTGACCGGTGCCCCCGCGGTGACGGGGGAGCCCTGCCTGGGGGCACCGCGCGCCCCGAAGCCGCCCCGCCGCCCGTTCTCCGGCCCTGGCAGGGACTGCTCGTCGGGGATGTAGGAGACCTTCAGCGCGTGGTTCTCCAGCTGGTGCCCGTTCAGCTTCATGATGGCTCTGGAAGGGGAGAAGGGGTCAGGGTGGGGGGTCCCTCCTGTCACGCTCCCTCGCCAAGCGGCAGCGCATAAGAATTAGCTCAACTCAAAACGGGCCAAGCCCTCCCTGGTGTAACGCCCAGAGAGGAAGCACCGGGACCAAGGAAAGGAGATGTCAGTGATGCCACAGGGACCTGGCAGGACTTTCCAACCAGCCTGGATGAGCCAAAGTATTTTAAGGGGAAACTTTCCGAGCAACCAGGACAAGGACAGGTTTGTGCAGGGAGCGATTCCCAAGTCTCCTCCACCTTATGATTTTTGTCTGGTAGCTCAAATCCCTCTCCCAGCAGGACTTCGGGGACTGCAAGAGCTGAAAGCTGTCGATAGATGGGGCTGGCAGCAAGAGCAAAGCCACGGCTTTGGCCACTGCTCTCTGCAGCTCCTTCAAACCTCCCCGGCTTCCTACGGAGACAACCCAAACTGCAGCTCTCCAGAAAGTGGTCAGTGACTCAACTCTCGCAAAAAAAACCAAAAAAAACCTACCAAACAAACCCCTAAAACTGGCTGAACAGAGAGTTTCCCTGCTCGCAGCCCCATCGCTGCAGGACACGAAGGGACTAAGAGGGAGACGCTGGATGAAGCACACGCGTCCCCGGAGGAGGAAAAAGCAGAGAAGGCTTGCAGATCTGACAGCGAAACTAAACTGCACAAAATTCTTTTGCTGAGTGCTTCCCGGTGAAAGAAACTCCAAATATTTCACCTCATGGGGTGTAAAGTGCAGGGCTGGTGTGGATGGACAAGGGATAGGAGGGCAAACCAGGAGCGTTCCTCTTGCTGGGCTCCACAGCCAGACCCTGCCCCGTGTTATTACAGAAAGTAAAACCAAACAGTGGTTCCCCCACGAAAGTTTGCTGCGGCCACGCACGCAACCACAGCAAATTTGAGTTTGACAGCTGAAGCATTATCGGCCGGAAGGCCGTTTGGAAGCCGGTGCTTTGGCAGAGTGACCACAGGCGACGTCCCCGGGGACGGTGGCGCGGCCGCTGTGGCCACATTTGAGATGTGGCTGCCTCGGTGACGGAAACATTCCTGGATTAAAAACCTATCAATCAACCCCTGAGCTCCTCCAGGCTGCCCTCCGAGGAAAGCGCCGATCCCCTCCCTTTCCAGAGTCCCTCATCGGGGCAAAAGGAAAGCGAAATACAGCGAGGTGAACACCCCATTAATTTTCCATTTGCATTTAGTGCAAAGCCTGACTTTCCCCAGGCTGGGTGAGGAAAGGAGCTGCAAGTGTCCCAGTGACACAGCCACCAGCCAGAGGGGACACTTGCTGCCCGACACCTGCCAGCTCCTATGATATTTGGTCTCATTATTACTTTTTCTGGAGACGTAACTCCTGAAATCATGTAGGTACCAGAAAAATCTCTACTTTTCCTCGAGCGCTTTTTTGCTCAAGGAAATTACGTTACGTTCTGGTTTTACTCTCTGAACTGCACAGCAAAGCCTAAAAACTTGGACGTCCACCTGAAGGTGAAGGAAAAAGAAATCAGAACTTGGGGAGCACGTCCTCAAAGATTTGTTTCATTTTAGCCAAAATTTAGGAATTCTGGGGTAAGCTGACTCCCAGCATTGGAAATAGTGTTTTCTGTAAGAGGGAAAAGGGGATGGAGCCGCAGCAGGGAGGGCAGCCCGAGCTCCTGGGGCACCCCGGGGCACTTACTGCCTGGTCTGCTCCCGGTTGGCGTAGGTGACGTTGACAACGGCCGTCTCGCTGTCCGTGTTCACTGCAAGCAAGAGAGGCAGAAATTAGAAAAGCAGCGTGAATTCCTCACACCAAGGCCCCCTGAAAAGCCGAGAGACCCTCTCAGACAAATCCCCGCTTGGATGAGTTCCCTTCAGAGCTCCTCAGGGATTTGCAAACATCTTACTCCTGCGAGGAAGAAGAGTGTCTGAGGGCTCAGGCCATGCTGGGCTTCACCCTGGGCAGCACAGACCCTTCCTGCTTTATTTAAAGGATGCCAATATGTCACTGCACTCTGCAGCAAAGCCACCAAAGCCATCTCCACCCTGCCATCCCTCGCCGGAGCCTGGGGACAGCCCCGGGAGCTCCTCCGAGCCCTCTTTTCCATTTCTAGGAGGGTTATGGTAACTCTACTCTCATTAAACATCCCGAGGGCAATATTAAACCTCCTGTCTCAACTGATTGCCATTAGAGGCTGAGATAAAATCTGCTGAGTGGAGACAGATAGTCCCTGGCCGGCCTCGGGAGAGCATCCAGCACCTTTCCCCCAAGTAGCTGCCGGGGGGGACCCACAGGTGAGGTGGGAACGACGCCAACCCGGCACCCGATGCAGGGACACCCACGTGTGCTGCCCAAAGCCACCACACTGGACTCGTCTTTTAGCAGTAGAGAACCAAAAAAAAATAATAATTAAAAAAAAAAGCCCCAGCAATCAGGCTGAGACCTCTTGACATCTTTAGCCGCAGCTTCTGCTGACAAAAGCAAACTGTGTGCCTGTCCTTACTCTCCTCCCCCCCCAAATAGTTGGGGCAGAAAATATCTTAAATAACAGCAAGTTGGCATCTTTTTTTTCAGTTCTACCTTGCTCGCAGTTTTCTACGGTGCCATACTGGGCCAGCAAACCATCCAGAACCTGGAAAAGGAAGGAAAAAAAACCTACTTTACACTGGGAACGTCAGGACAGACCAGGGAAATACAATCAATCAATAAAGACAGCTTTCTAGTCATTAAGATTTCACAAGCAATTAGATGAAGGAAGCTTCTGCCTGCCCCAGGATGCTGGACCAAGAAGCCTCGGAGCCAGCTTGGGGAGGGGGGGGGGGGGGGGGGGGGGCAAAAAAAAAAAAAAAAAAAGATTCAGAGAAAAGTCCCAGCAGTCAGTGGGAAGAAAGGATCCATTTTGTTCCTTATACAATAGATAAATCATACAACCCTGTTATTAATGGGGATTCTTGTTGGTGTAGCTTACATTGCTTCTACCACTTCCATTTACTCCTGTAATGGAAGAGGAATAAGCTACACGGATGCAAAGGTCTGGTATAATTAGACCCAATTAACAACAAAGGAAAGGATAAATCAATTTTAATCCCAAGTACGGAAACCTGGCGGGGGGGAATTAGTCCTTAAATCTAATCTACACTTCTCCCCTTGCTCCTCTTACCTCCCATCGCAGCTGGGGTGGGATGTTTCGGATTTGAATTTTCCGGCTCCTGAAATAAATAAAAAGTGATTAAAAAAAAAGCAGATTTGGTGTCCGAAACGTGGTTATCTTGCGTTGAACTGTTGCACGTTGACGTATCTAATCAAGCTTTGCATTTCCATACGCTACTGGGGTTTCTGATGATTTTTGGCTAATTACACCCAGCCCGGTCGGTGCTGGATTTACACTGGAAACTTCAGTGAGAACAAGATGTAAAAAATCCCCCCGACCCTTTGGCACTGGCTGGAGCCCTAACGTGGGCACGGCTGGAAAGGCAGAGATTTTTTCCAGATTAAATAAAAGGATTAGAAAGCAGAAAGGGAGCTGTGTGTTCATGTAACCTGCCCTCCCGCGCTGGAGGCACGAAGAGACGACCCTTGGGATGTCACCAACCGCTGGAGCATCGCTGCCACGTCCCAAAACCCGGCTGGATTTTAACCGGGGAGATCAAGGCACGGGCATCCTGGCTCCACCACCTGAGATGGTTTGACCGCTTCTCTGCTCACATTTTTTGGCTTTTCCTAACCTCGCTTTTCCCAAAATAGAAACTCTTTTTTTTTTCATTCCGATGCCAAATTTGCCCCGGGGGTGCTGTCCCCCCCCCGACCCGCCCCTCGCCCTGCAGCTGCTGCAGACAGCTGAGAGCAGCCGTGGGCTCGTCCGGTGGCTCAGGCATCGGCGTGTAGCCACGGCACCACGGCTGTCAGCACCCCAACGTGCTGCCGGACACCCCGAGAACCCCCACCTAAAGGCAATAACCCCTTTAGGTACCCAAGGCTTTGAAAGATGCAGCTTTGTGTGTGCAAACCAGGGGCGAACAGTGCCAACCTCCCCACGGATGGCTGGTCCCCCTCCTCTTGGCTTCTGTTTTCCAGGAATAACCAAAACCTCTGAATTTTAAGATGCCTAAAGAAAAGCAAGATAAATGGCATGACCATGGCAGGCAGCTCAGCGCTGGCAGCACTATATCAGGTAAATACTCTCACACCTGGGCCTCAAATTCAAACTACTTATGAACGCATGAAATAATCCAGAAAAAGGAGAGAAAATGAGGTTCCAGATCCTTATCTTCTAATTACACAACTTCAGAAGGTGGCTCAGCTCATTTGTCAATGAGAAGAAATCGTCTCAGCATGAAATGGCCCAAAGCCATGGGTATGATTTAGCCACACAGGTAAGGATTCCTCCTCAACCCCTTCATCCCGTGAGGTAAAAGCAGCTGCCTCGAGCATCCCCTCTGATCCGCGCTGCCGACGCAAACCCACACACATCAAAATCCCTGAAAGGGCTGGCTGAGTCAGTTGTTTCAAACAAAACCAGAACTGATGTTTCCCAAAGTCACCAAAGATTTCCCAAAGATTCAGACCGGAGGGATGGAACCACCAGATTTGGGGTGTCTCTCCCTTCTAAAAGTCAAAATTAAGCACAAAGAATAAGAGTTTCAGCATTCCTGCCAGCTCAGCCACCAGGAATGCTCCGAAACACCAAATGTTGTCACTAATACAGATGCAAACCGGGTGGATGGGGGAAAAAAAAAAACAACAAACCCTTAAAATCGTAGCGTGTCGTGGGGGGCTGCAGGAAGCAAAGTCGGGGGAGGCCACACTCTGAAACCAGATCTCTCGTTTACATGCTAATCCGCATCCCAAAATGAATGGAAGAGAGATTAAGAAATTCAGAATGCGAAGAATGTCACAGCCCGGGGAGGGTCAAAAGGATTCGAAGTGATAGAGGAAACCCCATAGGTCTCCCACCACCCACCCCTGCCACGGAAACTTGTCCGGATAGCTACAAGCATCTGCACGGGCAGAGCATGTGTTCTGCACATACGTGACCAGAATCAAATGTGCTATGGAGAGAAAAGAGCCATTTATGTCCTCACACCGTAATTCTGCTGGTGGCATCTAATTTTCTGCCCCCCAAAAAAAAAATTTAAAAAAAAAAAAAAATTAGATCTTCTTTTCTGAGCTTGCTGGAGTGTCTGCCCAGGCAAAGCATCACCTGCATCCACACCGGGAAAGGTGAGGGGCTCCTCTGCGCCTCACTGGGGCCACTGTGCTTTTATTAATATGTTAATTAACCGGTAATTCCTCCCATCGCGACCAGGCCACTTGGATTATTTGCTGCTCCTAACAGTCTCCATCGCTGATGGATATTAAATCCCCGCGAGGCCGCGCTCGGAGCGAGCGATGGATCTTTTATCAGCCCAGCCAGGTGAGCTGCACAGAACACAGCAGGATCCCACAAAACCCCGGCATCCCGAATACTTGACTCCTGGCCCATCTCCAGGGGTGCCCATCCTGCCCCGAGGAGGGTGGAATCGGGGCCACATCCATCACCCTTCGGTGAGGTCTGGCTTCTCAGCGAGGGGAAACCTCCCCCTCCGACGAGCAGCCCCTGCTCGAATCCGGCTCCATCCCAGCGCTCGGCACCGGCTGTGGTTAGAATTACAGAGGAAGTCATGAATAAATAACCCCCACTATTTGCTTTGCTCAAAGCAGGTCCTGCTGTATTTAAATCCTCATCACAAAACGCCACTTCTTCACGCCACCGAATGCCACAGCCCGGTTCTGCCCGCTCCCACCTCCACGCCGAGCGGAGCTTTACTCCAAATAAATAACTCCGCGAGACGGCGATTCCCCGGCTTTTTATTCACGATGTGCCAAAGGCAGGAGCTCCTCCCTCCTGCGCCTCTGAAGGGCTCTCACAACCTCCGCTCGCCCGACCTCGGCTGCCAGCCAGGACCGGCACTCGTGCCCCTCGGGCGGGCAGCACCCACGGACCAGCCCCAACATTTCCAGCCCGCGGGAGAAGGCAACACCTCTCACAGATGCTGCTCAGCTCATGGCAAAGGCAGGAGCCTCCCAGATCCTTGGGGTGAGCCGGAGCGGACTGATCGATCGACCTGGTAAAAAAAAAAAATGTCTATTTGTAAAACGGGATGGTTTCTGCCCACGTGTTGTTGGGGTCTTTTTTACTTAAAGAGAAAAAAAAATCAAAAATTTTTAAAAAATGGGGGTGGAGAGAGGAGGGCGAACAGCTGCAGGGCTGTAAGGGGAGAGGAATCGTGAGTCCCAAGGATGGATCCTGGCGTCGCCCTCCTCCTGCTCCGTCGGTGCTATTTGTGGTAACGGGATTTTAGCATCTCGCTACATCCCTCCTTCAGCCCTCAAAAACCTGCCAACGTGCCCAGCAGCCCCGTGCAGATCTGCTGGCTCTCCTGCAGAACCAGGAGGCAAAGCAAGACCTTTCAAATCTCTTGACCCTCTCAGTAAACCCTCCCCAGCCGTGGGTTGGGCTCACTGGGGAAAAAAAAAGACACCCACTGGGGTAAAAAAACACCCATCCTGATGCAACCGGACTGTAACGAGGGGCTGCAATGGGACCCACACCACAGATGAGCATCTTGAGTCAGCCCCTTACTACCCCCGAGCAGTGGAAGCACCAAGATCTGCTCCACTAAAGGCTTTCCTCGGGTTTTCTTTCAACTCTTTAAAGAGCTCAACACACCAACAGGTTAAACTTCACTGCGGGGAAAAGCAAAGAGACAGAGCAAAGTGTCACGGAGGATCCTGCAGTATCCAGGTACCATCCTGCCCTCTCGTGCTGTGCCCATCGTGTGGGTCAAACCCAAAGTGCACCAGAAGGAACCTCTTTCTCCAGAGGGGGAGAAAGGGAGCTGAAATGGGAAAAAGCAGCAGCAAAGGAAAGCCTTGTTCATTCAGAAAATACTCACTGCTGGTCTCTGACAGCCCCGGAGCCAGCTGGAAACCATTGTGTGTCCCTAACACACCCAGGGCCCTCCCAGCGCTCGGTGTCACGTCGGCAACTGCATCCTGGGAGCTGGGCACCCTCAGGTGTCCACAGCACATCGGCAGCACGAACGGATTGGTACCCTCAGCAACCTTTGCAGAAAACCCTGATCACCCAGGGAGGCAGAATCATCATTAAGAAATCTAAACTGGGTTGGGCGGGACGGGGGGTGGTGATGTTGGTTTTTAATTTTTAAATCCAACGGGGAAACATCCAAATGCAGATTCAGCCGTCAGGCATCCGCCTCCGCTCACCCCTGGACGCATCCCCAGAGATCGCCTTTGAGAGGGTGACCAGAGCCTCCCGCTTAATTAAGAATCTGCTGGTAATTCCCTGGAGTGGACTGGCACGGTGGCGGCGGTGGCAGAGACCCAAGAAAGGGGCACTAGCTAGTTAGGAGCAGGCAGCCTGGCCGGGGGCCAGCGGGAGGCTGGGACTGGACGCTGCGAGCCGGAGACGACGGCAAAGCAGCACCGGCGCAGCCCGGCCTCACTCGAGGGTTTTGCACGAGCCCCACGTGGTGTTTTCAAGGTGATACTTTGGGGAAGCAGAGCCAA
Source organism: Athene noctua (assembly GCF_965140245.1). NCBI lineage: Eukaryota > Metazoa > Chordata > Aves > Strigiformes > Strigidae > Athene > Athene noctua. The sequence continues at coordinate 2,770,705 of NC_134061.1, read as the reverse complement.
TCCTCACCGCATCACCAGCACGAGCGCATCCCTGCCTCCCCGGCGAGACTTGCTGTCACCTCCTCTCAATAAAGTTTTGGCCACGGGTCCCAGCTGAGACAAGAGCTGCTCTCCCCCAGCACGGAAAGCTGGAGAGACGTTCAGAGAGGAGCATCGTTGCACCCACAGCCGCTCAGCAGGCCGACAGCAGAGCTTGGGATAAAAAAAAAATAAATCTGCATCTCCCCATTGCACCCCACAGATGCGCCTCCTTCCCCTGCCCCGCGGCACACGGAGCCTCACGGCGCAGGCAGGGGCTCGCTGACAGCCTGGCGTTATTTTGCCACCAGGATTTCATTGAATTATCTAGGTCGGAAAAGAACTTGAAGATCATTTAGTCCGAGCATTGACCTCACACTGACCGTTCTCAAAAATGTGACCCCGAGCATCACCAGCTCTGGCAGGATGGAGGCAACTGGAGGGATCGATGTGGTGGGCGCAGAGGGTGCAGGATGCTCAGGTCACTCCAACTACTGTCTTTGAGCATTTAGCCCCAAACAACGTTCCCTGTGACTGCAGGTAACGGACACCCACAACCACCTGCATTACCAGAGCACGATGCTCTCTACAAGGCTCATCTTTAGGGGGTAGAAAAAAAAAAAAACAACCCAGCACAGGAGTTACCACCCCAAGCGAAACAGCCCCACGGCGCAGCCATCTCCATGGATTTCCATCCTCTTCCCCACCTGGTCCAGGTTTTGTCCTGACAACTTGATTTCTCTTTAGCCCCAAAGCACGGGGTTGATTTAGCCAACGTCTGCGAGAGCAAAGGCCAACCCCAAGCACGGTGGCAGGAGCTGCTGGTCCTCTGCCCCCCCATCACCCTGCATCAGGGTATCAGCAAGAGCTCTGCAGTCGCCCGGAGCTGCACACACACCAGACACACTTTCTGTGGGACGTTGGCTACAGCATCTCCCTTACACCCAACACCTCCCGGACCTTCTCTGTCCCCCACCACGTATTTCTCAAAGCAGAGGTGACTAAAGGCACCGAGACGCTGAGGGACCAAGCACTGATGGCAACGTACAGCCAAGCTCTGGGCTCTCCCCGACTGCAAGCACCGACCCCATCCTGGCCACCATCTCCTACTGAAACCATTTATGCTGCTCCTCAGGACAGGAGGAGGATGGCCAAAGCCAGAGACATGGGGGGACCTACTAGAAGTGAACAACATTAATGATGGCTTTTCAATCAAATGCAAATGTTATGCAAATTGGGGGGCTGAAAACACAGTGCATCCCTGATTCAATTAACAGCATTTCATTTATCTAGTTAGGCTTTGATTCAGGAAAGCACTTAATCCTGTGCTTAATGTGTTGTTGTTGTTGTTTTTTAATGTTTTAAACATTTTTAAATAGGAAAATGTGGTTGCTAAGACACAAACGTTGCCAGGGGGACTCACGAGAAAAGTTGTAGCAGAAATTACTTGCTTTTCCCTTATAAATTGATAGGCTTTCAATTTGCTGGCATCTCGGTGAAGCAGGAATATTATCCCTAAACCCCCTTCATTGACAAGGAAACAAAAGCACACACAAAAAAAGAAGGTACCTGCTGGAAGCCCAAGCAGATCCCTACACCTCCAAGCACGACCCATCACCACTGGGCTGCTCAAACGGGACCTGCCTCCAGGCTTTAGCCACTTCACCTGGGATCTGCCACCTTTTGCGTTGCCCTCCAAGCCAACACAGGTCTCAGCTTCTCCACACACCAGCTGGTTGTTGTACTACTAAACCCACCGACACATGGACTTCCCAGCAGGACCAGGCACACGAGGTCCTTGCTGGAAGCACTCACACACTGGAAAGGCAAGGAAAAAAAAAACAAACAAACAAAAAATCCCACACACCAAATTCACCAGACGATGCTCGAGCAAGGCCAGCAATCCTAATTCCCTCCTCAAACGCAGCATTACTAAGGTTTGAATCACACTTAAGCAAAGACAGATATTTGAATTTTTGCCTGAATCCAGACCTCCTGACCCAGCTCCTTACAGAAGTGCAGCAGGTCCAGGTTGAACTTTCGGAGTCTTCGTGGTTTGGAAGAAAAACCTCAATGTGGGAATGGGGAACAACCATGGAAAAGTCTTCCCCTTAAGTTTCCAAAGAGCCTAAAACCAGAGCTATGAGATTTGGAGGCATTGCATTTGTTTTGAGCGTTAATGCTGTAATGTCTGACATCAAAAATATTCAATTTGAGCATATACATTAAAAAAATGCAGATCTGGGCTAGCATTTCCTAAAGGTTTGGGGGTGAGCCCTGAATTAAGGGCATTTTTTAGAGAATTGAATTTTTCTGCTGGAGTTAAGGTCATCACTGCCCTCTCCTGGCCATGCCACTTCCCATCCCTGGGCCCCCCCCACTGCAGCACTGCCCAGGCCCCCTGTGCCCCTCTTGTGCCTCTTGCCCAAAGCCTGGCTTCACCGCTGAAGCTGCTGATTGAGGTAGATTTGGGCTACGACCTGGGCTGTGGTATGGGGCAGGTCACATAGTCCCACAGAGAAAGAAAAAAAAAAAAAAAGAAAAAGAAAGAAAAAGTGGTAGAACCCAATGAAAAAGCCCCCAAATGTGCTACAATTGAGCAGGATCCAGGAGGAATGGAAAAGAAATGAGCAACCCTTTCCTCGTCCTGAAAAGGGACTCAGCTTGCAGCCTGCTCAGGAAACACCGATTTAAACAATGACTTTTCTCCATCTCCTATAAAGAAAAAGCAAAGGTCCCCCACAGAACCACCCCCCTGCCTCCAAAACACCTCCTCAACTTAACGTCATCAGGGCAACAAACTCTTAAACTCCAACACCCTTCCTTCTAAAGACATCTTGTGTTATTTTGAGGTGTTACCCTCCTTCCTTCCAACCCCTTGCCCTCATATCCTGAATCTTCACAAAGAAACATCTTCCTTGTAATCACAGAGCAGTGAAAAGCCTCCGTGGCCAGGGGCTGCTCTTCACTGGAGGACCTGGCCAAGGCAAGAGAGGAGAGTCCCAGCTGTGCCTGTGCAACAGCAAAGCCAGAGCCGCAGGGTGGCTGACAGGAAAGAGATTTGGGGGTGGAATAAAAGGAAGAGGAGGCTGAGACAGAAATATGCAAATATATATAATGACAAGATTAAGGCAGCAGTAGAAGAAAGAAAAGCAGAGAGAAAAAACGGGCTCACCCCTTGAAGAGAAACGATCCAAGAGGCCCCTCCTGAGGAGATCAGGCCAAGCCAACAAAGACATTTGGCTTCTTGCAGTTGGAGGGACACAGAAGCGAAGAGGCCACGGGATTTCGGAGACATCATCCGGGCAAGAGCCTCATACAGACCCACTCGCCTCGGCCTGGAGTTATCGCTGGCAAGCAAGCACGGCGTGATTAATCCTTTCCATCAATCATCTCAGCAACCAGAATTTGATCTTGGGCTAATAAATCTGTCTAATTGGTTTCTCCCCATTAGCTCTTTTTCAGAACCGCTTTGTACACGGAGAATCACCACCTAATAATTGATGAGATTTTTTTCAGGAAGCTGCCAAGAATGAGTTGTCCACGAGCGTTCCTTTGAAAGCCTTGGAGAACTCACCTCCTGGTTTTAGAAGAGTTGCTGCATCTGGGGTGCAGAGGGAAGGGACTGATCGATGCCCAGAGCCAGAAAAATTGCTTTATCTTATATTCTCTCCTCTATTAAACTGCTGTGCTACCTTTCCACTCCTCATTTTCCCCACTGATCCCACGTAGATAGTGCCGGCATGAAGCACACACCACATCCACCCAGCTAAGTGCCAACCTCTGAGAGAAGCCAATACCTCGGTGCTTCAAAAGATGCAAGAAATCTCAAAAAAAAGTCTCAAAATCCCTTACCCTCAGCTCGCCCTGAGGAAGACTCTAGTCATCCCCCAGACCTCTGCCGTTAGTCCTTGCCAAAGTCAATACATCAAGTATCTGCGGACAGGACAAGTGTAACAGTAAGTAATAGAGAGGAAAGATGGATGAGTTTTATACAATGCATCCATTTTGCATTATCTTTCCATTCTAATTTGCTGGCGGGTTGCCATGTATTGAAAGGCTCTTTCCGATGATCTGAACATGCCCCAAAGCCAAGCCCAGCTAAATTCGGTGGGTTCAACCCAACCCCAAACCTCAGTAGGACACGCTGCCTCTGACAAGGGGGTGGCAGATAACACACCGGTTCCCTCCCAGCTACGGGGCAGCTCAGTCCCACTGCAACCCAGCAGCCAGCAAGACGCGTTGAGGGATTTTTTCATCCCTTAAGAAAAACCTAAAACTTCAATTCTCAAACTGACTGTAACCAGCTGACCCCTGAGCTGGCACTGGCTGGACTACGAACGCAGCAACAATGTGATGTTTAAAGGTAAATTTTCTTGCAGACCATTACACGTGGAAGGGTGGCAGAAGAGGGGCTTGTTCCTCGCCCCATCTTTTACCCGTGGTCCTCAAAGCACTTCTAAGATCATCACTTCAGAGCACAGAACGAGAAGCTCTAAGGTAGGTGGGTAAGGGAGCACGCAGCATCATCTTTGCGTCCTCAGGGGGTTGAAGGGAGCAGTGCCAAGCCTGCAGGGCCGTTAGCTTCCCTCCATTCCCCATGCCGATAGAAAAACCTGAATAAAATCACAGACAGGATGAAGCGTATTCCACATCCTGCACATTTCAGAGCACCTCCCTTCACCCACCGAGGCTGACTTCGAATCGAAAAGGTCCCAAGTGTGGATTCTCGCTCAGCCACCTGCCCCCAGGAGCTACGACATCAGGAACCCACACAGGAGAGGTGTCAGCCCCACCACGTCTCCTGCCATCCTCCCCCAAACCCAACAACGCACCAAATCAAAGCTCGGATGGTGTGAAACCCACAGCACGGCCCCGCCGACCTCCCGCCCTTCATTACTGCCCTCGTTAGGGTGCTGGGAATGGGGTTCCAGCAGGCAGTTGGGTGCCACCCGGGAACCTCTCACCCACTTCTCCTTGCCACGAGAGGGCACCTCTGCCCTCCTCCGGCACCCCAGTCGCATTTCTAACTGGTTTCCAGTGGCTCTGCCGGTGCTACAGGGTCAGGGATGCTTTGAGATGAGTTCAGGCTTTGCAAAACAGCCAAGAGAAGCTTCACGCAGCTCCCACGCAGTCAGCATCAACGGGAACCCCAAACCCCCTCAGCACATGCTCTCGGGTGCGTCTTAGACCACTCCGATTTCTTAATAATCAACCATCATTACCAGGGTGATTGACAGGTGGCACTCAGCTATGTTTCATATAATTTTTGCCTACAGCCAGTGGCCAGGAACCTCTTTTTATTCTCTATTTTCATTCTCCCTGGACATTCTCTTACTGGAGATCTTACAAAGCCCGCGGGCACAGAGCACCTCAAGCAGGGGAAAGGAGGAGGGATTCGTTAAAACCGAGGGGAGCTGCAAGGATTCGGGGCCCCAAGAACTTCAGATGCACGAGCACATGCCAGTGCCAGCACGAGAAAGGAAGAGGAAACAAAACGGCTTGTGACTTCTGAGGGTTTTTCTGATCGAGGTCTGTGTCGGGAGGAGGAGGCAGCTGAAGAGGCAGCACAGGGACTGGTGGCTTTGAGGGCTGCTCTGTGAGATGTTACAGTGCTGGAGAGGGGCACAGTGACACAGAAACCCGCATGCCTGGCAGGTACAGATTTGTCAAATAAGCCTGGATCAAAAATCAATATAAGAGAGTCTCCATGCTGACCTCTGTGCCTGTGGCACCGAGTCTGTGCTAAGCCAGATCAGGTTGAACCAGTGCAGCGATTGCACACAGACAAGCCCTCCGAGATCAAAGCAGACTCATGAAGGGAGAATTCAGGAGTTACAACATGGATTATACTATCTTCTGAATTTAATTCAAGGGTGGAGACCCTTTTGCCAAAACTCAAGTTAAAACCCGTGATGCCGTACTCAGACCTGCCAGTCCTCCCAGTTTTGGGTGGGGAGGTGGCAGGGAGGGGTTTCAGAGCTCCAGCAGCCCCAGCTGGGAGCAGCACCCTTGTCCTCATCGTGTCAGGCACAAATCCCAGCCCAGATTCCAGGTAGGAGTTCCCAAAGCCCTTCCCAGCCCTGGCACCAGCACTGGCAGGTCCAGGCGACACGCGTGGCAGGTTTGGTGTCGCAGCCGGGGCTGCACCTGAGCCCCAGCTGGGTTACAACTGTATTTTCCACTGACAACTGCAAGTGAAATCAAAATGCTTCCGTTCTTCTGTCTCAGGGAAAGACAAAAAACTAACTGAGATTAAAAAGCGAGGCTTCTTCTTCTTCTTTGTCGTTTCCAGGACAAATCTGCACTAGAAGAACCAAGTTCTTCACCAAATCTGGTTGAAGCTTTTCTCTTACATTTCCTCTTGAGAAAGGAGATAAGGGCAAAGCAAAACTCTTCTGAGAAAACACGATCTAGCATTTTCATCGGAAAATGAGAAATTAAGGTTTCTCACACACAGCTCACAGAAATCACCCTTTGGGGGCCCAGTGGCACCCCCGGAACCTGCGCGGACGCAGTCGTGCTCCTCCTCGGGTATCTACTCAGGTTCAGGAGAGGGTTAAACCCCCCCCAACTGCTTCCTTCGTCCCACCAGAGCTGGACCAGCAGCAGAGGAGATGCAAAGTTTCCAGACTAGGGAAGACATCCTACATTTGCTAGTTTGGGGTTGGGTTTGTTTAGGAAGGGGGTCATGAATAAGAGGATAAAAGGTTGAGGCTCCGGTAGGACAGGGCAGGAGGTAGAAAACAGCAAAGATGGGGCTTTTCTACTCCACTGCTGTTCACCTCGTCACAAAGTCAACAGCAGTGCCAAAGCAAAGCCATTTAAAGCCCACCACTGCTTTGGCACCGGCAACATGAAAAGCCAACCCGACAAACACACACCGAATAAATTCAATGCAAATCCAGCACAAAGCTGTGTGAGTATCTGATCTGGATTGTTTCCGAAGTGAATTCTCTTCAGACATGTCCGTGCCCTCTGTCCTGTCTGCCTTCCATAAACATTCACATCGCCAATTTTCACTGGCACAAACAGCAGCAGAAAGTAGCTTTCAAAGTCGCATGAACAAGTATTTGGGGAAACTAAATATAAAATTTGTGCTGTGCAAATATTCATGCCAGGCATGCAGGGGTGTGCAGCCAGTAAGGCGCAGGAACGGTATCACAGGGTGGATAAAAGCTCGCAAGGGGGAAGCTCTTGATTCAAGCCTTAGTTTTTAAAAAGTCACAAATATTCTCTTCCCCCAATACAGATCACACATAAAAGTCACAGCCACTTTGCATCTCCGCCATGAGCGAGAAGAGGCTACGGATGTCAGAGAAATTTGTTGCATTATTAGCTCAGCTGTAACTGAACGCTAAACAATGACTATATAAAGTTCATATAAAGTTGTATATTTAGGCTCAAATTCAGCACATGCCTCATTTTGCCATCCAAGCAGCCCCATTAACTTCAAAAGGATGGCTTCCCTGTTTAAAAGCACGTCCTTAAGAGCCTCGTGAATCCGAGCCTAAAAGCACAACATTTATACGAGGTTCTTGGCTTCTCGTGAAATTACACCCCAACAAACAACTCCGTAAAAGCCTACAGGCCGCCACAAGCTCTTCTTCCTTAGAGAGATCACCATTTTCTTTTTGTCTTTGCTCATTTGATCGATTTGTTTGTAAATATTTTTACGCCGGAGCCTTGAACCACAGGAGATCACAAAAGCACATGTGAGTGTCTTCATAGCAAAGAAAACATCTACACCGACACATACACATGTGTGTGTATATATACACCCCTGACTACTCGCTCGGGTGATCAAGTCTGCTTGGACGTGACCAGTAATAACGAAGGAATAACGTGGATAAGATTGATAGTCCTGGTTATACGGCAGAGCTGTCGAGGATGCAGCATTTCCCACCACCTCGCAGGTAAACGCTGATATTTCTTGTGATACCTTGATACAGATATCGAACAACTGCACGTAGTCCTCTGCACGCAACAACAAAGTCTGAACCCGCAGCTTTGAATCACACGGGAGTTTAAAGCAAAGCCAGTGCTTTGGTGATAAACGCTGGAGAAAATAAACGTAGAGCTAGGAGGGAGAACGGAGCATCACAGGCATCGCCCCGTCCCCACCTCCCCGTGCAGCAGCTCTGTGCCCGTTACTCTGCACCTCACCCACAGCTCCCAACCCCTTGTCCATGCTCGCTCCCAAAACTCTCAATTAGTTTGACAAACCTTTCGTCACGAGCACTAAACACAACAGCTCTCAACACAGCCAAGAGGTAGAGAGTAGGGGGACAAAACTCCCCTGGACCTGCCAGCCTGCACCCCACAGCATCAGCCCCTCCTCTGGGGCAGCAGCTGCCTCTCTGGCATCGTGGGGGCAAAGGGGCAGGACCTGGAGGGGGGCGAGGGGGGCAAGTAACTGTTAAAACCTCCCGGGTGTGAGCTGGCGGATCCAAATCTCAAGAAATAAGAAGGAATCCCGACAGTCAGATTTTTCAAAAGTGCTCAGCACATCAGGCGCTAATCGCTTCTGAAAACGGAGCTTTTATTTAGACGCTTAAATGCAAGTTGGAAAAATCTGGCTCCAATTGTGGGTGAAAATCTGGCCCCGAGAGCCTTTTTTTTTTTTTTTTATTCTCTTCCCTTTTATTTGGCTCTAGATCACAATTCTCCTGTCTCTTTTACACTCCGGTCCGGGAGGCTGCTCCCCTAGGATCTCCCTTTTAACCTTGTATATGAAAAAAAAAAAAAAAGGAAACTGCAGCGGGACCTTCATCGGAATCAAAACTTTCTCCTTTTTGTGCAAATCAATTTCCCCGTAATCTCCAGTGCTGTTTACACATCGCAGTACGCCCGGACCATGCGGGATTTGCATCTCGCCGTGCGCCGCGTGGAGCCCTGCCAGCTCCCAGCGGTTCCTGGTGCACGGGGCTGCTGCTGCTTTTATTATAGGTGGACCGTGTTCGTAGCATCTTAAAACTCAACCTGGTGGATTACTCTTAAAAAATAAAGCCTGGACCTAGTTCTGCTGGGGATGCCCTGGGGATTAGGGGGTTGTTTTGCCACCCACCCACCCCCCCCGGCTCCCGCCTCAAACTGGTTTTGCTCCATATGGACCAGACTATTACAGTAGCCAGAAAAGTGTGAAATTTCAGCTCTGACCATGTCAGGGCTCCCAAGTGTCAGTTACAATAAAATAAATGACCCATTTCCTGACAGATCGCGAGGGCTCCTCCGAGACGGATGGACAGATTTTTTATGTTTGTTTATTTTCTCTTTTTTTTTTTTTTTTTTTTTCCCCTGACGGGAAGGCTGCGCTCCCCAGCTCCTTCGCAACAGGAGGTGGGAGCGGAGCAGGGATGCTCTCACCCCTGTGCTGCTGCCCTGGCAGTGCCCTCCTGGCTGCTCCCATCCCATCCCTGACACCATCCCCATCGATTCTCCGAGCTCCCTCCCCACCGAGCTCCCCTGGCCCCGCACCTCCAGCCAGAATCTCAATAAACGGTCCCCCCGCTTTTTGGGGTTTTATTAGGCTCCTTGGGGAAGGCTGTAAAGGCAGCGGGAGTGGGCTCAACCCGAGATAACAGCATGGGGAGGATGAACAGTTTCCCAAAAGCACTTCCCAGCACACACAGACCACCCGGGTACCCCAAAGCCTCCCTCCCAACAGGCACCAGCACCCAAAAGCCACAGTGATACCAAAACACAGTTTGCTTCGCTGCAGATGCTCCTAAAATGAAGCCAAACCCCAGGGAAGCGGACAAGGGTCGGGAAGAGCTGGCAGGAGCCAGAAACGGGCTGCAGGAGCCCAACCCTCACGAGACCCTTTCCAGAAAGCCCCATCCATTGCTAACTCCGTCTGGAGGAGAAAACCGAGCGGGTTTCAATTAAAGAGTGATTTTTTTTTCTTTTAATATACTTAAAACTGTCAAGTCCTCTCCAGCATCTTCAAGAGCAGGCTATGGACACTGGACATAAATCGATGGGGAGCTGGTTTCCACTCCCCTTCAGTGGGTTATTCCATCAAAAGCAGCAAACACAGACTGGTTTTAAGAAAACCAGCTTAAAACAACACCTTACTTTAACTTTCCCACAGCTTCCCAGGGGCACTACCAACACACTAGTGGTGTTAAAACCTCCAGCCTGCTTTGGTCCAAGACATCTGTCCTTGGTTCAGGGCAGGACTCTGGTGGGGAGGAACCTCCCAAGGTCACTTTGGTCAACTCCAACGTTCCCCCAGCCCGTCCCCTCTGCAGGGACACGGGTCTTGGTGCTGCCCGGGCAGAACAAGTTCACCAGATAACATTCAAGGATGAGGACAGACAGACAGACAGAGACACGTACACCCCTCCAGCACCTCTTGCAGAAACAAGGAAAACCTTCCAGCCTAGACTCCTACAACTCCCCCCCCGGCTCCACAATCTCCAGGATAAACTCGTGATTTTCAGGTAAACCCCAGCAAAGGTTTCTGGGCTCCGTTCCCCGCAGGGTTCACACATTTACTGGTCATGAGCAGATGACCCGGGAAGGCAGCTGGGATAAACCACCACACACATTTCCAGAGTGGACAAACACCCCCGTGGGTCTGGGCTTCTCGTTTCACAAAACAGAGGCTAAAAAAAAAACTTTCCTGGTGAGCAGACTATTCCCCAAGTGCCTCTGCAACACTCCTCCTGCCTCTCCCTGCAGCAGCTAAAAGCCATCCCATGGATGCAGGACAACGTAGAACATCAGCTCTGGCACGAATGTATTTTTCTCCCATGCCACTTGTTTTCTTACATTTTTTTAAATTTTGCTGGGCAAGAGCATTTGTAGCCCCCCAGGTACCCAGTGCAGAACCTTCCCAGATCATTTCCACGCTTCAAACCGGACAGAATAAGAATTTAAAGGTGCCCAAAGGCTCAAACCCATCAGTCAGTGAGGAGGACGAGCACCTTGCAAACTATTTCTTCTGCTCGTTCCTCCCCACTATCCCTTGGTTTATCCGGGTTCATCGGGCAGCTGGGAACCCCTCTCATCCCCAAATCCAAAGAGATAGACAGCAATGCTGTTCAGCAGTGTGTGATTTAAGAGTGCACATCCTCACTCAAGCTTTCAAATGCCTCTGGTCACACTGAAAAATGAGAGTTTTCACCTAAAAATTTGAAAAAGATCCTCTCTGGTGGAGAAAAAAAAAACAACAAAAAACCCCAGAAAAGTCTCTGTGACCTCTTTAAAAGGCTTTCTTTTTAAAAGAAACCTGCTACCTCCAGCTTTCAGGCTCAATTTTTCAGTTTTTCTCCTACTCCCTGCCTTAATTTTTGGGAAGCGGGGAAGACACCAGCATCCCCTGGGGCTTCCCTACGCATTTACTTTAGGTTCCCACTTCTCCCCACAAAAAAAAACCACCCTGTTCTATAAAACCAGTGGCATCATTTAAAAAAGCAGAAAAAACCCAACCTTCCACCTGCATCGACAGAGGCACCTTCCATTCCTAAATCCAGCAAATGGGGGAGGCAGCAGAAAGGCAGGTGCTGGGGTTGGTGACCCCGGGAGGGAAAAAGGGCTGGAGATGTTTCCTCCTGCTCCGGCACTGGGCTGCAACCCCCTGGGCCAACCTGGGGCCATCCAGAGCAGCCTGAACTCTCCCCAAAACCCTCCAGGTAACTCTGGAAAACATTAACATCCCTGGGGGCTTGGGCTGGGGAGGGAGAAATTGCCTTTTTTTTTTTTTTTTTTTTTTTTTTTTAAATTCTGTAAGGTCTCAATTTTCAAAGCAAGTACTTTAACCCCAACTTCCCTTAGCCATATCTCTGTTTGCTTGGGGGGGGGGGGTTAACCTAAAAGGCAAAGATTGAAACAAATTCAACTGGATTCAGTCCTAGCAATTGCCACCAAAGTTCTCTAGGGAATTCAATTTATTCTCTTCTGAATTTAAAAACCACCAGACTCTTAACAAAGGGCACCTACAGGGGATGGGCTCCATCTTCTGTGGGTTCAAAACTTGAAGCTACAAAGTTTACAGTTAAATTGCAATTTCTTGGATGTATTTGCCAGTTACGGCTCCTACGTGGAAAGGGGGAAATAAAGTCATTTCTTTCACTTCAGGCTGTAAATTGATAAATATAGTCTTTCTCCCAGATACGTTAAAATTGATTAAATTATCTGGTTTATGCCTCATGGATGAAATTTACTGACAAATTATTAATGACTAATTTAATGACAAATTATTTCTAGTTTTTCTAGCTGGATATCATCAAAATGTATTCATTTCCAAATGACTACAGTTCTCAGAGATGTAAAATCAGTAGCAGAAAGCTCTCAACTCAAAGCTGAGGGCTCCCAGAAATAAAGCAGAGGAGAACTCCAGTTTATTTACCCTTTTTTGGTAATCAAAAAAGTAGTCACAAACCAAATCCCATTAAACTCGACATCCTCAGAAAGGAGCATTCATCCTGCCTTTCAATTTTCAAACCCTGCTGCAAACAAGGGTGTTGCTAATTTTTTTTAAGGATACTATAACTCACAAACCAGACCTGTTTTAAGGGGAAGACAATGATCTTAAGTCTGGATTAAAAGCATATTTTACCTCAGCATTCCAGACAGTGCCCTTATTTTACATGGAAAAGAACTACCAAACTTTTTTTTTTTTTAGTTCAGTTTTCAGAGAATCCAACCACCACGAGGGAGAAAGGCACATTTTTTGATCAATGCTGACAAACAAAGAAATCACACTCAACTGTTCTCAAGAAATTTAAAATATTTCGTTACGAACAATTAATTGCATGATCATGCACACACAAAGCGAACATTTCTCCGGTGTGAAAACATTCATTTGAAACAAAGACTAAGGGGGGGAAAAAAAAAAAAAAAAAAGCAATTTTAAGCTTTCTCCACCCATTTCTATGCCCTACACTAAATCCTCACATCATTAACAACATTTAATAATTCCCACCTCCACTCAGGAACACTCGGACCCTCTAAACTTCTGAGTTTCTTGCAAATGACTTCAGTTTAAAAATACACTTTTAATTTTAAGTCTGTGGGCTGTTATCAACCCGAGTCCCTCTTCCCCCCCCCCCCCCCCCAATTACTTGGTTTCATTCTCTCTGGTCGACTCACTTCCACATTCCTCATATTTGGAATGTCTGCTTGATGGATTCACTTTTTTTTTTTCCCCCCTCGCCCCTCCTCCTCTCTTCATTCATTCATTCTTTCGACCCCATCAACTTCGGGCTTTTCAGCCTCCCAGTTCCACCCCCCCCCAACCAATCCTTAAGTTTAAGTAGAAAAACTGATTATTTTTTTTGCCTTAAAGAATCTTTTCTTTTTTTAAACTTCTGAAGAATAAAGCGTGCCATCATTTTTAAGATTTTTTTTTTTAAATCCTCTTAAGTTTCTCTAAATTTTTCTACCAGCAGAGTTAAAGAAAAAAAAAACAACTCCCAAACAACGAGATAATTTAAACAAATCTAAACTAACTTTAAAACTCAGGGTTTGGGGTTTTTTTTTAATGAAACGACATATTGCTCAGCACTGACTTTTCTTTACAGTCTAACACATCTAAAATATTTCGTTAAAATGGTTCCCCGCGATCATTAACATAATTTGCAACTTTAAGTGTTATTTGAAGAATCATTGTAATTAAACAACTCTAAATCAGTTTAATCCTTCTTGGGTATTTTGGTGCAGCAGCTACACACGCCAGTCACTTTTTCTTGTGCCATGTGAGCACATTCGGTTATTTTTAAATTAATTTCTATGATGGGTTTAGGGACAGGAGAGATTTTTTTTAAAGAAGGAAATACACCAGCAGGAACGATTTATTTACAACATGTAATTTCACCGGCCACATTCATTCTAAAAACACCTAAAATCAGTTTTCCCGAGCATTCCTATTTGCATCTTTCAATGAGAAGAAAACACAACCAAAAAAACCAACTTTTTTAATTTTAGAAACGAGCTGGGAAGCGCACTAACTGCTCATGACTTGTTTTCCCACATTTCTAAAGGGGAAAAAAAAAGAAAAAATTAATATCAGGTTGGGGGGGAGGGAGGGAGAGGGGAGGTTGTTTGGTTTAGATCCCACCAAACTCATCTGATTTTGTCCTCATTGCTCACACTTAATTAACCATTTCCTGTTCTGTGTGCCTTTAAACTGGAAAATCCAGTCTTAAAAACAAGCAGAAAGAAGAAGGGGGAAAAAAAAAAAAAAAAAGTCGCCTTTGAGGCAGCCCCCCCCACCATCTCAGCCCTTATCCAGGGCGGAGAAGGATGGGGGGGGGAGCAAAATAAACCAAATTACCCCCAAAAGCTCGTTTGGGGTGAACCTGCCAAGTTTACAAGCAGCTGCCAAAAAAGTTGCCTTTTTCCGACCCAGAAACACAAACTACTTCCCCAAAGTGAGACAAAGTAACCGCGGCCGCTACACAGGGCGGTGGGGACACCCCCCACACCCCCCCCCCCAGCCCCACCCCCCCACCCCCCCCTCGGCCTCTCCGCGCCCGCGCAGCCCCCGCAGCGCTCAACCAGCGAAAGCGGCTCCTGTCGCTTTAAAAACAGCACCCGGGAAGGGGAGGGGGGGGTCATTTTACATCCCCCTACCCCCCCTAAAAAGGGGTTTTGCACGTTTTAAGCAGATCGAGGAGAAATTCCAACCAACCTTCCTTCCACCTATTGTAAAGTTCCGCCCCCCCCCCCCCCCCCCAGCATTTCTTTGAATTAGACACCAAAAAAATATTCCCATTCGCAGTGAATTTCTCCACGTGTGCTCTTGGGGGGGGGGGCAAAACCTACTCCCCACAACCTATTGATTATCCAGCAGCATAAAAAAATTAAATAAATAGTGGGGTTTGGTTTTGTTTTTTTTTTTTTTTAATATTATTCTATTACCCTTCGTAAAGCAATTGCCTCTCCAATAACCCCCCTTGGCTCATTGATAATTAAACCACCACAAGTCACCCAGGGCTGGAACGAGCATTATCGATCACCCCGCCGCGAGGTGCTAAAAAATAAATAATAATAATAATAATAATAATAATAAAAATCTTGGCTAGGAAATTAGTAAATGGATTCGGGCTTTGCCTTTGGGATCAGCCCCTACCAGGGAAGCCCCCCTTCTGCCACAGCCAAGGCTGTAGTAAAGTTTGGTGAGAACAAGGGGGTGACCCCAAAAATGGGTTTCCCACTGCCCAGCCGAGGGGGGTTTTGTCAAGAGATGAAGGAATTGGGAGAGTTTTGGGGAGGAAGAGTTGGCTTCGCCTCCTCCCTCCGCGCCCGGGCGTTGAAGTAACCGCCTCGTCACGTGGCCGACGCGGGTTTTGGGCTGCACGATCCAACGTGGACTATTTGGGGTTGGGGACTAACTCGCCCTCAGCCTCTCCGTGAGCTGGGGAGGGGAGGGAGGAAGGTTTCTGCAAGAAAAAAAAATTAAATATTCTTTATATTTCATATATAACCCCCAACGGGGCTGGGGAACGTGGTGCCCGGGGCTGCTCCAGCGTCCTGCACGCCAGCCCCGGCGCGCAACAACAAAGGGCCAAGAGAAGATGGAGAGGGCCGGGCTGGGCAAGGCCGGCGGTGGTGGGCGAAGCCGTTTGGCAGGTAGATGGAAACCACCAAGAAACGCAGTTCTTGCCCCAAAATAAAAGTTGCTGGTGGGTAGGAGCTAGGCCAGCACCCTGCGCTCGCCGGGTTTTAAATCCCTCCCCAGCATGGCACAGTGAGATCAGCCCCATGGGTTGGGGTTTTGTTTGGGTTTTTTTTTTTTTCTTTTCTTTACGTCCTCACCATCAAATCTCAGCAAATTTCACTTTTTTTTTTTAATTGTTTTTCTATTTTTTAAAAATTTTACAGTTCTCTCAGAAAACAAAAGATCTCGCCCATTTCGTAGCAGAGGAACCAAGCAAGGCTGGGAAATTCTTCCAGTGCCACAAGTTTGAAAATCCCAACCCAAAACGCCTCAGCCATCCATCACCTTGGGCGAGCTGCTGGATAATTGTTTAACCATTTCTTTAAAAAAAAAAAAAACAAAAACACAACAAACCACTCAACTTGCTCATAGAGGAAGTTTTTTTTTTAAAAAAAAAAATAAAATTAAACGTTGATCCTCAAAACTGCCTCTCACCTCGCTAGGGATATATCTAAAGCCAAATCACCAACATCTCTAATTTCACATGCACATATTTGGGTATAATTTTTTGCCTCCTTTATCTTAGGTTAAATTTTTTTTTTTTTTTCCCGCAACAGAAATTTCAAAAAAAAAAAAAAAAGAAATTAAAACACTGTATTACCTTTGCTTTTTAGGTACTGAATGTTCAATCTCTAGCTGTTTTCCATGAAGCTCCACTTTCCCTAAAAACAAAATGTGTCTGTTTTTTAAAACCTGGGTGGAGTGGTCAGAAAGCTTTGGATAACATACTATCACGTGAAACCTCGCAATTTAATTCAAATTACGACGAACTACGCACAAATACATTTTCCGATTCTTTTACAAGTGCATTTTATTAAATATACGACTGGCTTCAAATGGGAAGCGGTGGGAGGGAGTGGTGAGTTAGCTGTCTGGACAATGTTCCTTAGGAATATTTAATTCCTTAGTTCATCCTGCTTTGAGTGGAAGAAAATGAGGAATAATATTTTGAGACCAATTCTTCGCCTTTATTTAATTCCGCCTTGTTTAATCCCTGCAAGAAGTCCTTCGGGCAGATTTCTTTCCCCCCATTAAAAGGCTCAAAAATTCTAACTCCATGGCAGAAATGGATTTCTCTTTGAAAATGGAGTGGGTTTCTTCGCTGCTGGGTTATTATGATGATTTTTTTTTTTTTTTTTTTTTTTTGAGGGGGGGGAGAAGAGAGGAAGAGGCCGGCGGGAGGCGGGGGGAAACCCGGGCCGAAGGGGGGGGGGGGGGGGGGGATGAGGGGGAGGACACAAAAAAAAAAAAAAAAAAAATTCAAATATTTTTAAAATTATCTGCTTCCCGGGGAGCTTTTTCTCTCCCTGCGAGCAGCATGGCGACCTTCGCGCTACTCCACACATCACATGCCCCAGGAAACCCAGTTTCAAATCAAAATGGCCAAAGTCCCAGCCCACCCGCCCCTGCCGCGACGGGACCCCCGCGCCGAGCCCCGCCGGGGCGGCCGCCCCGCAGGGGAAAAGGGGGGGCCGGGGGGGGGGGGCAGCCCACGCAGGGCGGGGGGCTGCGTGGGGTGGTGGGGCCCCTCTCTTTTCCCCCCCACGTTGCTTTTTAATTATTTTTTTTTTTAAACAGCGGGGGGAAGCAGCGCTGGAAAGGGGGTCCCACCCCGCCGCCCGCTGATGCAAGCCCCGACGGGGCGCAACGAAGAAGGGGACCCCCGGTTTTTTTTGGTTGGGTTTTTTTTTTTTTTGAGGAGGGAGGGAAGCAGCTGAGCGTCCGGGGGGGGGTCCGCAGCTCTGTGGGGAGGGGAAGAAGGGGAAGCGGGCGGGGAGGGAAGGCGAGATAACGCCGCTTACCCGAAAAAGTTTCGATGGCTTTCATGGCCCACTGCTCGTCGGGGCAGTCCACAAAGGCATAGCCGGACTTGACCAGGAACTGCCCGCTGAAGGAGATCTTGTGGTCGTTGAAGACTTTCTCCAAGTCGGCCGGAGTCACGTTCTCGTTTAGGTTCCCGATGTAGAGCTTGTTCATGGTGGCGGCGGCGGCGGGGGGCGGCGGCGGGCGGGCGGTGGCGGCGCGCCGGGGCTCGGAGCGCGGCTCCCGGGGGGGCTCCACCGTGCGCCCGCACCGTCGGGGCTCCGGCCGCGCTCTGCCGCCCCACAGCCGGGCCGGGGGGCTTGGTTTAGGGTGGGGGCTTTTTTTTTTTTTTTTTTCCCTTAACCCCCTTCTTTTTTGTTGTTTTTTCCTATTTTTGTCCCCCCCCTCCTCTTTTTTTTTTTTTTTTAGGTGGGTTTTTGGCTTTTTTTTTTTTTTTCCCTTTTGGGGAGGGGGGCGGCGGCTGCTGGAGGAAGGGAAAGGGAGGGAGGGGGGGTAAGGGAAAGGGAGCGGGGGGGTGTCCTAGGGGAGGGGGCGGCTCCGGCGGGTGGCGGCGGCGGGCAGGGCGGTGGCGCCGGCTGCGGGGGCCCCCAAGTCGGCGGAGTGGCACTGGAGTGTCACCGGACGCCTCTCGGCAGCCGGGCACCGCCTCTAAATAAAACCGACCTGGAAAATGAGTGAAAATGTTTGCTGGAGGAAGCCACGTGGTGATGCGGGAGGGCCCGGCCCCCGGGGGGAGGGGCCGGGGGGGGGGGGAGGGGGCGGCCGCCACTTATTTATTTATTTTAATTTAAATACTACGTTATTTACCTCCACGCACACCCCTCATGCGGGGGGGGGGGGGGCCGCATCCACTCCCTGTCCCGTGTGGGTGTCCGCCTTTCCCCCCCCCCCCCCCACACCTCCTCCATCCCTTCCACCGCCCAACCCCGTCCCGTCGGAGGCACTTTCCCATCTGCTGCAAGCCCCCCGCCCCCACCGCCCCTCCCCCCACCGCGCCCCTCCCCCACCCCTTTCCCCCGGTGCCTCAATGGGATTTTTCTGGGTGTAAAAAACTTCGGCATCAAAGGGGCCGGGAGGTCCCCTGGCGCCAGGGGATTGGGGATGGAGAGTGGGGGGGGGGACGGCCTGCCTGCCCGCCCCCCCCCCGCCCCGGGGCTGGCCCGGCCCGGCCCGGTGGGGCGGCTGGGGGAGCCCCCCCCCGGGTGGGGGGTATTGTCCCCGGCATTGTTTTAAGCCCTTCATGTGCAGCCCCGCGGAAGCCTTCGGGGAAGGGAGCGGGGCGAGGGGGGGGGGGGGGGGCTCCTCCCGGCACAAAAGGGCCCCACGGTGGAGGAGGGTCGGTCCCCGACGGGGCTGAGCTGGGAAGGGGAGGGGGGGGGCGCCCCGTCGGCAAAGCGGCGTGTGCGGAGCAGCTTCTCCCCCCCCCTCACCCTTCGCTCCCCGCCTGCCTTTTCTACAGACTTTTATTTTTAGGCTCAAGATGGGTTGAAAATAGCAGCGAACCCCCCCCACACCCACACACACCCCCCTCCTCGCCGCCCCCATTCATCTCCCCCCCCCCTTCCTGCCTTCCCCGACGGGGCGGGCGGGGGAGCCCCGGTGCGCCGGGGGCTCGGCCCGGGATGCTGCCGGGCGGGGAGGGGCGGGGGCGGCCGCGGTCCCCCCCCCCCCCCGTTCCCCCCCCCCTCCCTCCCGCCGCGCTGCAAGTAGAGGCACGGTCCGGCCCCTCCGCGCCTGCAATTAAATGTAAACGCTCCCCAGGAAAACTCGCTCCCGCCTGCCCCGCCCGCCGGGCCGGGGGCTGCCTCCCCCCCCCCGCCTCCCTTCCCCGGGAAAAATTTTAAAAAATTTATAAAAATTCCCCAACAGAGGAATTTTTTGCCCATCGAGGGAAAGGCTCGGCGGAGAGCTTTCCGGGCGCGGCTCTCCCGGGCGGCTCCGCGCTCCCTGCGCGGGCGCGCAGCCGGCTCCGCGCTTCACCCCCCCCCCCCCTCCCACCCTCGCCTTTCGGGGTGACCGCGCTTTGGGGCCGGACCCCTGGGCTGGGGGGGCGGCCGGGACCCCCAGCTTTCCTGGCAGATTTGGTTGTTCTCTCGGTGTTACACAGATGTGATGTGTTGTATTGCTTGCTTTTTTTTTTATTTTTTTTTTTTTAATTATTACTACCTAATTTTTAAAAATTATTTTCATCCTGGCTGAGGAAGAGCCACGCGGAGAATTTGTTCATAAATAAATCTGATATCAGTCAGGAATCAGAAGCTGTATAAACCTGAAGAAATAGATGCACATGCCCGAGGACATTTGTATGTGCTCTGTGCTCCAGCCTCCTAGGAAACTCATTAAAATGAATGATAAAAATCCTGGGAAATGGTCATTTAAAGTAAAAAGCCTTTAGCTTTCCCTCCTGCATCCGATCCATTCTGTTATCCCGGGATTTTTGCCTTAAAAACATGTAGATGCTGCTCACCAGGGAAAGTTTGGTTCCCATCCTTCCAGCTGCATTACTTGGCTCTCCTGAAAGTACCAAACCGAATTAGCCAGAGGAGTCTTTGTAGGAGCACTGCTGCGTCCATGTGCGTGTTTCTGAGGTTTCCAGGGTGTAATCCAAGCTCAAAATTCACAGGTGAAAAGAAGAGAGCAATGAAAGTGGGGAAATAAATTTCCTGCAGCACAAAAAAAAAAAAAAAAAAAAAAAAAAAAAAGTGCACTTCAAACCTTCCCTGGCTGAAAACTTGAGTGTGCACCTTCCTCTGGTGATAAGTGTGTGTGGCCCCCCCCCAAAAAAAAAAACAAACAAAAAACAGCTAAAATCAATGATCCACTATCTGCTTCGGATCTATTTCTAATCTTGACCAGAATACTTTTGTTGTTGCTTTTATTGGTTTACCCACTACCTTCCCCATGTAACATAATCCTTTGCAATAATGAAATGAAGGAAACCAACCTAAAAAAAAAAAAAAAAAAAATCCAAACAAAGGGGGAAGTCTTCAATTTAGATCTGAAACAAGAAAGGCTATCAGTCAACCTCCTTCCCCTTGCTAGAGCATTCCAGATGCAAGGTATTTAGAGAATGCAAACAGCAGAGACTAAATCATTGATCTGCTGGGGGGTGATAGAGCTGCACTCCCCTCTGTGCAGGAGCTGGGGGGGGAGAGGGCTGCCCCCCCAACCCCAAACTGCCCCTACCCAGGCTGAGCCAGGGCAAAACCAGCTCTGCAAAATCCACCCCCCTCAGGGAACCAGTTCTCCCCTCGCTGATTTAAATGTTATCAGCAACAGAAATCCAGTGGGATTTCTGGAGCCAGGGAAGGGCTGAGCAACAGTTTGCACCCGGGCACTGTCACTTGTAAAAGCCTCTGTGGCCTTTTTCCTCCCCCAGGATTTTCTGAAATTGGATTTTAGTTTTTTAAAAAAATCACTCTGAGGTGTTGATTTTTTTTTTTCGTGTGAGTTTACAAACATTTTACAGTTTTTCTGCCCCGCTCTCCCATCAACATAAAGCTTCTGATTGAATACATAAAATCTGATTTGGGCAAAAGTTGGGTTGTTTATTTTGTTTTGGTTTTGTTTTTTTTTTTAAGATTTAAACCTTTGAATCAGGCAGAAAAGGTCTTAATGAGTTTTTACAATTTATCTACAAATTCAAATAGTTATTGTTGCCACTTAGGAGTTTGGGGAAATTTCTTATGGGAGAAGGTTGAAGCTGGGTGGTAAATAATGCAGCTAAAATTTCACCGAAATGGGGGTTT
This sequence comes from Athene noctua, assembly GCF_965140245.1. Classification (NCBI taxonomy): domain Eukaryota; kingdom Metazoa; phylum Chordata; class Aves; order Strigiformes; family Strigidae; genus Athene; species Athene noctua. The sequence goes on along the minus strand of NC_134061.1, from coordinate 2,749,447 downwards.
GATACGAAAGGGTGCAATGACCACAGGCTGCTGAAGTGGTGTTGATCTGAGGCAGAACATATCTAAAACAGAATTTTTTTTTTATGGCAGATTAGCAGTAAACAATAACAGATTCTATTCTGTTATTTTTCTGCCAGTCATCATTTGAATCTTTAATTTGTTTTTTTGGTGTGTTGTTTTTTTTTTTTTAATCTCTGGTGATATCACTAGTATTTCATTTGGACAACGTTAAAGATGCACTTAGAAAGCCCAGAAACTTTGAAAAAACCCTCCATTTTCAAAAGTTTGAAAATATGTGTTAATTACTATCTTTTAAATATGGGCTGAAAGTTTTCAGTAAAATACACAGGTCGTGAAGGAAAAAAAAAATATAAAAAATTTGTTTTCATAGAATCTGTTTCAAACAAATCTCAACTAGCAGAAATAATCTGAATCTAGGGGAAGTCTGTCCTTAAAACATAGGTGAGAATTCAACAGAAGAAGAAGAGTGAGGGTTACAGTTGAGAAATATTTCCTTTTACTTAAGTGGAATCCCAGTTTAAACCACCTTTTGTTCAGTTTTTATTATGTGGAAAATATTCATGACTGGAAAAAGCAGCTCATATCTAAGAAGATCCAGTTGATTAAAGCTCGTGTTGATAAATTTGTTAAGAAGCGAACTTGCTGTGAAATTAATAGTTTGCTTTAAAACAAAATTAAGGTCTGAAGGTAGATTATTACTAATCCCCTGGTTCTCTGTGCATTTGAAACACCATCTTGGCATTTAAATGATGTTTTGTTCGAGCTGAGGATCAGAGGAGCATCCCCAGCCCCAAGGAATGGGCTGGGCGATGGGAAATGCCCCTCTTGCTCCCTGAAGGGTGAGAGGTTCAGGAGCAGCAGTGCTGAAGATGGAAATGGTTAAACCTGCAACTCGCTCGAAGATCTGCCTATTCCCTAAACATTTCAGTGCTTCACTTAAAAACAAAGCAAATCCTGCAATAAACTCTGGCTTCAAAAATCAACTCCCATCTTGAAAAATCCTTTCGTTCTGGTACTAAAAAGCTGGAGTCTCTTTAAAACAAACCCAACAGAAAACCACAACCAAACAACTATTTGCTTCTCCTCTCCATCTGCTGCTCTGCAGTTTCTGGGCTCTCCCCAGGGCAGGGTGCTCAGCTCCGCTCAGGACTGGGTGCTGGTTGCCCTTCCCAGGTCCTCCTGGAACAACCACCTGAATTCTCCGTTGGGGTTTGCAAACACGCAGAGAACTGTTCAAATTCCCACCATACCAAGCTGCTTTGCGCGGATTAATTTTTTTCGCCCCCCCCCCCCCCCCCCCCCCAATGGAAACGGTTCCGTTTGGGGTTGTTTTTTTCTGCCCCTTTCTTTGGGTAAACTCGAAATGTGAGGAAAGCAAAACGCTCATCAGAAAAAGCCCTGAAACGTTGTTCAGATAGTCCCTTTAAATTTTAAACATTTTCCCCCAATGAATATGCCACCACTTCTTTACAGCAGACCTTTCTAACCTGTCAATTCAGTTTTTCTTCCTCAAAAAATCACTGTGAGCAGCTGGACAGATAGCTGGAGCAGCCATTTCTCCTACGGATGGCTGGAGCCGTGGGGGAAAGTTCTGGTCTTGGTACAGTGATAAACTAAACTAACGTGGTGGAGAAAGCATCGTGGGGGATGAATCCTGCCGTTGCTGAACTCCCCCTGACCTTATTTCAAGTAGGAGCTGCTCGTTTGAACCCCCCTCCAAACATTTGCAGCACTTATAAGGCACAGATTAAATGTTTTCCTTTCAGTAACTGTAGGTATTTGTATCAGATTTCCTCCAGTCTGAAATAAATGCATTTATATCAGATTTATGCTCCGCAAGTACAAATTTGGGGGCCCTATAATTTCGAGTCACTGTTTAAATCCCCCAAAGAACAGCGGGCTCTCCAGCACTCACTGCTTTTCATATCTCCACTTTTTAAACTCCCTGTAGCAGGAGGCAACGAAAGGCTGAGCCACTAATACCACTGCATATTTTTTTTTTTTTTCCTAATTCTTTATACCCAAAACAAGTGTATCCCGGGAGGTGGGAAGCTGCACAGCCAACACTTTCTGTTGTGGGTTACTTTAAAAAATATAGGTCATTTCACAATCGAAACCTTGACCCATACTCCACTGCCTGTGCCGGGGCACCCGCACCGCTGGGCTGCCGGAAAGGTGGTGTTAGGAGAGCAGCGAGGGCACGAGATAGAAATAATTTCACGTTACTGAACCAGCCACTTGGGCAGGCGCCTTGCCGTGGACCGGGTTGTCTAGTTTCTCGTCCTGCTGGTACATACTTGGGATTTAGCGGGACTGATTATTTCCTCTCCTTTCCTGCAGCTCCACCACTCTGATCTCCCCAGCTGGGGAGTTCTGGCTCTATCTTTGCTCAAAAAAAAAAAAAAAAAAAGGAATAAAGGATGGTTTTCGCATTAAGATAGCTGCCACAAGGTAAAGTGCTAACAGGGTAAAGCACAGGTAGTTTTAATGCTAGAGCAAGCCCGGATCATCTCTCCAGCCTCTGGAAGCAGTGGCAGCACTGACTACGCAGAGGTAAAAGTTGCAGTTGTGGGATTTTTTTTATATGCAGCTCGGTGGTCCAAATAAATCTTCCTCGCATGGATGTTACAGGTGCTGTCGTGGGCTTTTTGTTACGGCCGTTACTGTCCTGTAGGTCCCTGCTCCTGGGGGGTACGACAAGCATTTAAGAAAAAAAGAAACAAGCAGAACATGCAGCGAGGAGAAGTCCATATTCCTCACATTTTGTGGTTCCCATTTTTAGTTGTTGTGGGGTTTTTTTTTTCCCCCCCCAAAGGACAGGCAGTCAGGAAGGCTCTGAGACAGCCACTCCAGCGAGCTTAATTCATCAAGAACAACTGCTGAAGCCTTAAAAGGCCCTAGGGTTTGTTTGCAGTTAAAAGGGAGTATTGGTGTTTAAAAACATATCTGGTATTTTGCCATTGTGAAAAAACCTGTTCCATTCCCGCAAGCCCTGGAGAGGGAGGCAGGTCTGAAGCCAGAAGAGAGGACGGAGCAATGTTTGGCACTTCGAGGATGCCCTAGAAATCCATCCAGCCCGCCACACGTGTCCCCAGTGCAGCTCGGTGCGAGCGCTGGGCACAAGGGATGGCACGAGGAGCCAGGCAAAGCCTCGCTGCCTTCAGCTGGAGCCAAAGCTGCTTTTGCCAAATTTTAGTAAGTCTGAGCTCCCTGGCAGAGTCCTGGCACTCAGGATCGGGTCTGTGGTTTTCCCTTCCCGACAGCACCAACCTTTGCTGCACGAGATCCAGAAGATGCCGTACGGAGCTGAGGCTGTGAGCGGGCAGCGGGACCCCAGGCAGCCCCAGGAAGGGAGGGGAAAGCTGGACGTGGGCTGTGGGGTCAGGGATTGGGGGAAAGAAGCTCGTCTTTAGGACTTGTGCTCTGCAAAGGTGTAACAGGATGAGTGAGAATAAAGCACGTGAGAGTAACCTCCTCTGCGAGACGTTGTTGGTATTTTAGGGAGAGAAATGAGGTTCCAGGAAAAGCTTTGAGCCTCTATGGCTTTGACAGCAGCAAAGCGGAGTTAAAACCAGAATTAGTCCTGAATCAGGACCAGAGTTTGAATGATACTCCAACGCCTGTGATTTCAGGGAGAGGATGGGCATGAAAAACTTAAAAATCCCTCCTTCCTCTCTCCCTGTGATTCGAGGAGCAGAGCAAATGCTAATAGTGATCGATCGTAGCTGGATACAGTTAAGACTCTCAGATCAGCCTAACGCTTGCACAGAAAATGGAGCAGAAAGTGTTATTTTCACCTAGGACACGCAACACCTGGAATCCTTCTCTGGCAGAGCAGAGGTGCCCTGAGCGGTGCCACACAAAAGAGCAATCGAAGAGTGCTGCTCCAGAGGGAAAGGGAAAATCTTACTCACCGCGTCCACTGGGAACAGGAGAGAGGGGTAAATTGTGCCACTGAAGTGAGATGTTAAACACTAAGAAATTTCTTGGGAAGTTTTGCAGCATTTCCATTTCTGAAAACTTTTGGGAATGGATCAGACTCGTCCTTTCAGAGCGATTTAAGCAGAGCTGAGGCTGTCTGGGAGCAGGGGAAGGAGTGGATGACCTCTTAAGGTCACTTCAAGCCCTATTTTCCATGATTACAGGGACATCTAATACTTGAAATGCTCTGTAATCGAAGTTGCCCTTGAGATGTTTCGGTGTCTCAAAGCAGAGCAGAAGGACCGTTTCAGTAGCGCAGCTGTGATCTTCCCAACGCATTCCCAAATTCCTGAAACACCAACTCCTCGAGTCAGGTCGGCTGCGGAGAGGAGCAGAGCTCGCTCACTAAGCGCTGCCTGGCAGGGGAGGAGGAAGCAGGGCAGCCCCAGCTCTCCTGTTGAATTTGTGGGGAGACAAATGCCACAGCTGGGTGAAACCTAAAGTTGTCCTCAGTCCCAAGCTGGGAGCCAGCTTGTGAAATGACTTGTGTTATCAGCAGAGGCAGCGGGACACAGATAATGCGGCAAGGGCAGCGCTGCCGCGGCTGTGATGGGCTGAGGTTAGAGAAGAGCAAAGTTTGCATCGTTAATTAGACCCCCCCGTTACCCTGGAAGAAGCAGACGTGGGCACGTGGCCCTTCTCTAGGTCAGCACTTCACTCGTCACCTCTGCACCACCCGGACCTGAACTGGCATCAAGAGGTTCAGCATTTTAGGCAGCGGTTAGTGGATACCACAGAGAGAAGGAAATGCAGACAGTGTCCTCCCGTCTTTGGAAACAACTTCTGCACATCTGGGTTTTGGGGTTTTTTTTGTTTGATTGTGAGAAATTTTAGAGGGATGCTGCTGTCCGAACTGCATCACGAGCAGATGCCCTGAAATAACCGTAACTGTGAACCCTGGGTCAACATTTAATGTTGCTGGATATTTATTTCACTCTATTAACTTTATATCCTACAGAGGCACTTAATGAGAGGAAAACAAATAGGTTGCACTTTGGAGAAACAAGATATCCGAGTTGGCTGGGAGTGAAGGACCCAGAATACATATAATAATGACACCAGGATAAACTATTCCATTTTATTGATTAGCAACTGTGCTAGGAGTGTAAATTGGTCACTTGTAACTATTATAGTGCATCATTTATTACAGCAGGCACGATGCTCCTGCATGGGTGAAAAGCTTTGGGAGACCCTGGCATGCTTGTGTGCTGCTAGAGAAAGGACTAAGCCACGTGCTAAGTAGTTCCTGTGAACGTAGTAATTGCTCCCTAATAGCACTGAACTCTTAATCTACGTTAATAATGTCCTTCTGAGCCTTTATCTTAATGCCATATAGAGGCAACACTTTTTGCTGGGGAGGCTGGTTGTGCCAGGGAGTTGTGTAGCTACAGAGCAGCAAGAGCTGAGCTCAGCCAGCGCCGGGCTAAGCTGGACACGGTTCATTCCGTGCCCTACGGTCTCCTGGGGCAGGAATACAGGGAACGGTTAAAACCAGCCTGTTGTCTGACGCTCTGTCCCCGCAGCACTTTCTGAGAAGAGTAGAAAAACCACTTTTTTAGAAAGGAACCGCAGAGCGGATAGCTTTTGCGTGGAGACACGTACCTCACCACGCTGGATTTCTTGCACGTGTTTGGGACAAGATACAGCACGGGCACAGCGCCAGCACAGCAAAACCCTCTCCCACGCCAAAACCACCGACACTTCGATTTTGCTATTATTACTGCAGTTCCACTGAGGGCTGTTTCTTGCTCAGCCCTGTCAACCAGAAATCTGACTTCTTTCCCACACAAATCCCTGATGTCGCTGAGCCAGCACAAACCTGGGGAGGATACACGCATACACGCACATCCCTCCTCCGTCTAGGTGTGCGGGGTTCCTGCTCCGAGCGGCTCAGCTGAACTCCACAGAAAATAAATAAATTTAAAAAAAAAAAAAAAAAAAAGGCTGGCAGACCTGAGGGGATGGTTGTAACTTGGATAACCTCCTGCAAAAGTTCAGGCAACTCAGGGAAATCGAGCTGCGGACGGGACTGGGCTCGGCAAGCCAGCACAGCCACGGGCACTGCTTGGCTTTGGTGCTGATGTGAGCAGAGCTTAGCTCCTGGGTTAGGCTGGTTCAAACATCATCCAGCTCTGCTCCTTCAACAGATTGAAGCTGGGTGTGACGGGGTGTACCTAGAGCAGGCGTGCACCTGGTAGCAGTCCCTAAACAGGATTTACATGTTAAAATGTGATGGGTTTAACTCTCCCAGAGAAACCCAGGGGAAGCAGGACAGGTCAGACACCGGGTAAGACATCTTACCAGGCACAGCAGAGCTGGTGGGAAGTGGATTTACCTCTTGTACTCCGGTGGCGTGATTAACATCTGCAGAACATCTGCTCTCCTGGATCCAGCTGTGCAAGGGCAGGGCAAGGTGGTGGCCTCACTGACCCATGTCCCCAGCAGCTGCAGAGCCACAGGGAAACACTCCATCACTCACTGAGGACAGAAAGAGCCCAAATGGGTGCTCGGGTCCAGCTGCTTCGCCTCACCCCTCATAGGCGACTGCTGTGCCACCAACCTCCACCTCGTTAACCAGTGCTGCCTCACCATTTCCTACTAGTTTCCTGTCCGCCCCTCTCTATCCCAAGTTTTCTCCTCTTGGAATGCCCGTTTGGGGGGATAGATGCTGTTTTCTGAATTTGGGGTTTGCACAAGGGGTTGCAGACTGCAGCTGGGATACCCTGACTTGATGGTGACTAACAATGATGAGAGTCATCGATTTTAGCAAAGTTATTCCTCCTGTAAGAAAGAGAAGGAGCAGACTGGATCTCTCAAAAATAACATTTACATTTGACAAAAGAAAAGATGGAAATTAAGGAGGTTTTTATCATGGAAGGCAATGCGACGTGTAATTAAAGTTTAGACCAATGTCGTGTGCATTACACCCACAATCCATGTGCATTCTTGATTTGGTGATATAGTAATGTTTAATTGCCATTAATGTAAACATATTTTAAAAGGTTATTTTCCTGCTCTATAGGTCAATAGACCTAATGAAGCAGCTCTAAGTGGGTTTGAATTGCTTTGATTAGGTGCTTGATTTCCTGTTTACCTCATGGAAGTGGGTTTGGTCCTGCCCAGCTAATGTATATAAAAGCCCTGAGGGGTCTCATCAGCACCAGAAGTAGCTGAAATCCTCCAGGCAGCTTCAGAGGAGAAAGGTAAGAAGCTCTATGTCAGTCTCTCTTTTTAACTTTTTTTTTTTTTCCCCCCAAGATAGTGGGAGTGAATAGTGTTTGAGAGCATCGGGCTGTAGCAGAGCAGGAACAGCCTGTCACTTTGGCTGAGTTTTTCCCAAAGTGGTACAAGACTGGCTGTTTTCTTGGTAGCTTTGGCAAAAAAAAAAAAAAAAGACCTGCAGCAGTGTATGTGTCAGGCTGTAAAGGGAAAGACTGTTATTTCAGAGGAGGATTCAGTATGTGGCAAATATCAGGTTGGGATCTGCACCTACCCAGGGAAAAGAGGAGAAATTGGTTCTTAGCTGCTTTTTGGGGACCTCCCAACTCTGGATAAAACAGGGATAATGCTTCTTCTAAAGGAGATGGTATTGCACAGGGGACTGGCAGACCTTCGTGTTGCAAAGATCCCACCAGTTGTTCCTCTTTTTGTGAAGAAGTCAAGTTATTGGATCAAAACAGCGTAGGTATCGCAGCAAACCCTGTGCCAGACTGGGCTGGGAGAGCTCAGCTACTCCAGTTCAGTGTCACACGGGCAAAGGCGTCTTGTATTAATTCAGAATGGTTTTTCAAGAGTCTCTGAAAACGTGGATTGCTTTTCCTCCCTGTTTGGGTAAATTCTGCGGGGAAGTTACTGCCCTTTCTTAAAATTAAGGCTACAAGGCATTTCCTCTCCCAGCATCGTAAATAATTATCCGAAGCAGAACAATATTCTTGCACAACTTATCTGTTTTCAGACCCATCATCACACCCACAGTTATACCACCAATACACGAAATGAAAAACAAATAAGAGGGAAAACCTCAGTTACTTAATCATGACTTTTTTTTTTTTTTCTTTTCTCACTTGAAATACTCCTCAGCTTTTTGGATAATGGAATTTACTTCTGCTGTTAACACTCTGTAACAATTTGTCTTTTATTGCTTTCAGCCTAAGTATTTTAGGGATTTTGCCAGTGTTCAGAATATTATACCTTTGCTTTTAAGAGCATTCCTCAACACTTGAAAAATCTGAGATAATGCAATACATTTAGGTTTGGGGTTTTTTTTCCTCACTTAATAGGAAGGGCTGAAAACATTTGTAAAAGATGTCACAATTTTCCAGAGGAAAAAAAATGCTACAATTACAAACAACACCCAAACTTGCAGATTCTTGCTCTCTCCAAAACAATAATTGGGCTGTTGTAAGAGTACAAATAACTACTTAGAGGAGTAAAGTTCTATCAATGTGTGAATAAATTTTTGAAGGATGGGATAATTGAGTCCTGATCTTTTTGTAACTGTGTTATTCCTGTTGACAGCAGCTCTCCATTGCAATGGAGTTTCCAGAAATAGGTATAACAGAGTGAGGGACAACAAAATATATCTGGGAGCCATGATCAAAACCATTTTTGTACAGAGTTTGCAGAGCTGGAATAGTAATTAAAAGAGCTCAGATGTCCAAGGACTATTGAGCTGAACTGTGGATGTGAGGACTAGGAACAGCTTGAAACTAATAAATCTTGGAATTTGATCCTGTCACTGTCCATGGGATATTTTTCATAACTGATATTCGCTGACTGGCTCCAGTCCCTACGTAAGGCATTATCCATCCCAACAGAAAATCTCCCAGAAATTAGATCAGGCTCCTAAATCCTGCAGAACCACAGTGTGGGATAAGCAGGATGCCATTGCTGCTGAATTGCCTGATCCAACGTACGTTCCCGTTCACATACTCAAGATTGAATCGACCCTTAAAGCACAATGAGGTACCCACAGGGTCAGCTTGTAAACATGGAGGAAGACAAAGCCCCTGCCTCCAGGAATGTGAGACCCACAATGAATTTGATGGTTACAATAAAAGTATAAGGAACCAACATTAAAAGACACCACAGTGGGGAAAGAGCGTTGGCATTGAAAAAGTAATTTAACTGGGAGCGGCAGAAGAGGGCTTTGTAGGATGGAGAAGGCTGCTCGAAGCACAAGGACTGAAGGAGCACATTTACAAGCACAGGCACGTGCCCAACCACCGCCGCACATGCCTCTGGGTTCGCTGTCCTGCCCCTTATGTGTCCCATGTGTTACAGGGGCTGGACATCTGGACTGCCCTCTGCTTTGGAACAGAGAAACCAGCCAAGAAAATGATGTCTTTCAAAGTTCTCTCTCTGCTCCTCGCTTCTCTTGGGTTTGTTTTGATGGAAGAAAACATCTCGGGGTAAGTGTTTTGGAAAGCTCACGGTGTGTTTTGAGCCTTTTCCAGCTCCCCACTGGAGGCAAATGGATTTTTTCCACTGGCATCTTGGTAAGTAGGTGAGAACATGAGTCCTGAGGTTGATCTCAGATAATAGAGACAGCCAAGTGTACAGAGATGAGGGAATGATAAGAGAGATATCAAACTAAAGCCCTGAGCCTTTGAGATGAAGCCAGGAACTCCCAAGTTTTCCCTACAAATTCATAGCTCTGGGTTAGGAGGAACAAGCTGGAAGTAAACCAGGAAGAGAAGAAGGTTGGCTGTGAACTAGAAACAAGATGTAATCATCTCACATGAATGAGGTTAGGGGGCATCCAGTATTTGGAAGCCTCTGAAAATATGACCAGTTACATAAAGTAGGTGTATAATAAAGACTTTCCTTCTCTTTCCCTGACTCCTGCTCCAAAACTTCCAGCTACTACCTGAGAAGATCCAAAACGATCCTTATTAGAGCAATAGGAGTTGCTGCAATCCCAGCTTGTAGGACTAAAAAAGGATCAGCTTTGAAATCTTTTGCTAACTTAGGTAGCCACCAACTATGTCTCTACTGTCAGACCACTGGTCTCAGGGTCAGCCCTTGCCTCCTGCCACCCACCCTGAGCCTCTCGAGGACTCAAGAGGTGGATTCCCTGTCCGTAGGTGTGCAGCTCACTGGAGGAGGGAGCCTGAGCATGCCTGGTGCCTTAGCTCGGAGCCAAAGTCCACGTGAATATAGGGGATATGCTGGAGTTGAGAACTGTCAGTGCTGGGTTAACAGTTGGACCGGATGATCTTCAAGGTCCTTTCCAACCTAACTGATTCTGTCAATCAGGCTACGGCAGGGAAAACCATGCTGACTCCAGACTATCAGCAACTATCCTGAGCTGATCTCCTCCCAAATTCTCCAGTCTCGAGCTGCAATTGTCAGGAGCAGGTGAAATGGCTGAGGAGCATGTTAGCCCCTTCCCCAGCCATCCCCTTACTGTTACAGCGCAGGAATTGTCACCTGCACCATTAAAAGCGATCACAAAACCTTGCTGGCGAGGAACCGCCAGGGCCACCACGTGCAGCCCAAGCGAAACTCGCCCAGCGTGGGCTCCCGCTCGGTGCAGGACTCACTCTTGTCTCTGTGCTCCTACCCCAGGGTAAGTACAAGGACTCCCAGTGCCAGACCAGTGCAAAGACGCTACTCTGAGGCCACCCTGGCAAGCGATTACAGCCGCACGATGGATAGCATGCTGAAGAAGAACTTTGTGGAATGGTTGCTAGCCAGACGGGAGAAGAAAAGCGAGTAAGTGTGTGTAGACTTTCAAAGCTCCTACGATCCAAACTCGCAGCTGTCGTCAGCCAACCGATGGCTACAGAAGAATGTAAAGCCGAGGATATTTTTCTTGGATTGCAGCAGTGATTCTCTAGGGAGTTGGTTTTCTTTTTTTTCTTTTATTTTTCTAAGTCCTAGAAATGTTTCTGGTCTGTCGGCACACAGCACAACTATCCCTCTCCCTGTCCAAGACCGCCTTCTTCTCTGGCTGGGAGATGGAGTGGGAGGGAGCTGGGTTTTTGTGGAAAAGAAGCATTTTGGCACCCTCTTGTGGCATCTCGGGCTGCTAGCTTCCCATTTTGCCTTTCCAGCAACATCATCGAGCCGTACAAGCGGGAAGCTGAGCCCCAAGTATCAGCTGGGAATGGTCAGAGATTGGACCTGGGCACTCAGGAAGCCAAAGATTTCTTCGCCTGGCTTCTAAAAGCCAAGAAAAATCAGAGGTGAGATGGGAGAGTAGAAAGTCTGGTCGCAGGGAGGGAATGAGGACCCCAAGTGTTTAACTTTTGAAGGAATGTTTGGAGGCAGGAATCTATGGTAACGGATTCACATAGAGGGAAAAAAAACCCGATTTTAATTTCAAAAGGAAATTTCACATTTTGCAATTCTGTCTCAGGAGTGAGGAAAAGAACAAAGACCAAAAAAGCCTCTCTAATTTTGAAATTTCTCGCAAAATGCCCAAAATATAGATGATCGGGGTCTCTTTTGGTTTTGCAAAGGTCAGCACAGCCTCATCAAAATCCAGCACTTTGATAAGGTCAAAGCACGGACTTTTGACAGGGCTGAAGCTCATCCATTCCCCTAACACCCCAACATCACCCTAACAGAGAAGTCAAAATGAAGTGTTTTGACCTGATCAGAACAACAAAACCCTCTCAAAAGAAAACTCTCCAGCAAAAATGATGGGCAATTGATACATTTCTGCAAAACATTTTGATCTGATCAACAAAATAAAATCCTACTCGTTCGCACTCTCAGCATGTGGACTAGTTTTTTTTTTTTAAAAAAAAAAAAAAGCAAAGCGGTTATTTCCTCATATCACTGCTACAAGCTCTTATTATGAAAAGCTTGTCATCTAAACGTGAAACGAGGCAGGGGGAAACCACGCAGCCAGGAGGAATTTCCCAGTTGGGTTCTGATCTGTGTGTCCCCAGTTGCACAGATTTTTTTTTAATTTTTTTTTTTTTAAGGTGTAATCACCTTAAAATCATCACGATGGTGGTAACGATGGCGAGACGAGCTTGCCGGGAACAGGTACCTCTGGGCAAGGTAACCTGGTCCATCTGGAGCTCTCTCCTGCTGCAGCTCGTGCCTTCGTTCCCCGAGCCATCTGGCTGAGAGCACACTTGTGTATCTCAGCGCTGCGTGGCTTTGTGCTGTGTCAGCATATCCGCAGCCTGTCAATAGCCTGTTTCACCTCCCCCAATCTTAGCTTATGTCACAAATGTTCAAACAGCAAATTAGACACGAGTCCAAAGGAGAAAAATCTGTTCTCAGGCACTTTCTATATTTAAAAAAAAAAAAAAAAAAAAAAAATCCCACCAACAAATGAATGAGGGATACATTTCCTTTCTTTAACATGAAGGGGATTTTGTAAAACCTAACAGGTTGCTGCTGCTTAGTCTTAAAATGGTGGCAAGAAGGAAAAAAAGCACTTACCGCACACAGTCCACATCCTTCAGGCACAATCCTAATGTCTTCTGGCAAAAAAAGAATGGAATTTCTAACTACAGGGAGTCATGGGACAGTCACCCAGAACAAGAATCTGGGGGCATTTGTTGTCTTTTACAGCCTTTGCATGAAAACTGCTTTTGAAACCAGGGTGCGGGGGATGACCCGGGGTGGGGGAAATGAGCACAGTTATGGTGCACAGGGGTGTCTCAGGCCAAGCACTCAGAAAATCAGACACTGAGAACTGCTAGTCATACGGAAAATACAAAATCAAAGAAACAAGGGCTTTGAGGGATCTCAAGAGGTCATTTAGTCTGACCTCTGCTCCGAGGCAGGATCAATGCACCCTAAACTGTTCCTGACAGATGTTTGTCTAACCTGTTCTGGGGGTGGGGGTAGAAGGGGGAAGGGAAACCTTTGATGCTAGTCATTAATCAGCTTGATTAGCTTCATTTTTTTAAAAAAAAATAAAATGTTTTCTAGTGTCTCCCTCAATGTTCTTAATTGCAAATAAAAAATGCAACTGGCAGAGGAAAGTCCTTCTTGGAAACAAAGAGTTTCCTTTGTGAGTCTGAAGCATAGATGCTGCTTCACCCACGCTCTGCTTTTGTTTTGATGCCTGCTGGTTCTGAGAGGAGGTGGGGCGAGAAGGGGGGGTCACTGGACTGTTCCTTCTCGTCCCCCCAAGCCTGACAGACCTGTCCACTGCCGGGCAGCCCAAACATGCCAAGATCAAGGCACTGTTGAGTGCAAGGAGCTCGCCATGTCAAAAAGCTTTTTGTGGGTTTATCTGAGTCAAAGATATTAAGACAACGAAAACAAAATATCCCTGTGAACTTGAGGGGACTGGGATAAGAGAGTGTCGTATACTGCACCTGAATTATTGCCTCTCCTCTGTCTTTACGGCATGGCGCGTTTCTTGCAGTTTGACTTCTCTGGAAGGTTCAGAAGGTTTGAAGGCTGTTTTGAACCAGGATTTTCTGACATGGCTGATGTTGACTGATCTCTGCAGACCGATGTGAGTGGCTGTTCTACTTATTCCTGTCATTACAAGCACCCCTACAGATCCTTTCCCAGCCTTTTGCCCCAAAGGTACTTGCTGCAGTGCTCAGTCAATGAATTTAGGATTTCTTTAGATAACCACTGAGTGCTTACATGGCACAGCTCAGCTGGGTTTGACTGGAGAGGTAAGAGCTCTGGCCAGAGTTTGGTTCTGCAAAAGTATCTTCAGACCATTGATACAAGAAAGATGGGGGAAGACAAATTCCAAAAAAATACTGTCTAAAGAAGGGAGGATAGTAAATCCTTTTCCCCTCTTTTTAATGAGCAAATGAGGTGTTCATCAAACCACTTACAGAACATTTTTTTTTTTTTCCCTATGGATTGTACAGTGCTATGAAAGGCATTCAGAGACACACACAAGAAACTGCGATGCAAAAGGTGCAGGGGAGGGCCATGAGGAGGCTCAATGGAATCGCAAGCCCACTCTATGTTTAGTGGAGTAAAATGAAGGCTGAGAGAGACAGTCACCATCTATAAAAAAAAAAAAAAAAGCCACAGAGCAAGAAAAGAGCTGTTTATGCTAATAGCAAAAGTTGGCACAAGAACAAAAAGGGATGAACTGGCCATGAATAAATGTAGGTTGGAAATAAGAGGCAGCTCTGTGCTACAGACAATTCCATGCAGCTTGGTCAGACAATGTGAGCCGAGTGGCCAGCCAGCAGGCCAGAGAAAACAAATAACGGTTGAGCTCATACTGCAGCCTTTCCTGCAGAGAAACACTTATTTGCATCTCTCTCCTCTAATCAGTTGCTGATTTTTCTCAAAGCTTGTAGGTGCTTACTGTTAGATACTAACTTTGATAGACGTCTTGTTATCAGAATGGATTTGCAAGGTATCAGAGGGGGCTGCAGCGTGGAGAAGGCCAGGACTTCTGTGTTTTCTATAGGAACCAAATGAAAAGGGGGTGAGTGCAGTACACAGGAATTGATGCTTTTCTCTCCCTCTTCTGCTTTGTCAGGACTGTGTAACTCCAGGACCTTCCCGAAGAGCTCTCCTCATCCTACCAAGACACATGAGAAGGAGGAAGATGTCTTACATTCATTCTGTTCTGTGCATATTGTCTATTTTGCTAATGCAAGCAATAAAGAGTTTAGTCTGAAGCTGAAATAAGATGCAAAGAAAACTTGACTTGGGGATGGGCTATAAAAGATTACTAAATTGCCAAAAAAAATAAGCATCCTTCCCAAACAAGGATGGTGAGGGTCGTAATAACACACTTTGTGTCAGTGAATTGGTCTGCAGCTGGCTGAACCGTAACGCTGAAAGATCCCGACTGCAGGTTTTCAGGCTTTTAGGATCTGCCACGGGGCTCTGAGTTAAAAAATGATGTTGGCATCAGCTGTGGGTGGTGAAGTCCAGCCTGGGCTGCAGGGAGACAAACCCCGGCCGAGGGCTGGCCCTGCTGAAACCCACCTGGGAGCCAGCCCACCCTTCCAAAGGGGTTCTGAGGGCTCATTCTCCCTCCTGACCCCCCCAAGTGGGGCTGCCCCACACCCCCCAGGGGGAACACCCTCCCTCAGAGGGGACCCAGCCCCACAAACAGGCTAAAAATCTGTGGGGGAGGTCACCTTTACCCAAAGCAGGGCTCCCCCCCACCCCGGGGGAGACTGAAACCCCCTCCAGTGAGAGGTACCACAGAGAGGGGGGGGTCATCCTCCCCCAGAGGGGACCCAGCCCCCCATCAGGGCCTCGCCCCCCCCATACCCACACCCAAGGACCCCTCCGCGCGGCCTGAGGCCCCTCAGTGTCCCCCAAGGCCCTCGGGGGGTGACCCCGGGGGGGATCCCCGTTACAGGAGGGAGGAGGGGGGGACACCCCACCCCTGCCGTGCGTCGGCACCGCCCGTCGCGGGGTGATGACGTCAGACGGAGCGCGGCGGGCAGCGGCGCCGGGATGCACCGGCGGGGGGTGGGCGCGGGCGCCATCGCCAAGAAGAAGCTCGCGGAGGTGAGGAACGACGGGACCCTGCTGAGAACGGGGCGGCCCGGCCCGGGTTGCCGGGGGGAGCGTGTCAGAGCCGGTGCGAGGGGTGTCAGGCCCGAGGGAGGGGACCGGGAGCGACAGGGCCCGTGTGAGGGGGGGCCAGGCCCCCCAGTCTCGGGTGGGGGGAGCTGCCAGGCCCCATCGGGCCCGTGTGAGGGGGTCCAGGCCCCTCCGGCCCTGTGGCGGGGGGTGCCAGGCTCGGTGTGGGGCCATCCCAGCCCGGTGCCAGCCCTGCGCCAAGCCCAGGGTGCCACGAGCTTCCTGGCAGCCTCCCAGCTTGCCCAGAGCCCCGGGCTCTGCGTCCTCCCGGTTCATCCCTCCTTAAGGAGCATCTCCCTCATCCAGCTCTGGTTTCTGGTCCATCTGCCCTTCAGCACTGTCTCCATCATCGTGTTTTCCTCCTGCAGGCGAAGTACAAGGAGCGAGGGACGGTCTTGGCCGAGGACCAGCTGGCCCAGGTGGGAGATTCACGCCTGTCCTGGCAGCAGGAATAACGGTGGTTGGGAGCCCCGCAAACCTGGGCTTCCTTTCCTCCTCTGCTTCAGTGTCTGGAGCACTGTCCACAAGAGGTGTGGATAACGATGGCACCCATTAGGTTGCCTTGCCATCAGAGAGCTGTGATGTGTGTGCTACAGGTCTTGCTCTGCCTCCTGAGACCTCAGCGACACCTCATTTCTGTAGAACTGGTTTTACCCCATGCACACCACAGAATAACTGCTGCCCCCCCTTCACAGCCTGTCTCTTTGTTCAGAACAACCCTTCGCCTTATCTCCACTGTGGTCTTGACACTGGTTTGAATTCAGTGTTAAAAGCATGGAGAATTCTCATTTAATCAAGCAGTTTTATCTGGTTTCCTTCCTTTGATACCACTGGGCAGGCAGCATGTCAGAGACTTGAGTGTTTCTTGAGGAGTCTGCTCACTTAATGCCTGTCTGCTCGCTTAATGCCTGTTGGGGGGCTGTGTTTTATGCAAAAACTGCATTACGTTAAGTGCTAAGACAGAAACACTTCGATTCTCTTTCAGATGTCTAAGCAGCTGGACATGTTTAAGACCAACTTAGAAGAGTTTGCCAGCAAACATAAGCAAGAGATCCGTAAAAACCCCGAGTTCCGGGTCCAGTTCCAGGATATGTGTGCAACAATCGGAGTGGATCCTTTGGCATGTGAGGGACAGGCACTGGGGTTAATGACTAAGGACTCATCTCACTGTTCTCAGACTGTAAACTATTTCCTTGAGGAGAGCTGATGGTGTTTTGATTCCTGGGGTTTGTGAATGAGTGTAATGTACTATTGGGTGTTACTTAAAAGGGTGTGGGACAACAGTAACCAAAATGGAGACTCTTCTCCGACAGATCTGAGAGCTCTCGCAGCAAGGTTTGTGAGCAGTCTGTGTCACACCAGTAACTGTTAAGGAAGGATATTTTTGCCAGTGGTCCAATCGCTTTCCCCTTTCTTGCTTCACAGCTGGTAAAGGATTCTGGTCAGAAATGCTGGGAGTTGGAGACTTTTACTATGAACTGGGTGTGCAGATCATTGAAGTTTGCCTGGCTCTGAAACACCAGAATGGAGGTGAGGATCCTACTGTGTCTGGTTTCTAGGAGACAGAGCGAACAGGAGGATATCTTTCCCTGTGGAAAATGAGTCGCAGGGCTCAGTGTAGTGCTCTTTACTAGATTTCACAAATTACTGAATGGCAGTTCTGTCTTCACTGTCCCCAAAAGTCTTGTTTCCTTTCTGTAACATGTTACAGCTACACCACTGGGAATCACCCAGCTTTATTCGTTCAGAAATCAACCAGCTCTGCCCTGTGTAGGTAGCAAAACCATAACTCACAGTATCATGGGGAAGGAGCAGGGATCCATGACAATCTTGGAGTACAAAACTGCTAAGTTACAGCGTTGAGCCTGGCAGTAAGATTGTCTCTAAAGGATCACAGCAATATCCCGAAGAGTTGGAATACCAGTGATAAGTGCCTCATGAAAAGATAGTAGATGTTCTTCGCTCCAAAAGGGCAATCTGAGACCAGGAATGGGCTACAGCAAAGCCAGTTGAAACTTGAGTCTGATACATTTGTGGGAGAAGGCAACAGCTGAGCTGCATGTTAGTTCTGGGAACAGAAGTGACTCGATGCTGATCTCACCCGGGGCTGGATACTGGGAACAATGAACAGCCGCTTGTAAAAGGGAAGGCAGGGGTAAGCCAGTGCCAAACGCACAAAGGATCCTTGACTGCTCTTGCTGGATGAATTTTGTAATGCTTTCCTGTCTCCTTTTGTTGACTCCTAGGTCTGATAACACTGGAAGAACTTCATCAGCAAGTGCTGAAGGGAAGGGGGAAGTTTGCTCAGGATGTCAGCCAGTGAGTGTCTGCATGTTACAGGAAAGGGGAATCAAGTAGCATTTGGGGAAGAAAAGGGGGTGACTGATCTCAGCAGCACTTGTAGGCACTGCTGTTAACTGAACTTCAAATTTGACTTCTAGCAGTGGAGCCACTTAACACGTGATCCACAATTAATGGCCTGACCATTTCAGAACGCAGCAGTGTGCTTTCTCTGGGAGCCCTGAGGCACAGAGGACTGTTGCCTGGAGCCGGAGACAGTTCCCTGCAAACCCAGCTCTTTCTGCCCGTCTGCTGAAGCTGCTTTGGTCTTCTGAGCTGTAAGGCAGGGGCTGATGGGTGTCACTGCAGAAGTGGACTTTAGGACACTACTCACCACAATCACTAATTGGGGCTGAATCTTAAAGAATTTAGCACCTGCAGCTCAGGTGCTACAAGTGTGACTCTACTGCAAGTCTGTGCTTCTGAAAGGGGGCACAGATATGCCAATTAATTCTAAATTGCTTTATAAAACTTTTTTTTTCAGCTGTTGATTACCTGGTACTGCAGCAAGCTCCAAGGAGCTGTTACTGCTCGTAGCTTCTGCACGTCAAGTCTTCCTCATTCACAGAATGTAGTGTGTGTTTTGAGAGAGACTCTCACTTCAAAGCCTTGCATTGACCTCTGCTTCTCAGGGATGATCTCCTTCGTGCAATCAAGAAACTGAAGGTCCTGGGGAGTGGCTTTGGGATTATCCCTGTTGGTGGAACATATCTGGTCCAGTCGGTACCAGCTGAACTGAACATGGATCACACTGTCGTCCTGCAGCTGGCAGAGGTATTTTTAAAATCTCCTGGCTCAATACAACCAGTTTGAAAGAACCTTATTGCTTCTGTGACAGGGAACTGAGATTAGACCAGGCCTGTAGGCAAAACTATCCACACTCTTCTAAACTACAGACTTAAGTCTTTATAAGTATTTTTCCTCTCTTTTCAGAAAAAGGGCTACGTGACAGTCAGTGAGATCAGGTCCAGCCTGAAGTGGGAGACAGAACGTGCAAAGCAAGTGCTGGTACGTACGAAGGCCTCGCGTGCAGGGTGGAGTTCAGTGACAGTGCAGTGACTGCTCCCGCAGCCGACGCCTGGCTGGGGCTGCGTTATCACGTCATGCAGGGGGGATCCTAAGCTCGCTGGTAGACCAGAGGCAGAGTACACACTGTGTAAACATAGATTAAGGAAAGCAGAATCTCAGAAGCTGCAGATATTCCTGTGGCTTCACTAATCTCCGTTAAAACTCGGATCTTGTTAGCTCAGGTCTTACAAAACACGCAGGGCAGGATGTCTGAACTATATTTCTCCTGCTTAAGTAAAAATTATTGTAGTCCAAGTTCTACACCCTCCCTTACTCTAGAATAGATGTGGGGTCAGGCCTCAATTGCAAATGGCTTCTCAGCTCTTTAGTTAAGTTTCACTCACAGTTTCCTCTCTGTTTGTACAGGAACACTTGCTGAAGGAAGGAATGGCCTGGCTGGATACGCAGGCAGCAGGAGAACCTCAGTACTGGCTGCCTGCTCTCTTTACAGAGCTGTACTCTCAGGAAATCACTCCAGAGGAAGCCCAGGAGGCAATACCTTGACTGCTACGCTTTCTGTGCCTGTATATAATTCTTCTTGTGAGGTTATTTGCGTATCACCTGAAACACAGGGACAGTGGACTTCAAATAAAAGTTTTGTAAAAAGTGTCTAGCTTGAAAAGTTTAATAGGGCCAATTCATGCTTGCTTACCTCTGAATTTTCTCCTGTGTTGTGGGTGGAAATGCCACTTAATATTACAGACAACTGATTACCTTGTCACAGCAAGAGGGGAATTATCTAAGCTGCTATTGCAACTGTCTCAGAGGATGCAAATGTGACTCTGTCTAAAGAATCTTGGAGCCAGCAGTGACACTGAGAAACTGTTCACTAGTCCTGTCTGCTCTGTGAATGAGTCGTTGTTCAACTAAGGAGTACCACAGTCTAGATTCTGCCAAAACAAACTTTATTGCACAAAAAAAATCTTATGTACAATAGTATATAAACAAGGTATCTTAAGAGTGACTCTTGTGCATATATTTTCAACTCAATTAGGTCTAAAAATCTGTTGCTAAAACATCTCTGCCTAGAGCAGTCATTTGAGGATTGTCACTTTGAAATGGAAACATTCAGAAATGGTAGGACAGACAACATTAGAGCTATAAAACTAATACTCTTTTACAGCCACATGCTAGTTATGTGAATAGTGTCCACAATAAGGCATTTTCTTGTTTCGTTGTATCGGTGGATGGTAACGCCACATGCATCACAAACAGATTTCAGAACCAGCTCTGCCTTGGGAAGGCAGCAGAGTCACAGCTCTACCCACAATGCTACGGAATGGTGAAAAACAACGTGACATTTACAATGGGATTAAAGAGGCGGCGAAGTAGCACACAGCTCATGACTTCTCAGGAGAGCCCACTGCCTCCCCAAGACCTCATTTCAAGGTGAACACCGCTTTAATTTACTCTCGTCTGGTGTATGTGTTGAGTGAGTCCTATGTAAGTTCAGCTTTCCCTCAAGGGAAGACAGGGTTTAAGTCTAAATCAAGCCAATGACAGACCCAGGGAAGTTTGCTTGCTCAAGGGAAAAAAAGGTTCCCAGGTTGTTAAATGGCACCTTAACAATTCCGAAATGTTTCCACCTTTCAGCTTTTCAGAGCTGCTTAAGCAGCCTCGCGCAGGCTTCTGAGTTCTGCAAGAGTTGATATAAATCAGAGACTGAGAAGAATTCAGTGACGCATGGGGCATTGCCTTTCTGTACAGCGCACGGCAGGGGTCTTTTGGCCCCTCTTTCTGCGCTTTTTTAGAACAAAGACGACTGCGTTGGAAGTTCTCCCACCACCATCAGGAGTCTGAAACAG
Source organism: Athene noctua (assembly GCF_965140245.1). Lineage (NCBI taxonomy): Eukaryota > Metazoa > Chordata > Aves > Strigiformes > Strigidae > Athene > Athene noctua. Next base: position 2,728,730 of record NC_134061.1, on the reverse strand, counting down.
GGCCGAGCTGGTGGGAAGGTGTTTAAGGAAACTAGGAGAGGGCCCAGGACAATGTGCAACTTTGTGCTTGAGCTTTCTATCAAAGCTCCCGTAAAAATATTAACCAAAAAAAAAAAAAAAAGTAGATCAAACTCTTTATCAACAAAACATACTGCTCCAATCAATCATCACCAGGTTCGTTTACCTGGAGAAACTGGGTATTTCACCTCCACCCAAGTTACACTGAACACATCTTCAAGGTAATGGCACTCGCAGCCAGCAGACACCTCTCCAAGAGGCCGGCCTTCTCTCACAGTAAAAAGCTGCTGTTTATAACGTTCAAAGCACTGAAGTGTTAAAACTTTACAACACTCGGCTAGCTTGTGCTCAGCCAAGTTTGGCAGAGGAATTTGTCAGTAACAAGGCGTACACCTCTGCAGAACTCCACCCAGAAGCAGTGGCTTCCTTAGCTAGAATTGCCCCTTTTTCTATCGATGGATCAAGGTAGCAGTGGGGAGCGAGGTGGCAGGAGGAAGAAGGGAGGAAAATAAAATATTACACTGACTAGAGAGGTGAAAAGCAAAGAGTACTTCAGTTAAGGAAACAAAACAGCTCCATTCAGAGCAGCCAGAATAAAATATTTCTAGAATGCTAAATTCAAATCAACACCTTAAAAAAAAATAATACACAAACTAGACTTATTTTTAAGTGCTCCCCCCATCTCTGACCAATTATTTTCTCACCCTCCCTTCCCCAAAACGCCAGGATGAACACACCTGCACTTGATTTATGGATTCTTGCAGTTTCCACTTTTCATCCGCCCCTTTGCGCCTGAAGTCTCAGTGGATGAAGTCACCCAGGGCTTAAATAAAGCTTTCAGAAAGGAGCCCAGATTCCACCACTGCTCTTTATCTTTGGTCTGTCTAGAACAGTGTCTAGAAGAAAGACATCAGGTAGATGGGCTCCCCAGAGCAGAGAGGCTCCCCCTCTCCCAACCCGCACAAAAAAGGTTTTGCCTGGGCACACGGTACGTGGGCCCTGTCATACCCTGGCCTCATCAGAGCGCTCCTACAGCCACAGCTCCACATTCAGCATGGCCCCAGGGAAGGGCTCACTGTCTAGGAACAGAAAAGCTGTAAAGAGGATTCGCAGTCTAGATCTCATTCTTTAATCAAATGGAGAAAAATAACCAAAAAAAAACCAACAAAAAAACCCCAACCAGTGTAGGTGTTTCCAAAAAATAACCTGATGCCACATGCTCCAGCTTTCTAGCATAGTAAGTACCTTTTAAGAGTAGCCTGTCACAAGCTTGGCTTTGTCTAGCATGAAGTCTTCTCGTTCAGCGTTATCCACCAGAGCAGTAAAAGGAGACAGAAGATATCCTGAAGTTTTCTCCACTCTGGCATTGGTTTGGTTGTCGAGTTTGTCAGGGGTACTCTAGAGTGTGAAGACAGAACATCCCCACGGCTTGGCCTCTCCACTGTTAACGCAGCTCTAAGCTTTAGAGCAACCTTGAGTGTCTGTCTCTGTCTCGGAGGAGCTGCTCTCAGAGTCTATTTCTGTATTCTCCTGCTGGTGTTTCTCCTGCACCTTCTGCCGAATTCCTTGCAAACGCACTAATAGGGACTGATAGTCAAAGTGGCCTCGTTTTTCACCGAAAGGATCCTGGAAGAAAACCATAGATAAGCCCATTAATACAGACCATTATCCTTCTGGCAAGAGGCAGAAAGAAGCAAGCTACAGAGTAACTGGGCAACAAATGGTCAAAGATTTAAGGATTAAATCCCTTTTTATGATGAAGAGGGCCCTTAACTTCCCACTGTCGTGGCAGAGGTTGAAGACTGACGATAATTTCTGTCTAGAGTCTCTTTTGGAAAATTTTACAAACCCAAACAAACTTTAAAAAACAGATGAAAGGCCAAGCAGACATGGGTTGGATTTCTTCTACCAGTTTTGAGGAAGTAAACTATTTCAGAGATTTGGTCTCAGGACCACTCCAGAGAGGCAGAAAAAACATTACAAATATAAGTCTCTAAAATCCAGAGACCAAAGACTTGACCACACTTTTATTAGTGCTACAGACCCTTTCTAACCGAGGCCCCCAGCTGAGACGTGGCCAGGTCAAAGACAGAAAGTTTTTGGAGCTTATTTAACATTTGCTGCTTTTATCACCGTCCCAGATCGAAGACACATTGTCAGGGCTGTAAGGGGGTGGTAGAATTTACACTGTCCTCTCTGATGGGAATCTCTGGTACAAGCCAACACGTGGCTCTGGAGTTAACAAGACAGCACATCTGGCAAATGCTCGACTGCTACTGAGCCTGGAGTGACTTCATTTTAAACACAAGGCAATGAAGATAACAATACCATCTCTCCAGCACATTGTGTTCATGCTTCCTGCACTACTATTTACAAGAGAACAGAAAACCAGCCATGGCAGTCACTACCTCTGGGAATGGAGCACAACACACTGATCTTCACAAAGCCCGGAGAAAGCAACTGAGCCCTGGCTCCTTGAAGAAGGAATAAGAGTGGGCAACACCTGATAATCCTCTAATGTCACCAAACTTCGCTAAGCAGCCTTCAGCGCAGCAATCTCTGCAGCTGTAAGTCAGGCACAGAAGTTCCTTATGGGAATTTCTCACTCCAAACATGAACTCTCCTGCTTTGGAAATGCTTTCAATTTATGAATTACACTGCCAGTGATGGCACTGACAAGAAAAAAGGGCTCAGAGACACAAGATCATTAAATCAACCACCTCCATCTTTTCTTAGCAGTGGAATTTCTCAATGAGTCAGACAAGAGGTGGCTGATGAGGGAGGAAGACACATCTGTTCATATGCAAATAGCTTGGCAATCTATCCTTTAAAGTCTACTTTCCTGCAGAAACAGGCTCCTGTATTCAACCTGTCTAGATGTGTCTGCCATATTTTCAGTGTTCCTCCACCTCTTCCTCTCCGAGTAACTTTTGACTCCATCGGCCACTTTGGATCTCACCTGACAGAACAAGGAGTGTCAGAGAAAAGTTCTTATCTGCTATATAAGCAAAGGAAACTCAGAAAAAGAGAAACTCTAGCAGTGACCCAAGAGGAAAACACTGCAATGGAGTTCAATTGCCACCAGTAGTGGATAACCTGCATGTGCCCTCTCTGCTTAACATCAAATCCACATGAAAGCGAACTATACTGGGTCGACTACTGAACAAAGTACCTGCTTGCCTGGGGAGTGTCTTGGGTCCAGCACTCAGAAATCTAACAGCCTTGAAAATACCGCGTGTGTACTCTGAACTTGGGGACGGTAGGGTTTTATCCACAGGAATGTCTCAGGTCTCAGTTTCATGGTTGATTCAAAGTTGGAATATACATTTCATAGAAAAGATCCAGATCCACCCCATGTAGCTCTAGGTACTGCACATTGTTGATTGTCACTAACCACACACTCTTGACTAAGGCAGCGTGTTATCCACAAGAAAACTGTCTGCCACTCACCTGCATTGTCTGTCCTTGGAGATAAAGTCTCTCTTTACACACCCCTTCATAGAAGTCATAGTACTCCATGAAGGATTTCTCCATTACTCCCCTGAATGCAATGAGAGAGCAAACAATCATCACAAAACGACAGTGTTACAACCGTCACATCACCCAGGGTCACCCCATCCCCACTGAACCCCAGTTCAGGTAGTCAGCAGGGACACACATAGGGGTGTCCCAGACAACTAACAGGGTCCAGCGAGGCAGAACACAGAACAAAACAAACTGCAGCATCACTGCAGCTGAAGAGATTCTGCACATGCTTCCACAACAGCTGTGCTCCCCTCCCTCCCAGATTTTTTTTTTTTTTCCCCCATAAGACAAGGCACATTTATTCCCAAACACAAGTCAGAGGATGCAGCCATTGTGCACATTAACACAGCCTTCGTCACTGAGCAGCTCCTCGGCGCCGCACAGATTCAGCCATCCACTTCAGGGGAATCAAAATGACTCTTGGCTGGACAGGGAGACTCTAAGACTTGCTCTTCCCTGAAGCAACTCTCAGGATCTCAGGAATAGCAACCAGAGAAGTTTATCCTGCTTTCCCACACCCACTTCCTTATGCCCCCTCCATCCCTCTTTTCCGTACCGTAACGGCTCAGGACAGGGACACTTTCCTTCCAGCATGTCACACACTGCTACTCGGATGGTCTCATGCCGAATGCACTCGTTATAGTTCTTGCTGTCCCCGGGGTGCCTCTCCTGGAAACAGAATTTGGGCCACTGAGTCCACAGGACTGCAACGGCTCTTCGTCTCTCCCTCCTGGGCGGGCGCCGATGAATTTCGCTGGTGCATGAACCCACTACAGTTTTGTCTGTTCTGTGTATGCTGAGCTAATTTATCCTGCAAATGAAAAACTGGCAAGATCTCACACGTCTCCAGAGCCTTGGACACACACAGCTCTAGAGACAGGTTGACTGAGAAAAGTTCACACAGAAATCTGCCTCTCTGCAAGATGCTGGAGACCATGAAAACCTAAAAAGTCTGGTTCCTGCATGGTCCCAAGGAAACCATTTCAGGAGTCATGTAGCAGAGAAATGAAGAGCCATCCCATCTCCCCGGCAACTTCTCAAATGCCTCATGTTCTTCTGTTACCTTACACGTACATGAGCTAAGCAGCCTCTGGTTCAGAGCTGGCTGGCAACTCCCCCTCAAGCTCTGACTAGAGGCAGAACAAGCTGGAAAAGAGCCAGGCGACATAACCTACTTTTGTCCCCGTTTCCAGAATGTGATTTGCCACCAGGAGCAAGGGTGGAGGGAAGAGACAAATCGCTGCAGAACCAGAGATGATCCACCTCAAACTCTCACCTGCTCAAAGCCGGGTTCATTGTGATAGGGGTTCTCAGTCATCAGAGACTGGATGGAGATGAGGACTGAAGAGATACTCTGTGCTGGGCTCCATGCAGGCCCGGTCCAAGTGCTGAGGCATTAAAACAGAAAAGCATCGATTAACAACACAGGAGTGGCCCAGTGAGTGCCATCCCTCCAACTACCAAAGATCAGAAAGCTTGGGAAAGCACACCTACACCTTATAGAAATGTGACGGGAAAAGAAACAACTGCTGCAGATATAGAAAGCACTGGACACTGAGAAAGTTTTCAGGGTCAAAGCAGTTTATTTTCTCAACCAAATGAGTACTTTGGCTTGAGCAAGACAAGAGAGGCTGGTAAACCTTCCTCCACTGCTAACACACAGAGGGTATCACAGAGGAGTGGAGGAAATGTAATATTTCTGAGCATTTTAACAGGGAATTTGAAAGCTGTGGCTGTCATCTCCCCCAGCAGCCTGGAAGAACACAAGCTACCAGCACTACCACAAGTCAAAACCAACAATTCTTTAAGACCTGAAATCTGATTTTCAAGACTCAAACAAGACCATCACTTGTACAGTCTGTACTGCAGACGCTCAGCCCAAGGGCTGCCATCAAAAGCACTAACGGATGCTCTGCTATAGGAATAAGGTGCCCGTTTCATACACACAGGGTAGCAAAAACCTTTGCACAGAACGGCATAAGCAGAAAAAGCTGTTCTGCTGCTTGCCCTTAATATCCTAGTTCCAGATACAGACTTCGTCTCCCTGTGAGCTGAACAAGGATGTGCTGACCCACATATGCTCTTCCTAAATCCTTTCATTCGCAGCTCCCTCTGCGCTTCCCGTTTCTGCTAAGGCCGAGGCTCTTTGTTCACTCTTCAATAATTTAGTTTCCATGCCAGGGCTACAATTGCAACAACGAGCAACAGGGCAGCTTGCATGGGAGCTGCTGGGCATTTAGACCCCTGAGATACGGACATGCCCTACGCATCTCGGGGCTTTGCAGGCATCGGCATCCAGCTGACTGCATCAGGAAGGCTCCTGGGCTGAGAGAAGTGTTTCCCAGCACAACCCATCTCTCTACCAGCCCTGGGCCAGTATCTATCTGCTCCTAGGTTATCAGCTACTTGGACTAACTTTGGTGTAAGAGGCACATGCACCGCACTGCTGAAACCAGCCCAGCAAAAGCTGGTTTATCACCACATTCATGCTCAGACTCATGCTGGTTGATCAAATCCCTACAGGGATTGTCCCTGCATCCTTCCTCACCTGGCTGCTGCCACTACCTCTCTGCAGCAGGAGGAACCAGGTACTGACAACCCAGCTGCACCAGTCCAGAGTCTCAGCAAAAGCTTTTCTTTTTACTGGCAACTGAAAGTGTCACAGCTGGGGTTGGGAATATCACACCAGGGCCAGGGTTCCTCCGGCAGAGCTGTAAGAGCTGTTCAATCAATCCGGGCTCTCACATGTTTAAAAATCAAGCAGGGGAACAACAAGCACTTGCAGCAGTGGAGCCTGTTTGAACAGGCAGCATGGGAGCAGTGCTTGTAAATCATTACACCCACCGCTCAGCCCCACATACAGTGTGTAGGTGGAAGCCCAGAGCAGTCAAATGGCTCTCAAGGAAGTTCTTAGTGGCTTTTAATTTTATTTATTTATTTTTTAAACCCACACAGAGAGAGGAAATTAAAACCACAAAACCCTACGTTCAAACAACATTAAGGATCAGGCTGCAAAGCGCAAAAGCGGAAGAAACGCAGTGCTTGGTCGGAGGCTTTGCAAAGGGAAGCGGGAGAAAAGCAGCAGCATCCGCTGAGCTCTGCGCTTCCCCTGCTCCCTTCTCAGGTGCTTTTAAAGACAAGCTAGACTCTTGTTTCAGTAGAGGGATTTGTGCTGCTTTACGTCTCTTGATTCTGCACATGACTTCACAGAAGCATAACGGTGCATCCAAGCACATGTCTGGGGCAAGATCAGGGCAGAAAGCGCTGAGAAGGATGCGTGAGGCAGAAGACAGTCTGCAGCCACCTCCTGATTTCCCATAAAACAGCCAAAGTCTCCTCTTACCCTAGAATACTCAGGCAGACTTTCCCATTGCGGTAGAAGTTGGGGTTAAACCTCACTGTGTTATTTCCCGTTGTCATCAGTTTGACCCTTGGTGGGTGGATGGGATAATCTGGAGGACAGCGAAACAGGAACAAGAAGAAACCCCCTTCATAAGGCGTGTCAAATGGGCCTGTGATCAATGCATGAATCTGGAAAACAAAAGCCCGTCTTGCGCACCACTTCAAAATTGTGCAGCACCGTCAAAATCCTCAACAAAGCCAACCGAAGGCAAGAAACCTCCACCCAGGCAGCAGCACGGAGGCAAGCGTCTTCCCCAAGCATGTGCAGGCCATACTCAACCCTCCCTCCTCCCCTCGTCAGGCAGAGCCACTGCTGCACACTTCTCTCCCCTCCGCCACACTCAACGTGCAAAGCAGGTTTCCAACGCGAGGTTTGGCCGGAGTCCACAACAGCTGCCTCCCATACATCTCTATACAGTCCAACCCAGGCTGAATCACAGTTCAGCTGGTAAGCTGTGCTTTAAGGAAAAAAAAAAAAAAAAAAAAGATTTCAAATATGAAAAAAAAATAAATATCTAAATTTAGAAAGAAAAAAATTCAGAATTTCTGCCAAAACGAGAGCATTCCTCAATTTTATGGTCTCGTGCTGATTCGGTCTTATTAAAACCAATCCCTCAATTTCCTCTGCCAGGATCCGAAATTAAGACCCTATTCTCTCCATGGTAATTACCCTCATAGATCCCAATTGCATACCAGGAAATCTGCTCCCTCTGGGCTATTAAGGAAGCTTACTCCCCAAGTGATCCAAGCAGTTTTAATGATCCTCTTACCTCCCCAGGATTTCAGTTAAAAGCCTCCAGGCTGGTGTTCTACAAACCCACATTTCTCGTTGAAGGGCATTTTGGCACTTTCAGCTCCAGAGGCTGAGGGAAGGCAGAGCTGCAGCAAAGTGCCCCAGGTGGGGGTTGGCTGTGCAGAGACACTCCCTTTGTGCTACCTCCAAAAACCCAGGGGCCCTAAGTCAGGCAGGTGCTTACATGGAGGGAATTTGGGGGAATCTGGGGAATGCCACGTTTGTCAGGGGGGTGGAAGAAGTGTGCAGCAGAGGAAAACCAAAGCAACCTCACACACACACATACACGACTCTCAGAAACCAGCACAACCAGACCAGAGAAAGGGCAGCACCAGCCACAAAACACACCGGGTCAAGAACGTGGTTTGAGTCTCCCAGCTCACTGCATTCTCTCCAACACAATCAGAAATTCCCAGTCTGGGATGGAAAACACCAAGAGCCAGGACGGGGATAACTGGGGCAGGAGAGGCTGTAGCCATGCCTGTGTCCCCAGAGAGTGGGTCTGCTGAGGCAGCATGGTGGGAGCAGCTGCCTGGGTCAGACCTGCAACCCTGGTGCCTGTGAGAACCCAGCGGCAGCTCCACGGCCGGGGCCAGGGACACATCTCTCTACCAGCTCACAATTAAACACTCCCAGTTTCCACAGGTGGATTACAGATCCTCCAGCACTGCTTGTGGCTAATGGACATTTCTCATTTCCAGCTCCTCTGAGAAGCACCCCATGACCAAGAGCTTTCCATGGGGCTCCCTCTTCTTTGAGCTGTTCTGTTGGTTGTTTTCAACCATCAGTAGGGTGAAATGAGCTGGAGCAGCAGCCCACTGGTTCTTCACAGGGCCACCACGCAGAGCTGGCTTTATCTGTGGAAGCTCCTCAGATCCCTGTGATAGTATCTCTCCACAGAGCCAGTTTTCTTGAAAGCCTCCTCACATTTTAAATGCATCCCATCTCAGTGTCACCAAGAAATGTGGAGCCTCATTATGCTCCTGCAAGACTCATCCTGACTTTTCTCAAAACATTAAGGGAATACTCCCATTTGGGCAAACCCTTAAAACAGCCACCAAGAGCAACATACAGAGAAGCAGAAAGTTGAACCAGCTCTAAATCTTCCCTTACCTTGGTCATGTCGTGGGGATCAGGCACAACAAACATTCCCGGGGGTGGTTCCTTGTAAATGGACATGATATCCCTGAACAAAGGAAACAGGAATTAGTCAAGATCTCCCTTGGCATTCAACAGTCCTCAAGGTACAGAACGTTCTAGATGACAAATCTGTGCACAGATGCAAAGGGACAGACTTTTAAGATGGAAATTTGCAATTCCTAAAGAGCTAGACATTTTTCTTTTGCCTCTGACTTTTCTGGCTGAGCTCTTTCAACTCATCCCCAGAACCAGTTGGGACATTTCAAGAGCACAAGCAACATTCAATGAATCAATACACGAAGCATCAGACCAAGTGCACCTTGACTACCTGCTGCCTCATATTTTACCACAGATCAGCTCCAGTGTGTAAAACCTCAACCATAAGCTTCCCCAACCATAAACCCTTCCCTAAGATAGTAGTTTAAAAGATGTGTTAGGCGAATTTTGTTGTTTAAAGGATGATTTTCCCGCCTCACGTTTTCCTTCTTCACACTCAAGACTATTGACAGCATCTCTTTCGTATACCCAGTCATTTTTTTTTTCCCAAACATAGCGTTGAGAACCTTACTGCTCTGACAAATTCAGGTTTAGTCAGATAGCAGGTTCAAGAGTAGTTAGGATGCACGTACATACAGACTTGATCACAATGGCCTTGTTTCCTTAGGAATGCGGACTAAATGAACTGAGAAGTAACAAACCACCTACAACAGTCTACAGATAAACCAAATGGCACCCACTACCTTTCATCACCAAAAAACCTCCCTCCCATAATCGGAGCTGTGCCAAGCTCCAGCACAAGCTCCCACTCGACCTTCCCATTTGGGAAGCAACCGGAGTTCAGAGAGGTTTCAGGGCGAGAACAAGTGTGAGAGCAACAGGAGCACCTCGCCTTCCTGCCTACGGTTACAAAGTCAGTGCTTTTGGCGTTTGGATTGGAAAGTGCCCAAATATCTGGTGCCATCTTTGGAAGACGTTATACAAGCTCTAGAACAAGGATGAGCAAGAGCCTGGCAGGCAGTGTTACTTGCTCCGAAGGAAGAGGAAGAACTTGTTGAAACGGTGCCAGCATGTCTAACAATACAAAACCATATTGCTCGTTATATCAAAGGTTACTGACATGCCAGCTTTAACTAAACGATCCTTTAAAGAGCCTGAACAGCCAAATGGGTGGGCACCAGCAGGAAGGAGGATGCTATGGGCAGATCTAGGATAAATAACTCGACCGTTAATGGGGACTGAGAAGCCAGCAACCTTCCCCACTTAACTTCCCCTCAGCATCTCCGAGGAGCAGCCAGCAAACCTGAGGCAGGATTAGTGCCGTGTCCCAAGTTGCTGTGAAACGCCCCAGCGACAGCAGATGGAGAACGAGACCCCGGATGGTGGCACAGAGGTCCATGGGCCCTGGGCAGGCGAGGAGCGAGACTCCATCCTTGGCCAAGCACCTGGGCAAGGTGAGTCCTGGGGCCTGGCAGGGCGCTGGGTCTGTCCCCAGGAAAGCCCCAGGACAGAGGGAGGGACCAGGGCCTGTCCCCAGGCCCGAACCCAGGTCTCCAGGACCGCTGGTGCGGGTGTGGTGAGGCCCAGGGGGCAGTTACCGCCCCGAGGGTACCGGGGCCGAGCCAAGCGCCTCTGCCGCGTTACGAGCCTCGGCTCCGTGCCCGCTTTCCGCCCGGGCTGCCCCCCCAACACAGGCCGGGGGGCTCCCTGGCCCGCGGCTGGCTAGGCCCGGAGGAGCACCACGAGGTCGGCAGAGGCGAGGACCGGAGCCACCCCCGAGGTCGCTACGGGAACCGGCACCCGGCAGCGCCGATCAGCCCCCGGGCCCAGGAGGCTCCGCCGCTCACGGGCAGGGCGGCTCTCTCACCGTTTGATCCGCAGGAGGCAGGCCGGGCTGGGCCGCTCGCTGTCCCAGTCGCCGCTGACCGTGGGGTCCCAGAAGGCGGAGTGCGTGAGGAGCGCGGCCCCCGCGGCCGCCGCCGCCGCCGCGATGGGGGCCCCGCCGCTCCCCGGGGCGACGCCGGCGCCCGGCGTCGCAGCGCCGAAACCCGCCGCCGCCCACAGCTCGGCGGGTATGAAGACGCCGGGACTCCCCGCGCCGCCGCCCGGGCCGGCCGAAGCGCCGCCGCTACCCGCCGCCGCCAGCACCGCGGCCGGAGCCGCCTCCTCGGCGGCCGGACTCTCCGCCATTCCGCGCCCGGCCTCGGGGAACGCCGCTTCCGGGACTCCGCACCAGCGAGTCCGCCGGCCAGAGCGGCCCCCGCCCCTCGCCTCCACCACCGATCGCCGGCCAGAGCGGCGCCTCCCCCGCTCCCCCCTCCCACTGCCGCCACTAACTCCCCCCACCCACCATCGAGTCTCGCCCCCATGCGGCGCCAGAGCGCCCCTTCCATAGAGACGCCTCAGCGTAGGCTAGAGTGTACCACCGGGAGGAGCGCGCCTCCTGCTGCGGCGGGGGTGTCCCGGGCTGGAAGCCGCAGAAATGGCTAGTTTGGGGCTTTTTGGGTGGAAAAAAAAGAAAAACCCAACCCTGCGCTGGGAAAGCGGCTGCTGCAACAGACGCGGCAGGAGAGCGGGACGGGCCGGAGCGAGGCACAGCCATGGGGCAGCGCCCAGAGCTCTCCCGGGGTGCCCAGCCTCAGCCCACCCGCCCCAGGGAGCAAAATGGCCCCTTGGGAGAGGGGGAAGCCGTTATTGCAGCTCTGCTTCTGGCCTCCGCGAGCCATCTGACCCCCGAAACACCTGCCAGAGCCCCCCAGCAGCACTCGGTGTCTTAGAGCAAGGTATGACCACACCTGAGAGCTTTCAGGGCCAAGGTCACTTTTGTTTCACCATGAATACAAGAAGTTACTCACCCACCGCTTCCCACCTCTAAGGGAGAATAAACGTAGCGAGCTTAGACACATATAACAGTGCTGTTTTTCTGGCTGCAGGTGTAGGGTTTTTCCTCCCTAGTTCACCCAGCAAGTCTCCTTTGAGTTCTTTTTGGTTTCAGAGTCACATTTCTTCAAGAAGTCTCAGAGGGTTTTTTTTAAAAAAAATAATCTTCTCAGCCCCTCTTCCCCTCACAGGGGAGCTCCTGCACCCCATTCCTACCCCCAAAGAGGTCACAGCCATGCTGCAGTAGTTTTAAGCACACACACAGTAGCTGCATTAATTTAATTACCTAAAGCAGATAACAAGACAAGCTCCCCCAGTGCTCAGCTTCCTACCTTCCTTAAAGGCACAAGGTTTGAGATTCGGGTCAGATTTTAGCATTTCTCCTCTCTACTATAGTGCAATAGCTAAAACAGTTTGAAGCACATAACTGATGGGGGAGGGAAGAAATAATGCTGTGGTTCTTTGTGTAAACTGATGCTTTGAGAAGGAGCATGACTAGCGTGACCTTGAAACCAGCTCTTCTTTGCTAAGGAAGAAGATTCAGGTATGGCAAGTGCATACCCTCATGTCCTTGTAATTTAGTTAAGCAAACTCCATTAACAAACTTCTAAGCACCTTCACCCGTACACATCACCTTTTCTACATAGTCAGGTAAAAAAAAGGCAGCATAGCATTTTCAACAACAGTAAGTGGAAAACACCAACACTTTGTCAGCTCATCTGGAAGTATTTGCTTCACTAGGGCAACGCTTGTTGGGATTTTTGGAGAGATTTGAGCTGTTCAAGGACATCCTCTTTTATCTGACTCACATTAGTTTCCCCTCCCACCGCCATTTCATATTCCTCTTCTCCTTTATTAGTGGGTACCCCCACACCTGGGACATTACCCTCTTCAACCAATACACCAATTTCCCCAAGTACTCCCCCACCACTGGACCAGAACATAAGAAAAAAAAAAAAAAGCCACCAGTTTATTTAGAGAAATCTTTTCTTTAATTGTCAGTCTGGAACGCTCTGATGGAAGCAGACTCAAACCGTGGAGGACAGAGTGATGGAAGCCGCAGCCAGGACCAGAAGTTGTCACATAGCAAAGAGGATAAGGAATGCCACCATCAAACAGAAGAGACCCATGGCCTCAGACAGGGCAAAACCCAGGATGGCATAGGAGAAGAGCTGCTGCTTGAGAGACGGATTCCTGTAGGTTGTACAAGGTGGGGAACAAACCAGAGAGACAGGGAGGGGGGGGGGGGAGAAAAAATAAAAAAGAAGTTCCACAGTGAGGAAAAAAAAATCCCAAGCCAGAGCCCGTATCACAGAAAGCCAGGACTGTGGCACATAAGCAACAGATTTTGGAGCACACACCAGTTTTATGGCAGGCAGCCATCAGCTGGAATAAGAAAGCCATGATTTTTCCCTGGTTTTAGTGATGCAGACATGTTGGGCCCTGAAGGCTAGTTCTACATGCCCTGGTGGTACTAAACAACAGCTCCTGCTAACAACTAGCCCTTCATTTCTTCTAGAGGCAGGCAGAGCTCCACAGGGCAGCTGCATCATTCAGAACTATAGGGTGGATTCAAACAATTCAACTGCTTTCTTATTTTAATAGAATAATGGACTATAACCACCATTCTATATCCAGTTAAACACGGTACCTGCTTGGACACGCTAGACATGTAGAGCTAGACATACATTACAGAGAAAGCTCTACCAATCTACTAAATTTAGTGCTGCAGGAAGGGAATAAATTCAAACCAGTCTGGCATCTTACTTACCTGGCATAGCCAATGATCAAGCTGCCAAACACCGTTCCAATACCCGCTCCTGAACCAGCCACCCCGACCGTGGCAGCACCAGCACCAATGAACTTAGCAGCAGTGTCGATATCCCTGGAAACAGCACTGGTTTGGAACTCACGGCGTGTCAGCTGCGGATGGGAAACGCCAGCTGGCTGTGGGTTACAGGACAAGAAACACACTAACGACACTTTTAATCATAAATATTTCTTTTAATAAAATATTATCAACATTTATCCTCTACTCAAGGCAGAACAAAATCAGCCAAGCTTGCGAAGTCATCGCCAATCTGGGCTAGAAGCTAGGTCCCCCTATTAGCCATCTTCTTGATATACAAACGTACTCCTCCATCCCAGGAGGAATCGTGACATATCACGGGCAGCAAGCACAAAAATACAGGACCCAGTTTACCATGTAAGAGTCTCACCTGTACAATCTGAACTTCAGGCCTGCTGAAAACAGACACTGAAACTGGTCTGGCCAGAGCCCTGGAACAGCACCGGAACTGAAATGAAACACAAGACAACTCCTATCATGGGATAGATCTGCACTAATCCTCAGAAAAAGAGCAGTTATTTAATGAATGTCTTGGAATTTAAAAAAAACATCTTAATGAAACAAGACTAAAAAGCAAAGGCATATACAAATCCAGGATATTTCTACTTTAGCCAGTGGGATTAAGCCCAGGAGTAGCACTACCACAGACCACACACTGCAGCACAATGAGCATCATCTCCACTACAGCAGCTCAGTCATTACAATATCATATGTTCTCTTGCTAATGCATACCTTGAGAGAAAGGGACAGCTGAATGTTTTTATGATAATTAATTTATCTCCGGAGAAACCCTCAGGCCTGCAGTTCAATGTACATCCACTAAGATAGTAGCTATCGCCCTCTGGTCACCAGAGGTCACCTTGTTTCCCCTCCTTGTTAAATCCGCAGTAAAGCAAACCCACACGATCTCACCTCAGCTGAGGGTGGCCAGGACAGTGTTTTGAAACAAGCACCACAGAGAAAGATTCCACAAGCATGTATTCCCACTAAAAACTATTATACTTAATTATTATCCTTAAGAAAGCCAACTTACCAAAGCTGGAGAGCTGACGAGAGCCAGAGGAGCCTGCATTTTGCTTAACCTAATACAAACGAAGAAAAAAAGGAATTGGGAACCCCGATGCCGTTGCCACCAGCCCACACCCCCCTCCCAGGAATGACACACGTCTGCCTGGAGCCACGTCCCTGAGGCTTTTCCCCACTGCCCCCACGCCCGGCTCCGTGTCTCCCCACTGCCCCCACGCCCGGCTCCGTGTCTCCCCACAGCCCTCCCTCCATTAATCCTCGTCTGGGCCCTTTCCAGGGAAAAACTCGGAACGGCGCATTTCTGTCCTCCCCAACACAGTCGAAGCCCCTCTCAAGGGTCAACTGAGCCCGCCCGAGCCCCGGGGGGGTGCGCGGGGACAGCGGACACGCCGACGTTTATCTCGCCCCCCGCGGCTGCCGCCTCCCTGCGAAGGGCACGGCACGGCCGGGCGCCGACCCCACCGGCCGCCCGGGCCCAGCGCTACCCCGCGGCCGGCAGAGCCCCCCCCCTCCACCGCCGGGCGGGCCGCGGTGCCCGGAGGGAGCTGCCGGGCCGAGCGGGACCCACCTCCGCGGGGTGCGCTCAGGGCGGCGGCGGCGGCTGTGAGAGGAACGCGGCGCTCCCGCCCCGCTCACCTTGCCGTGTCCCCCCGCGTCCTCCGCGCTCATTGGCTGCCGCCACGCACGGCGCGAGGCATCCTGGGACAACATCCGCTCTCCCCATTGGCTGCGGCAGAGCGAGCACCTCCCACCAGGATCCGGAAGAGCGCTGCCGAGCGGGAGGGCGGTGTCGCCAAACGGGCCGCTATTGGTTCGGGTTTTTTCCCTGCGTGCTTGCTGATTGGCTGGAGGACCGGAAGTCTTCCAGAGGACCATAAGGCGCGCGGGGCTGTTCCGTAGACTTACCATAGAGGCGGGTGGTGATGGCGGTGGGGCGGGCCCGGCTGCTCTCTCCGGTGTGTCGGCGGCTGCTGCGCCCGTCCCGGTACCCGTCTCCCTTCCGAGTCTCTCCTAAAAGATCATTTCGAACATTTGAACGTTTTCCACGTGGTTTGTTAAAGTGCCCGGTTCAGCCGCGGCTGAGCGTCGCTGGAGCTGAGGTTTAGTGCCGTCGGCCCGGGGAGGGGCTCGGGCTCCGGGGAGAGGGGGATCGCCGCCCGGCCGTGGTGTAGGGGCAAGACCCGTCTCCGTGCCCTGTTACCGGCAGCCTCAACCGCTGGGTACCGCCGTTGGGGGAGCCGAGGGGAGGTGGGCCCGCCCGAGGTTGCCGGTGTCTCGCCCACGGGGCTGCCCCGGAGGAGGAGGGCGGTCGGAGGGGCGTCCCCAGGGCCGTAGATCGTTAACCGAGATTTTTAAGTTTCCGTTTTTCTAAACTCCCTGAACTTTTATCCACCCCCATCCTGAGCCTGTCGGCCCAGGACAACCGGTACCGGTGTCCCCGGTTTTCCCCCAGCCCGCCAACCGGAGCGCCGGCGCTGTTATGGCGGTGGGGGGGGTGGATGTCACTCCCGCACCGGACTACAAGTCCCAGCAGCGCGGCCGGGGCCGCCCAGGGGGAGGTGTCCTGGCTGGGCTCTGCCTTTCTTAGTCCTCCACCTCCTCCTCCTCGCAGCTGCGGAGGTTTCCAGCCGTGCCTCTCGGTGAGTGAGGCGGCGGGGGGGTGGTGATGGGGTCCCGTATACCCCTCCCGGAGTCTGATTCCCCCTCCCAGGGCCGTGCAGGAGGCCGGGGAGTGAGGGGAGGCCGGAGTGGGGCGGGGGGCGCTGCGAAACGGCGGCGACACTTTCACTTTCGTTTCTTGGCGGCGGAGTCGGTGGTGCCCGGTCCGGGGAGAGGGGACAGCCCGGTGCACTCCCCACCCTCCGCCGACAATCCACGCACACGGGGGGTGCTAACGGGAGCCCCCGTGGCACACGCTGCCGGCGGCGGGGGAGCTGCTCGGTGCACCCGAGCCACGGTGTCCCGGTGTCCAACCGCGGTTGGCCGTTGGTCTCACTTGAGAAGGGAGAATCCGGGTTTTTCTGCGTCTTCGGGGCGCTGCAGGTTAATGAAAGATGAAACGGCAACAGCGAAAGAAATCGAAAAAAAACCAAACAAACAAACAAAAAACCCGAAACAGAAAGTCCCTGGAGAGAGGCTGGGTGGTGAACGCTGAACAATGTTATTTATTCCGCTCTGCTCCGTGTGAGCTGTAACGGTACCTCATTAGCTCGGCTCTGGGCTGGGACTGCCCGGTAATTACCAACACCCCGAAGGTGTGGTTGTCCCCATCCCCTCGGGCAGCAGTGGCCTCGCAGGGCCTCTCCTGCCTTCACTGATGACTTCCAGACTGTTCAAGTAAAAAAATGTCAACGTTAATAAAATGCCCTCCCCACTCTACTTCCTGTCACCTTTTCCTGGAAGTGAACTGCAGACTTTGCCATCAGCGCACTCTGCGTGGCTTCTGGGTTTGTTTTCCTTCACGTTCACAAGTATTTTTGCCAAAACCAACATCTTTTTTTTTTTTTTTGTCAGCAGCAGAATGCATTGTTTTGCTGCATCCGGGCACCAACTCTTCATTTGCATTGCAAGTTACTTTTAAGCCTTGTGGCAGCAAGGGCTCATGTCTTGTTCTGAAGTTTTTATTTTCTTTTTTCTGACTGGTGGCTGTCAAGAGTTCTCTGCCATTTGGGAACTGCAAATCCTAAATGCACATCAAGGTAGGAAAGTTTGACATCGGCCAGATAAAGACCAAGACTTAAGTGAATCGCACGCCATTTCCTCACTTTCCTGAGGTAAGTAAAAGCGAAACTGTAGCCCTGGGTGTCCTGCACCAGGGACAATAGATGTTTGTGCCATATCTCTTTATACTGTCTGCCCTGCTTTCTGCTCCCCGCAGGACAAATTCTTTGTCCTGCCAAGGCAGCCCTTGTCAGGGCAGTTATCACCACTCTTCACAGCTGTGGTTACCTTTTCCTTTCTGAGCACCGCCCTGCAATCCCTATCTAAGCTTCTGCCTGCTTTTCAGGCTATTCTTTGACATAGAATACAGACAGTCTCCTGGGTGAGGTCAAAATAAAAAAATGCAGGGTTCCAGGGAGTTCATTTCCCTGCAAAAATTCTGGATTTCATCAATCAGGAGACGACCTAAAATGCGCCAGTGGGATGGTTGCTTGTGGTGAACTTTCCCTCTATTCAGAGGTCAATCCTTGCTCGCTGCTGCTGTCGCTGAGATCAGCTGAGAAGGTTCTGCTTTGGATTCCTGCAATTGAATTGTCTGGGATTGGCAGCAGGGTTTTCTCAGCAGTGATCTGCCCCTTGATGCTTTGCTAGGGCCAAAGTCTGGCTGCCTGCAAGACGTAGTGGCCCAGAGGGGGATTTAGTGTTCTATTTCCAGTCCTGCTGGCAGTTTGGATACTCTCTTGATTGATACACCCTACAGATTTATATTGTGTGATTTGCAGTGCCACAATGCGCTGCAAAGTTTTATGCGTAGATAACTCGAGCAGAAGCTTTAATGCTCTTTGCTGAGCCTGCTGTCATGCAACAGGTTCGATACTGAGAATCATCCTGCAGTTTCAGTGTAGCAGTCACGAGCAGCAAGGCTGTAACAGCCTCATGACACAGGCTTGTGAGACGGAACTGCCACCACCTGCCTAACCAGGATCTCCTCCGTTTGTGCTCTGCCATGGGACCTGAGCTTAGCAAGGCACCTCTCTTCCCTTGGCGCCAGGAAGCTGGAGATGAAGGATACTGTTATTTGGAGGTCAAGTCATTGCGTTGGATTTGAGTGCAGAAGACGGGGAGGCTGCTGAGTTTGCTTATCACCAGTACGAGGGGTTTGTGTGTCTCACCACGGTCAGCCTGTGAAGGTGGCGTGTGTTAGGGCTGGGACTGCACGAGTCTTGGAGCTCCTAACGTGATAAATTGTAAGCTGGTAAGCCGCTATTTTTGTCTTGGAGCCTTTTGCTGATGCAGCAAAACCTCTGTTCTCAACCAGTGTGCTAGTCTCCAGATTTCAGAAGAGCTGATGCACCCCCACGTTAACCACCTATGGTGGGGCTGTGCCTGGAGTGGCAAATTACATTAAAAACGTGATGTGAGGGTGCATGTGGGGACAGCCAGCATTCCAGCAGGGTCTTCCAGCACAGGATCCCACCAGCGTGCTCCTGCTGCTACAAGACACCCCTGCCCCTCCCGTGTAGCAGATCTGTAGGGTAGTCACTGCAGCTGGTTCACGGGGTCCCACGCAGGAGAGAGGCTGTTGTGGCACACTGACAGCCTCAGAGCACCAGGCACCGTGGCTGGGAATCACAGAATCATTCGGGTTGGAAAAGCCCTTGCAGCTCCTCCAGCCCAACCGTGACCCTCACCCTGACCCTTCCCAACTCCCCCAGATCCCTCAGCGCTGGCTCAGCCCGACTCTTCAACCCCCCCAGGGATCCCGGGGACTCCCCCCTGCCCTGGGCAGCCCATTCCAACGCCCAACAGCCCCTTCTGCACAGAAATCCTTCCTCAGAGCCAGCCTGACCCTGCCCTGGGCAGCTTGAGGCCATTCCCTCGGGGCCTGGCGCTGGGGCCTTGGCTCCAGAGACTCACCCCCCCTCTCTGCCCCCTCCTGGCAGGGAGTTGCAGAGGGCCAGGAGGTCTCCCCTCAGCCTCCTCTTCTCCAGACTGAACCCCCCCAGTTCCCCCAGCCGCTCCCCAGCAGACCTGTGCTCCAGACCCTGCCCCAGCTCCGTTGCCCTTCTCTGGCCACGCTCGAGTCATTCAATGGCCTTTTTGGGGTGAGGGGCCCAGAACTGAACCCACTCAGCGAGGGGCGGCCTCCCCAGTGCCGAGCCCAGGGCTCAGATCCCTTCCCTGTCCCTGAAACCAGCGGTCAGATGAAAGAGTCTTACACATCTGCTAAAGAGGATCTACAAGCTGCCGTGGATGTCAGGAGCAGCCTGGCCACAGTGGCAGGGACACCAGTGAGGTCATGTGCCTTGCTGAGAAACCTTGGTGTGTGCGTAGGGGGCTTTGAACCTCACATCCATGTCATTCCCAAACCGTGCCTCTTCATGCCCTGCACAGACACAACTATGTTGGCACCATCCGAAGATGAGGTAATCCCCTTATTCTTCCCCCTTGTAGACTTCCACGATGAATGGGACCTCTGATGAGCCTCCCACCTCCGCCGTCCTCTTAGACAGCTGCTACTTCTCTCAGGTCATCTTTAACAACGTGGAGAAGTTTTATGTTCCCGGAGGAGACATAACCTGTTATTACACCCTCACGCGGAACATTGTTCCTCGCGGGAAGGACTGGGTGGGAATCTTCCAGGTGAGTGAATACGGTGAAGCCACTTGTGCCAAGTGTGAGGAAGTGGTGCTAGGCAGGAACAAATAGCTTGGGCTTTGATAGAACAGGGTTGGGGAATTTTTTTTCCAGTGTAATGGAACATCTTTATTGTGCCTAGGGACAAAGTACCAGACTTGTTGTAGTCTGAAGAGCTTCAAGGCTGAGCAAACACTGATTATTCTATCATGCATAAACCACAACTCTCACAAGTCAGGATATCAATGCAAAATTCCTCCCAGTAACTGATCTATAAGGAAATATACTCCCATTACCATAGGATAAACATGAACTGAGTGATGCCATATAACAATTTTGCTGTTGCAGGTGGGATGGAAAACGACACGGGAATGTAACACGTTCGTGTGGGCTCCTCTGCCCGGTGACATTCACAGGGACGCCCCTGTGCAGCAACAGATCTGTTTCAAAGGTGAGTTGGGAGCTTGGGTCACTCGGGGAAGGTATGTGCACAAGCACACACAGCCACGCACGGGCAGACTCCCACTTTGCTGCCACTAATGAGCACTACGTTCGGAATTACAGAATATCTGTAGGGTCATGCTTTGGGGGACTTATTTCAAAGGCCATAATCACAAAATTTTGAATCTGCTGAATTCTGCCATCCTAACTAAGTGATACTGTTCTTATCACTGCCACAAGGAATAACTAGCAGTGCAGGAACAATACAGAACTGGGATGTTTTCTGAGGTTCTCATTTTCTGTGCTATGTAGTTAAGACATTTGAATAATTAGAAGCTGAATATGAGGCTGTTGTGTTTCTCTGAAGCTTGCTACCTACCGAAAGATGATGAATACTACCAGTTCTGCTACGTTGATGAGGATGGCATGGTCCGAGGAGCCAGTGTGCCTTTCCAGTTCAGAGCAGAAACTGAGGATGATATCCTGGTGGTTACCACACAGGTATGTGTCCTTTCTTCCCCTGCGTTTTACTGCCTCAGCTTTTATTGGCATATGCTCACTGCTAATGTGGAGTGATCCGGTAAATCGGATGCTGAGATAGAACTCAGCAGACATGGATACTAATCTTGACTTTTCTCCTGATCTGTCACACAAAATTGGGCAGCCTTTTTTTCTCTATCTGCCATTTATCATTTAGATTGTGAGCTCTTTATAACAGGGAGTGACTTAAATACATAATGTTTCAGGACATTTTGAATATTTTAAAATGAAAATGTCATGTTTATGGAAGCAGCCTGCCATTAACTGCAGTAAGCACATGCCCATGGCCCACAGTTGAGGTGCTGTGAAGCCAAACACTCTTTCTTTGCAGTGTCTTGTGTGCAGCCCTTTTGTTACGGACTAGACGGCACACAGGGTCCTGATCTAACAAACTGCAAAAAGCCCCAGAGCTCTTCCTCTGCGGACTTCTGCAGACACAGAAGGCATTGAGCATCTCCAGAGCTCAGGGTAGTATGTGCTCAGTGTTCAGGGACCAGGTTGAGGGTCAGCTTTGGGCAGGCTGGGGAGAGGGAAGCAGCGGGCTGGTCTGCGCTAGTAGTGGAGGCACAGGGAGGGACACTGTTCCCTGTGCAGGGCTCAGCTTGCTTTGCTCTTCACCCTGTGCTATTTGGAATGGAGCTTGTCAGTGCTCCTGTCTGACCAAACAACTTTGTTTCTTGCCAGGGAGAAGTGGAAAAGATTGAACTACAAAACAAAAATTTGCTTAAAGAAAAGGAGGATCTGCAAGCAAGCTGTGCAGGTCTCCAGAAACAAAACAGCGATCTGCAGGAAGAGCTCAGGAACACACAGGTAAACTAAGAAGTTAATATAAGAAGTCAGAATGAAGCTGTAAGCCTGGAAGAGGGAGAGGGTCTGAGTCAGGTCTTGTTCCACTGTCTGCTTCCAGGAGAAAATTTAAGAGGTTTCTGCCCATATTATCTGATTAGTCCTTTACCAAATCATACGACACCTCCACTGCAGAGAGAAGGATAACGATGAACAGGAGACATCTTCAGACACAGGAGCCAGGAATGGACGGGAAGGAGAGTGTTCAAAAATGTTTTGTAGGCTGTCCTGAAATCACATTATTGTTACCTTTTCTTCCTGAAGTTTTGCTCAGGGCTTCATATAAATGCATCAGGGGCTGAAAATGTAGTCGGGATGCAAAGGAGACGTTTTCCTCCTTCACACGGGCTGCCTGGCGGTGTTGCATTTGAGGGTTCTTGCCGTTCCAGTGCACAGCAGGACTAGTGCTTGGGTCCCATTTACCTCCTGTTGACCTCACTGTGATTTTCAGGACAATTTAGAGTCTCTGAGGAGCAACACAGAGAAACTGGAGCTGGAGCTGAATGCCCTGGAAAAGGAAAAGCAACATCTAAAGGAGCTGGATGACTGCAGAAAGGCAGAACTGCACGAGTAAGTGTATTTACAGCACATCTCAAAACAGGATTTCCTGTGAGCACCTTGCCTTGATGGATTAAAATTGCCATCTGTGAAAGTGTGGTGTGTTTTGATTTGTTCTGAGTAGGCTCAAAGTGCAATTTCAGAATGTGACCTCTGACAAGGAACAACTGGACACGAGACTGAAAACAGCCCTGGATCACATGGATCAGCTGCAGGTAGCAAACATACAGCTGCTCACCTTTGCTTTTATGAACTGTCTGTGATGGAATCAGTTTCCCTCTGACAGAGGAGTGAACAATCTTGAGCCAGTATGTGGTCTATGAGCTTTGCTACTGATGTCACACAAATCTGGGCAGCCTTTTCTTCCCTACCTGCCGTTTTTCACTTGTATTGTGAGCTCTTTGTAATGGGGAGTGACTTACATACATAATGTTTCCGAACGTTTTGAATATTTTAAAATGAAAATGTCATGTTTATGGAAACAGCCTGCCATTAACTGCAGTAAGCACATGCCCATGGCCCACAGTTGAGGTGCTGTGAAGCCAAACACTCTTTCTTTGCAGTGTCTTGTGTGCAGCCCTTTTGTTACGGACTAGACAGCACACAGGGTCCTGATCTAACAAACTGCAAAAAGCCCCAGAGCTCTTCCTCTGCGGACTTCTGCAGACACAGAAGGCATTGAGCATCTCCAGAGCTCAGGGTAGTATGTGCTCAGTGTTCAGGGACCAGGTTGAGGGTCAGCTTTGGGCAGGCTGGGGAGAGGGAAGCAGCGGGCTGGTCTGCGCTAGTAGTGGAGGCACAGGGAGGGACACTGTTCCCTGTGCAGGGCTCAGCTTGCTTTGCTCTTCACCCTGTGCTATTTGGAATGGAGCTTGTCAGTGCTCCTGTCTGACCAAACAACTTTGTTTCTTGCCAGGGAGAAGTGGAAAAGATTGAACTACAAAACAAAAATTTGCTTAAAGAAAAGGAGGATCTGCAAGCAAGCTGTGCAGGTCTCCAGAAACAAAACAGCGATCTGCAGGAAGAGCTCAGGAACACACAGGTAAACTAAGAAGTTAATATAAGAAGTCAGAATGAAGCTGTAAGCCTGGAAGAGGGAGAGGGTCTGAGTCAGGTCTTGTTCCACTGTCTGCTTCCAGGAGAAAATTTAAGAGGTTTCTGCCCATATTATATGATTAGTCCTTTACCAAATCATACGACACCTCTACTGCAGAGAGAAGGATAACGATGAACAGGAGACATCTTCAGACACAGGAGCCAGGAATGGACGGGAAGGAGAGTGTTCAAAAATGTTTTGTAGGCTGTCCTGAAATCACATTATTGTTACCTTTTCTTCCTGAAGTTTTGCTCAGGGCTTCATATAAATGCCTGAGGGGCTGAAAGTGTAGTCGGGATGCAAAGGAGACATTTTCCTCCTTCACACGGGCTGCCTGGCGGTGTTGCATTTGAGGGTTCTTGCCATTCCAGTGCTTGGGTCCCTTTTACCTCCTGTTGACCTCACTGTGATTTTCAGGAGCTGCAGAACAATTTAGAGTCTCTGAGGAGCAACACAGAGAAACTGGAGCTGAAGCTGAATGCCCTGGAAAAGGAAAAGCAACATCTAAAGGAGCTGGATGACTGCAGAAAGGCAGAACTGCACGAGTAAGTGTATTTACAGCACGTCTCAAAACAGGATTTCCTGTGAGCACCTTGCCTTGATGGATTAAATTGCCATCTGTGAAAGTGTGGTGTGTTTTGATTTGTTCTGAGTAGGCTCAAAGTGCAATTTCAGAATGTGACCTCTGACAAGGAACAACTGGACACGAGACTGAAAACAGCCCTGGATCACATGGATCAGCTGCAGGTAGCAAACATACAGCTGCTCACCTTTGCTTTTATGAACTGTCTGTGATGGAATCAGTTTCCCTCTGACAGAGGAGTGAACAATCTTGAGCATGTAGGTGGTGTATGAGTTTCTTTTTTTAGTTATGTGGGTTCTTTAGGAAAATGTCGATCTTTGATACGATTTGACCTCCAGGAAACCTCAAGAATGCTCAATTCTGGAAGGAATGTTTGAGGGTGATGTGCTAAGAGAAACTGGAAGGATTTTCTTCCCAAAAAACATCCCCTTTGCATGCTCATGAAGTTGATCAGAATTCAACTGTTGTTTACCTCCTGCTAGCTAATGATTCAGGCAGAAAACACTTCTGGTTTTGAAAACATTTGATAACTGTGTTCAGTACTTCAGTGAAAACAAGACTTCTAGCTGGGAGGTGTGTGAAGGGAGAAAGTAGATTGAAAATAGCTGAGTTGTTAGGTCTGGGACACAGGAGACCCAGAATGATGCGTTAACCATCTGGCTATAGAGTCTCTGTTTTTCTCTCTTTCCTCTGACTTCCCAGATTTGAAGTGTTGTGTTGAAACTTAGCTCTTCACAGAATGTATGAATGAGTACTGTGTTCTGATGAATACATCAGCTCCAGTATATCCCCAGTTTCTACAAAGGTTTTAATGAGAAAATGTTTGCAGAAAAAAAATTCGAGCGATCATAGTTTCTAGAGCTTTGCCTTCTGTAGCAAAAGGTGCCTTGCTGTTTGATTTTCACTTTTTGCCCGCTCTTCTCTCTCCTTAGTCTCAGGTGTTGAGTTATGAGAAAGAAGTGGAAAACTTGTCTCTCATGGACCGTGACAAGGCAAAGAAGCTTGAACATTTAAAGAAAGAGAATCAGCAGTTACGCATGAGTAGAAGTCAACAGGTAAAGCCTTCCCTGATTATCACGGTGCTTGGAGGAGCCCGGGCAGAGAGCCTGAGGCATCCTCAGCAGTGAACATGTACAAATATTGCTGAATCTTAAAAGAATAGAAGGGATTCTGTGGCAGAAAGAGGAGTGTCCATGGTGGCGTGAGTGTCCTCATAGGTGATTCTGTGAACACACCATCTGACAGATTCTTACAGTCTACATATATTCTTATAATATAGACGTACATATTAGTTCTGGAAGAAAAATCTTTGTAATTCTGATTCTCCGTAGCAGAAAAATTCAGTCTCTGTCTTGATCTCTTTTGAGTCAGCTCAGGGGATAAAATAAATCCCCTGATTTATTTTTTTTTTAATATTAGATATTTATTATATTTTTTAATTTTATTGTACTTTTTTTTTTATACTGTAGTATATCTCATTTGATGTCTACGTGTATAACAAATTCAAGTTTGTGGACAAAAGTCTTGCTTTTCTTAGGTAGCTTCTGCAGACCTTTTAGAAATAATAGACAAACCTCAGCACTGGAAATCACTCCTTGAAGGAACTTGAAAGATATAAAAGGGCAGCAGGCTGTGGCATTTCTTTCCACTGAAGAAACCATCATTGGCAATGACTGAGGCCGTCACATCATCTTTAGCCTGTTGCCCTGAGTGACCTTCTAAAGGTGCTTTTCCCTCTGTTGTGCTACTCAGGAGGCTTTTGGAGGCTCTGCCCCCACTTCGGCATTGAAAACTAGATGCCTAAAATAGATGATGTGATTACCTCTGCTGTGATGCCAAATGTTCAGGATTCTCAGAGTGGTACTTTGACTGCAGAATCCCTGAGTGCTCCATCCTACCTAATTTACTGATTGAATTCAAGAGTCAGCTACAAGATTAATTCCTAAGGATGTATTAGCTGTCCAGCATCAATGCAAGCCTTGCAGCACCAGGAAGCCTGGCAGACTTGGCTAGCTTTCACCTGCCAGGGTGGATTTCTCAGCTGTTTGTGTTTCTTTTCTTCAACCTCCCTCTTTGTTTGACCCTTCAGAGGTCATGTGTCATCTCACAGCTTGTAATGAAAATAGAGTGTGAGTGGTGACGTGGGGATATCCTAGGGGTCAAACTATGAAATGGTAAGACTCCCATTGAAAGTGAAGGGTTATTTCTTGGTAATAAATGCAGCATGAGGCAGCTCCAAGCACTGGATCTCTCACTGTTTTATTTGCCAGTTTCCCAAATAACACTCTTCCTTCATAGCAACAGAACTCAATGAAAGAACTTGAGGAGCAGAAGCGTTTTGTTCAGGTTCTGCAGGCAAGAAAGAATGAAGCTGATGAGGAAAAGCAGGTGAGAACGTGGCACAACTCCCTCGCCTTTCTCCTGTGTTGAATATGACACTAACCACTCAGTCTAGTGTTCAGTTCCATTAACCCTTCTACCAAACGGGTCACTAATTGTGCCTCCATCACCCAAACCCAGCTGCCAGGCTGTCTGCAGGCACATACAGATGACTCTGGGAGTACGTTCACAGCATGTTGTTGCTGTCACGTCTACAACCTAAGAGGAAGGGTCCAAAAACTTGCACCTTTTTCCCCCACCACAGAATAGACTGGTTGGCCCGTAACAGCACGGGGATTTTCAAAAACCCTTAATGTTACCTTAATTCTGACACCATTGAAATGAATGGACTTATGCATTTAAATGGACATAGCATTTTGTCCAGTCTAGGCAATGACTGCTCAGATTTTTTCCTTACTCTGCATGACTTCAGTATAATCTTCTGCGTTTTAAAGTGTATTACTCTATTGTGATCATCCTGTCTGCCTTTCTGAGCAGGCCACAGAACGGATCCTTGCCCCTCCTTACCGCACTTTCCCATTTGGTCAAGCAGGACTAACACTGAGCTACCTAAAAGAAGCTCAGAGCAATTTTGATTCTGATATCAGAGGATCTATTTTAGTGCAAAGTATGACTTTTCTCTGAAATGGTCTCCTGAGCTTCTGGAAATCCATTCTGACCTTCTGTCCCTTTGCAGAAACTAAAGGAAAAGAATAACAGGCTCCTGAGGCTT
Source organism: Athene noctua (assembly GCF_965140245.1). Classification (NCBI taxonomy): domain Eukaryota; kingdom Metazoa; phylum Chordata; class Aves; order Strigiformes; family Strigidae; genus Athene; species Athene noctua. The sequence continues at coordinate 2,701,626 of NC_134061.1, read as the reverse complement.
CTCTCGCAGGTTTGTTCACGAACTCAAACTTCAGTTCCAGCTTCTGAGCTAGGAGATCTTCTGTTTGGAAATCCATATTATGGTGAGATTACTTGGCATTCTGTCTGAAACCACAAATACATGGCAGTTAAAGTCTCGGCAAATTATCCTCCCTCTCGAATTGAATGCTGTAGAAAAGACATTATTAGCAGCACCTCTGCGCAGCTTTGCATGTGTGCAGATGACTTGGCAGCTGCAAAATGCTGCCAGGTGCTGAGAGTTGACTTAAGTGATCAGCTGTCTGTTCATTTTCTGCCAAGAGAGACAACTATTAGCTAGTTTTATTCAGCTGCGAGACTGCTAGTTTTGTGGCTTATGTCCAGTTTCCATAGTGCTAAATATAGAGGTTTAGATCCAGAGCCACATCCTCATGTTTCAGGAATTACTAGTTATCAGCACATCACATTGCTAATCATTTTGCTGTGGCTAAATTGACTTTTTTTTTTTTTTCCAGCTCCAGGAATAAACCTGTTGGCAGAAGCTGCAGACATAGTAAGTAAAATGGACACAACTGGACATGAATTAGTGTTTATGGACATGAACTGGTGGTTTGAAATAGAAAGCTCCCAGTTCAGCTCTGTAGCCAATTGTCTACATACTGGTTTAGTCCTCAGACAACAGAATGGAGCCATGTATGCTTGACTCATAGAATTAGTGAGACTTACATATATCAAGGAAGAGAAAGGAAACTGTTGACCTTAATCTTTAAGGCCCAGCTCTTGGCAGCTTCTAATGTCAGAATGAGCAGCATGCAACTGCTCAATACCTCGTTTCATACTGGAGACATGGACATATATGCTATGAAGGATGGAAGGTCAGAGCACCTCACAGGACCTCTTGACTTTTAAATGCTATTTAGAGAAGCCTGGAGACATTTGAAAGCTTGAGAATGTTAGAAGTCAGAAAGACTTGTCCAAAAGTGATAATATCTGGCTACTAAACTTTTCTGTTTCTTCTCTTTCAATATAATTTTTTAACTGACTTTATTTGCATTTGCTTTGTGCTTTAGGCTTCTCTAAGGAAATGTCCCATGTGCAGTGGTGTATTTCCTGAAGATACTGAGACAAATCAGTATGAGACCCATGTGCACAGCCATCTTCTGGAGTGCCCGTTCTGCAGCTAGACCTTTGAAAAGTCCAATAAGCAGGTCTTTGATGACCATATATTTTGTCATGACCTGCAATTTATATCTGCTCTGTAGAATAAGTGGCAGAGGCTGCCGTACAGAATAGACCACAATCACTGTGTAGGCTTAATTCATGCTAAGATCACCCAAACAAGACTAATTTTACCACTAGTACTGTAATTCTGAGCTTTCTGTGCCAGGTAGCATATGACCAACACATAAATCAGGTCAGATGTGCACACCCTGAAACTGAACCAACGTCATCAGATTTAAGTCCTCTGTCTTGGATCCGAGTATATGTGCTTGTTAAATGAGTTACAAGTCCTATAATTAGTAATTTAGTTGGAATGTAGTACCAGTTCTTTAGAACAGGATTGGCCGTGTAACTGTTCATTCAGGTAGGGATCCAAGTGATGGGATGCAGTACAGCAGTTTTCTGTATTTGGCTGATGCACCTGCATTATAATGGGTTTATTCTTTAATATAGCACTGTGATTGCTAACCAAAGACCAGGAACATTGTATAATCACACTTTCAGTCCTGTTCAGCAGAATTAATTATTAATAAGTAAAAAAGCCTGAATAAAAATACATCTTTCACCATCAGTCATAGAGCAAGTGAAAGATACATGTTGATAAAGAGACTAAATATCTACTTGCAGATCTGAAGGACACAGCTTACTGGAAGGTGAAGCACCATCCATTTCAGAATGAGGAAAACCTGAAATTTCTGAAATGGGGAAGGTCACTGCGGTGTGGAGCCCACAGGAGAGCAGTAGCTGAGTTGTCCTGGCGGCACAGAGGATAAATAGCCTCTCAATCAGAAATTGGGCATCCTCATTTAAATGAAATTACAAAATTAATTATTTCTCTTTTATGTTTCTAAACCTTCTTGATTTAACAAGAAGAAGCTGTTCTCAAACCTTGTGATTCAAAACTAAGTGCCTTGGGATATTAGTGCTTTGTGCACGGGTTATCCAGTTACTATTTTTATTTCTGCTTCAGAATTTTCTATTTATTATTAACAGCTCTTTTTTTCCATGCAAACACAAATGGGGAAAGATTTAATATCCCAACTATATTAGACTGTTTCCTGCTGAATAGCTGAAGCAATAGAAAATGTTGAGAAGTTTATACAGAGTTTTAAGAATATTGAGAGTAACAAAGGCTTCAAAATACTTTACTGTTTGGTTTCTACACAAACTTTTTATCAGTCTAGGTTTAAATAGAGTATTTCTCTCTTGAGGTGTACTATACTGATAAGCATTATTTATAAAACCTGTAAAAGAACATAAGAGCAAAAAAAAATCAAAGCTATGTGGATAAAACCTTTAAAAAAGATGTCTGTGTTCATTCTTAAAGAAATAAATTGGAGGATTTGATGGGGTCTTAAGGGAGCTGTTTGTAGGCTTTCCATTACTTGCTGAAGCTTCTGTCTAACAGAGTACTAAGCACTTCTCTGAATAACTTCTAGCATGGAACACAGTATCCCTGCAGGTTGTGAGACTGGTTTGTTTAACAAAAATCGTGTGTTTAACTGGTTTGTCCTCGGTGGCTCCTCACAGCATGGGAATATATCATGAAGGCCAAAGGGGGTAGTATGAGATAAGAGAATGAATCCAGAAAGTAAAATGAGCTGTATGGGGTCTGTTTGTTTATATCCATTCATCTGAAAAGCTAGAGCTGGCTGAATTTCTTCTGGGTCATAGGAACAACCAGTGTATCCACACCTTTTTTCCCTAGGCTAGGAGAAAAATCTGAAAACCTCCTCACTCAGAGGACCAAAAAAAAACCCCAACTTGTGCTTCTTTCGCATAATCTGGGCGAGTGTCCTATTACTGTTTTTAAAACCACATTTCTTTTTATTCACCATTCAGCACAGCATTTGGCATGGACATCTCAGCCCAACATATGTTGCCTACCTGTTTGTCCTCTCCAGCACCCCATCTAGGGGCCATGGTCAGCAGTCCTGGGCATGGGCAACAGGGACAACAACTCATCCAGTATCAGAGAGATAAAAAAAAAATACCCATTGCTCTTAAGTCAGTCTTCAGACCACTTGCACAAAGAAGCAAGTCTGACAGAGACCAAATATGAAAACCTCTGAGAGAGGCACATTTTCATTGACTAGGTGTGGTCATACCAACCTTTGCTCAAAAGCACATGGTTTTCTTTCACTTATTGTGAAATCCAGGTCTCCCCTCATCCAGGATGGTAAAATATTATTTAAAAGCACATGGTTGTTACCAAAACTTTTAAACTCCCCTGCCCCATCAATGTCACCACCTTAACACTTGGTATTGTACATGTTTTGGCATGATTTGATTACTATAGTATATCTCAACATTCCTGGCATAGCTTTATCCCAATTTTACAATAGAACATTACATCAAAATGAGGCTCATTGTTAGCTGAACACTTGTTTCCTCAGGAAAAGTCCCATTGTTTTTCAAGAAAATGCTTCCTCCCCCCCCCCCCACCTTTTCCCGTACGTCTTCATGCTAAATGACATTTTGCTTCTTTCACTGCACTGCGTCTTGACAGAAGCAGATCAAACGTGGAAAGACACAAAAGCAGTTTTTACTAAAACCCTGGTAGTTCACCCAAATGCCAGTTATCAAACCTCTTTCCTTTCTACACTGTTGCTAGTACTGGCTTTAGCAGCTTGGATCCTAAACCCAAACCCAGTCACCTGGGGTTAGTCACATCGCGATGCTACCTATGCCCTTGAGCTACCGGGGCCAAGTGTCGGTGCCCCCGAGTTGCCTCTCCGTCCCTTTCACACGGGTACCTATCATTTTCCACTTGCCTGCCCCTATCATTTCTACAAACCTCAGTGCCTGTGTTGAGGTGCCGGCCCTGGGCCACAGGCAGTGAGCGGGTGACCGGCAGAGGGGGTCAGACTGCAATAAATCTCATGAGGATGCTGGCTTTCAGAAGTATTTTAAGGTATGTCTTTTTTTTTTTTTTTTTTTTCTGTAATAATGGCACAGATTCAGACTCCCAGCCATATACTTCAGCCTGATGCAGGTCATGCCTTCCCTATCCTGGGCAGCCAGGGACCAATTTACCCCTAAGCACAAATTACATCATATATTTTCTGACCAAGTTTTCATTTTGCTTGTAATTTACAGCATTATTTATGTTACTGCTGCATTTAGCCTTTGGAATCATAAGAGGTTTCAATCCTATCTCAATTTTATGGTTTAATACAGAAGAAGCTCAAATGGCTGATAATTAGATATAGTTATACTTTGGATGAGATCCAATACTACATTGATATGTATTGGGTAAGGACCTTGAAATAAATTTTCAGAAGGGACAGTAAGGGTTTGGCACAATTTATACCCCAGTTGATGTAGCATCTGAATGGGAATTCATTAGAAATGTATCTAAAAAGGAAGAAGTCATACTTTGTGAGGCAAATCTCTGTGAGTATATGTATTTTTAATTCTTTACAGGGCATATCAGTTTGGTCCAGCTTAGGAGCAGGCCCAGTTTGCTCTCCATCACCGATCGCTGCTGGGATGCAGCGTAACATTTTCTGTTCCCTCATCCAGGCAAAAGCACTCAGCCTCAGAGAGCTCTTCTCCCTTTGCTTGGTCCTTTCGCTTCTCCCTCATTTTTGTCAGACCCTCTCCCTTCCTTTTCCAAGAAGTCAGTTCTTCCCTTGGGCTTTCTCTCCTATTCACACAGAGTATATTTTGAATATATCTGTCCCTGTCCACAGCACATCATTTTCCAATTAACCGGTATGTTTCTGTATGTCTAAAATGCAAACCAGATGATAACTTCTTTCAGCTGCAAAGACACGCTGCTAACTGGTCAGAGAGGGCATCACATACCAACTGATGTCAGTTCGTTTCATAGGAAGGACCATCATTTTGCCGGGGAAAAGTTAGTTTTGGCGTAGGAAAAAAGAGAGAGACTGGCCACAATGGGAGATGGTTACAGATTCCAGATTCCCAAACTATTTCAGCCCTGAAAGTCTGCAAGGATGCTGAAATAACCGACTGGTGGCTCCGCTTCTTCCAGAAAGCAATGCTTCAGCCACAGTCCCACTTGAACAGCCTCTTTCCTCCACCCATCCTCCTGCTGGTTCCTCTTCATCTATCAATGTCTTCTTTCCTCTTCCTGCAGAACAATTTGGACCTTCAGCATTGTCATCCTCCTCCAGAAGCACGGTGCTGAGGTTTGGGGTGCAGACGAGGGGGAGGCAGAGGCGTGGAGCAGAACACAGTCTGGGAATGCTGCTGCTGCTTCTCTTCACGTCACCTTAATGAGGCTCCTGTGGGGAGCAGAGGGAGCTGCAAGGAAATAAAAAGATTCCTGACAAAAGGAATGTAAATAGACAAGATGCAGGTGAACCGAGGAAAAGGAAAGCCGTGTAGAAGTCAGCAATTGAGTGGTTATACTCGGCAATCAACTTGTCAGTTTGATTTTAAGACACAGCGGAAGAGATCGCTAATTCTTTAGAGCAGCAGAATGCACGTTTAGGGTTTCAAGTGTTTTGATCATCAGAGCCCTTATTTCAGGGATCAGTCCTGTGCTTACTTAGTAAGCGGAGGTGCTTCTGTATTTGGCATGTCAGCAACGGGCAGGGGAAGAGAGCAGAGAAGGGAATGGTGGAAAAAACCGTTGTGAAATGACACTCAGACAGACTGCCACCCTTAGTTAGGTCGGGGGAAGGAAATGCTCACAGGCCCCCGTGAGATTGAAGAGATTACTCTTAGGCAGAGGAGGTTTTTTTTGTCGCTCCTATTATTTGGTGAGGACACATTCTTTATCTTTGTTCTGCTGTGGAGATGCAGACTGACCTATTCCTGCTTGCACAGGAGTCAGTGAGTGCCTTTAGCTCTAGTGCACTAGTACAAATAGAGAGTGCTTAGTGGGTATATAACGGCACGAAATCCAAACGCTGCCATTTATCACCCTCTTTGTGCTGAATTAAATCGCTACGTGAAATGCGCTGAAGAATCGAACCTTTATTGTTTTGTTGGTGAAAGGATTGGGTCCCAGAATTACATCAGTTGTTTTCTCTAAGCAGCTATTAGCCTCCTCCATTATACTAACAGAACTGGTTTCCATCCTCTGGCTCATTTATTCCAAACCAGCATTATTGAAGTGAATGGGGTCTAGGCCCTGGATATTAGAAGAGCTGTTGGTCTACTCATAAATAACAAGTTGTCAAGGATTTTAATGGAAACCCTTGGAGTGCTGTAAATCTGTGCAGTTCTGCCTGCATCCCCTCCCTCATTTCCATCACAATATCACTCCGGTGGGACTGCAGCTTGCAGCATGTGCCAGGCAGCCTAGATTGGTAGGACACGGGGGAAGGAGGCAAAAAAAAAAAAAAAAAAAAAAAAAGCTGGAGATGGGGTGGGGGATTCAGAACAGTTGGTACTGCGGAAGCATCTGCTGGGTGGCCGGTTTCGGAGTCACCTGGCCTATTCAGCGTGGCGAGGGGCAAGGGCCATTCATCCAGGGGGGGCTTGGAGAGGGGAATAACAGAACCAGGGATGCTTGTGGAATAAAGACGGATGTAGTGCAGTTTACATTTCGCTCCGTTGGTCTGTGAAGCAGTAAATCTCGGCAAGTAGAATGTTTTGTGAGGTTTTGATCACATTTTAAGTGGTAGAGCTAGTGCGGTGGTACTGCACAGACCGTCTCTTGCTGTTAGGCAAAGAGGACTTTCCTCTTTGAGATTAATTTTTTTAACCTTCCTAGCCAGTCTAAACCACCTTCGGGGAAAATTTGACACCGTGTCCTGATCCAAACAGCGGTGTTTCTGTAGTTCACTGAATCTGACCAGAATCTGGTTACTATAAACTATGCCCTTTGACTTAGTCATCGCCCAAATATCTGCAGCTCAGCAGCCTGCTCGGATCACAGCACCCTGCTGCAGACAATGCTAAAGCTTTCTAGGAAGGAACTTAAGCTCACTCATCCATTTTTCGCTGGCTATATGATATTATGGGATATTTATGATTGGCACAGCCGTGCTTGTGCCCATTCCACTCGCCAAGCAGAGGGGACCGTACAGGGGCCTATTTTAAACAAGTGTGTGGACTCTCTGCCTTCTGAGGTGCCAGACTTCGTTAAAATCTGCATGCCAGGTCAGTTTAGTCTTAAATGTAGGCTTGCACCCTGGCTTACCATGTAATGGAAATAAAAATTACATTGGTGACAAAGCTTCTGCTAGCTTCAGTATGCCCAGGGCTTATAGTCTTAAATGATTATTAGTCTGGCACTGAGAGTCTAAAACACAGCAAAGCCATCAGCAACAGAGATCCTAAATTAATGATGTTAAATATAGCTCCTTTCACATTATAACCTCACATGACAAGCTCTGAAGAAGTAGGCCTTACGAGACTTCTGTTCTAATTAAACATTACCCCTGTGTTACAGACAGGAAAACAGTGATGCAGACATGAAGGAATTTGGCCAAAGTCACTCAGAAAATTTGTGGCATAATCCCCCTTTTCCCTTGCCAGATTTAACATTCATTTTCAGGAAAGCTGAACAGCACAAGAAGTGAGCCAGTATGGAGAAAAAGTGGATGGCTGCCAAAAGGGATTGATGCCCTTCAGACTCCAGGGAGTTTTTAACCCTTCCCAATGGTTTTCCCAGCCTGAAAAACCTGGTGGGGTTCATCAGGCCGTACTTCTCCTCTACTGATCCATAAGAGATTCGCCAGTGGGAGCAGCTGCTTGGAGAGCGAGTTGATAACTCAAGCCCTGAGGCACTTACATCTGTATGTCTCGTCCCCTGCCTGCTTCCCTTCCCCAGTAACAGGATGAGACTAGAATATTGCCTGTGCTTTTATAATGTGTATTCCTGAGGGGCCTTGGTCATGATTACGGCATCTAAATGCAACCAGAAACAAATAGTGACAACGAAAAAGACAAAAAAGATGGTCGGCCTGCAGATTCCAAACATTTTTTACACTAAATTTGTTTCTATTTAATAATAAGTTGCAGTTCCGTAAGCCATACAGTGTAGTTAACTCCTTTTTTAATAACTAATATTTTTGTGAGCAGCTGCTGCGCGTGTTATGTAGTACAGCTGAGAGAGCCATATGGATTTTTAATTCCTAAGAGTTATTACTTGGTTGTAGCAGTATATATGAACCCATGCTTGCCTTAATGGAGTCATTAGACTTGACAATCCTTCCTTAAAGAGGGCTATTGTTGGGATAGACCTGATCCAAAATGTAGGAAAGCTTTGGAAGAAGGGTTTTTCATTACATGAAACAGAGAGCATTAGTAATTTTCTTAGGCAGCTCAGTGGTTTTTACACCTTCAGGAAGTTCATTCTCTGTTAGTGTAGGATAATTTTAATGACCTGTATTCTGTCCTTTCAGAACTATACCTAGAAACTGTGCCTTGAGATGTTGTTGCTTTACACTGGTGGGTTTTTTAACAAATCAGGCAAAGTGGGAGACACTCAAACTTTCTCGCAAGCTACCAACTACAACACCCCTCTGCTCTTAAAGGAAGAAATCTTATACTACTACTCAGAGTTACAATCTTAACACACATATTTTGGAAGAGACGTTAACTTTGAAAGAGATATTAAATCATGTTTCTCAGTGAACTTTTCTAAGACAACCCCTAAACATGAGATTCTTGCACTTTATCCTAAAACATGTGGCACAATGAGAGACAAAAGATAGACTAGATGCATCACTGCAGGATCCTGAATTAAAATTTCTTTAGTTCCAGTAAAGGCTCCAACCCTTGTTTTTACAAGCAGCAGCAGAGAAAAATATGCTGTTTTAATGTAGAAGCTCTATGTACACCTATATATCACTTGAATGCATCGTATTGATCATGCTACAGATTGCTCAGATAAATCTGAGGAGCTCGCTGGATCTTTAATTGTATAGAAAACGTTGGAAAAACCCTTAACCTCAATTAGGATTGTAAAATTTAAAATTAATTCTAGTAAATCTGCTGCTGGCTGCCATGGAAATGGAGCGGGTTAGTTTAAAGGAATCAGTATCACAAAAAGAAAAGGGAATCCAAGGTTGCGTGTGTGTGTTGAACAATTAGAACAATCTGCTCCCTTTTTAGCAGCCTGTTTCCATGGCAGCAAGGAACTGAAATCGTACAACTGTTGCAAATTCTGGATGTAAATGGCGCTACCCATTGCGTCTTGCAGCACCAACAGACCTCAAAGTCTTCATTTCGGTTTCCCAAAGCCGGTAATTTGGTTTCATGGTTTACTTAGGATGGGTTTTGTGCCGATTTAAGACAAGGTTGCACTACCGTTAGCCCAGAGTTGGGGGAGCATCGCCATCTGGTGCGGATCGCTCTGCAAACTTCTGCCTTGTTTAAAACCGAGTGGTGAAATCCCACCCAACCGGGTGCGTGCTGCCTCCCGAGTAAACGCTTCCTGGGAGGATCCTGTATGCCCGCTGCTGGTTCGGGATCCGCGTTCCGCTCTGTGGAGGCCGCCGGTGCGCTGCCTCACCCGAGGCTGCTGTGGGGCCCACAACCACCTCCCTCCTCCCGGGCCCCCCGCCCTGCTCAGCGGCCCGGAGGCGGCGGCTCCCTCCGCACGGAGCCAGCCCGCGGAAGGGGCACGGGGCTCCGACCTGGGCACTGGTTTCGCACCGCAGGATCCCCCCGGGCCCTGAGGGGAAGGGAGGAAACAACCCACCCCCCCCCCCTGCAAAGCCCCTCCTCGGGCGGCGCCTCCCCGCCGCCTCCCAGACTCCCCTGCGCAGCACCGCGTTGAATATTCAAATCAGCCCGGTGTTCGCGGCTGTGATTGGCTGTGGCCGTTCAAATGAAGCCACGCCTCCCTTGGAGAGGCGGGGCCGTTAGCGGCCGTTGGTTTGGGGGCGGGAAAGGAGGCCGGAGCGATGGAGTGCGCATGCGCTATCCCGGCGCACGCCCGTTACGTCAGTGCGTCCTCTTGTTGCCGTAACAACACCCCGCCCCTTGCTGGTTTTATCCAATCAGAGACCCCTTCTGGCAGCTAGGCCCAATAGCGCGGCAATATGTTAACAAAGGAGGCGTGGCGGAAGGGGGTATGCAGGTCGTTTTGACCAATCAGAAAGCGGGGAGGGGCAGGTGTGTGCTCGTCTCAGGTTGCTGGGGGCGGGATGGGGCCGCGTTCCCGCCAGCCCCGGGGAGGCCCCGCCCCGCCGAGGCCTCCGTGTAGGCCCCGACCCCGCGGGGTGCGACCGCCCCTTCCTTGCTCCGAGCTCGGCGGAGCCCGCTGGGGGCGGCGGGGGGGATGGCGGTCGCTGTAAGGGCGCGCCTGGCAGTCAGCTCCTGCCTGCGGAGTCTCCCACTGGCGCTGAGTTAATGTCAGGCCCAGTGATAACTGCAGGGATGAAACCTTGGGAGGGGGGGGAAAAAAAAAAAAAAAAGGCCCCAAAAGTTGTGTTGCAGCCGTAGGATGAGTCTGTTGGGTTGCGGAGTCTGCTCCTGGCGCAAGGGTGGAGCGTTGGGAGGTCGTTCCCGCTGCCTCTGGAAGGGGGAAGCCAAAATAATTGTGGTTTAGTCAGTTCCTAAAGGACTAGTAAATTTACATTTGCGCAGGGGTCACAGCATTAACATAGCACTTGGATTGTTAGAAATCAAAAGCTTTAGTGTCTGCGCGTCTTGTTTTGCAGAAAGTTTGGCAGCCTCTCTCGGAATTCCCCCATTGATGCTGTTGACTTCAGACACGTGCTACCAGTCATTAAAGTATTTATTTATTGGCCCCAGAATGTCCCCAGTTGTTCTAACGCTTGCTCTTTGCGAGGTTGGACTATCCCTAATGTTTAATCTTTCTGAAATACTAGCTTGTGATCATTATACATATTTCTCTCATAATGACTGAAGTTAGGCAAGAAGTCAAAACTTAATATGTCTGTGAGCTCTTGCCAGTATTTTTCTGGATTCGTGCCTTGAGAGAACATGAAGAAGCACTGTAAATGGCTCCGTTCCCAACGCAAATAAAGCATTATTCAGAGTCGTATTCCAGGAATCTTTGTTTTTTCACCACTCATCAGAAATATCAATGGAACTGTTTGTTCTGGGAGTTATTGCTAGCTGGTACGAAGCTTCTGAAACACAAATTGTTGGTTTGTTTGGTAGTCATTTATGACTAATTGCCCAGATTATCATCTAAAGCAGGCAGTTTGTAAATAATACATCCGCAGTGAGCAAAAGCAATCCACCTTGATTGATTGCCAAGGTCTAATTGAACGGCAATTCTACATCTCCCTCTGAGTCCAAACAGAGTTTGAAATTACAAATCTGCATTCTCTTGAAACTGCTGCTCTGCAATTGCAGCGTGTGGACCTGCTAGCGGGGATGGCTTTTGGGGAGCAAGAGATAACGAGGAGTGAGCAGCATGCTGGACATTACACTGTCTCAACAGATCAGTTAATGGAAATGAAAAATAATCAAGTGCTTATGGGTGTGAGTTGGTTAGGCTATGTGCAGATGATGATCCCTTTATTGTTTTTTTTACAATCAAAAAGGCGAGGATCAAAATACATGTTTATGGCTTTTTTTTTTTTTTTCCCCTGGACTTTTTTCTCCAGAAAGTTAGCTACTTCCCTGGAAGGGGTGAGATCTCTAGGGAATATTTTCTGGCTAGGAACATGAGCAGGGTGGTAAAGCTCTTCCCAAAAGAATTCAACTGCTTTCTCAGTGTCTTCCTGCAGAGTAAGCCCTTCTTAAAGTCTGGCTTCCTTCTTGGCACAATTAATTTTTGGCTATTAGATTTGAATTCTATTATTTGCATATCAGAAGGAGCTAACTCCCAGCATATTAGAAGCCTCTGAATACTAGGCAAAGATTAATCTGCTGGGCTAGAGGAAAGCAAATTGTTTTCTCTGTTTGAAATTAGTGCTAGAAAAGAAATCAGGAAAGATAAGCAATTGTGATTTATAACTTTTTTAAGTGCAAAGGACTGAAGGAAGGTAGTTCAATTCTTTAATCTTACAATATTCTTACAATCCAATTTGCTGTTACAGTTGAAGTTACACTTTTGCAAAATTCTTTCAGTACATTGAAAACCTAGGCCTACAAAATCTACATTAGAAAGCAGCTTTAATGCATTATTTCATAACTTTTGTAGTGTCCCTCTCTTCTGTTATCCTCCTCATAGTTCTGACAATTTGTAGCCCAATAACAGATCAAGGAAACACAAGACTTGTATCTGTAAACTGGACTCTGGCTGCCAGGGCAGAGGCATCTTCCTCACCAAATCTGAGAAGGACATAAAATCTGGGCAGGATATGATCTGCCAGCTCTACATCTCGAGGGTAATCCTTCCATTCCATGTTTCAAGACTGCTGCTTTGTCACTGAGCTGGTGTTTCAATATCCAGCTCGGCCTTGCCCTGATGTGGTCAGCCAGCCATAAATAGCATTCACTGGTCATTTCCTTGAGATTCATCTCTGTCAAAAGAATTCATCGCTGTCAAGAGAAAAACGTCTACTTTACGTGTTATTCTGTAAACTCTTGTTCAGAAATTATTTCTAATATTTTGAGACAGAATCACCTTGACAAGAATTCAGGGCATTCAAGATAAATGAATTGAACAAAGAAAATTTTATCCCTCCTCAGTGAACGAGCACTTAAAAGATACTCATTTTTCATGAGTCCCATTAAGCCGTATCGTCCTACTCCAAACAAGTGTCTCACCAAAGTGGTTTTGATTGATGCTTTTAAGTCATGTCCCTAATGAAGTTTAATATCAAAACTTCTGCAAGCTTCTAGTAGTTTGGACTTCCAATAATTTGAGAGCAAAATCTTAATTTACTTTGGTTTATTGTTGACCTTTGAACATAACTTTATTTTACAGACTATATTTTTTTGACTTTGCATTGACCTCATTGTTATTTTTTTAGGGAACATTCCAAGGAAAGAATGAAAGTGTGTGAACGGCTGGGTAAAAATGATGGAAGGGAGGACACTTGGAGCCTCTGGCTTGGAGAAAAAGAAGGTAGGAAATCGGATCCTCCTGAGCAGGAGATGGGGTGGACTGACCCACAGGCTCCTTTAATGCTGTTAATGTTTCATTCCTTCAAACATTCATGCCTGAGGTGAACTTCAAAGACTTGCTGAGCTGTACAAAGACCAGCTACAGCTTTAAATTAAGTGAAGAACCTGTGAACACATACATGAGACATTCCCAGTGTCTTTCCCAGCTCAGCACCAAGCTAGACTCTGGTGGAAGCATACCTGGCATAGGAAGGTTCAGCAGGGACATCAGCTGGGCTTGGCACCTTCGCTATAGCAATTACTGAGTTACCAGTGTTGTTCATGTGTTTCATGCAAGTTTAGAAACAAAATGGCTTAACGTTCTCCTTCCCAACCTTTTACTCTTGGCAGATTTGAGTTTGATCTGAGGATTTATGCGTTGGTGCCTCGCCGAGAATATTTGTCTATAATGAGAGCCTTACACATTTTGCTACTTCAGCATCCTCTGACCTTTTGTATAATAGCTTGGTAAGTAAACAAGCCTATTAGCAGGAGTTAATGACAGTTCAATACATAGCAACCAGAGATACAGAGAAATCCTAATGGTTCGACTGTCCGAAGCATCCTTCTCTTGAGAATCTCTAAGCACTTCATAAATACTAGTAATTCATCTTGGTAGTATCTGAGTGCCATAAACAAAATTATGCATAAAATATTTGAGCAGATTCTGTAGTAGAATATGGCATGTGTTATATTATCCAGATCAGTGCTGCATACAAGTTTAGGCACAGTTAGTACCTCTATAAATACACACCTAATTAACTTTCTGTATTATTCTGGTACGGTTTTTCATGAAGCATTATTGTGAAAAAAATGTTATAAGACAAAGAGGTCTTGGCAGGAAAAAAATGTCCTAAATGCTAAGATATTTTGGTTTACTTCTTTATGAAAAGAAGTCATGGCTTAGCTGATGGCTGGAAAAGGTTCTGGTATGCAGTTCTGGATCATTCCAACACAGAATTAGCTCCACTAATAAGTGGTTGTAGAATGGGACCTGACTGAGAAAGAGGGTTATCTTCCATTGAAACTGCTGATTTCTCAGAAGTGATGGAATTGGAATGCTGATGAGATTGCAGTGAAGTGAAATTGAAACTGTTGAGCCTCATTTATTGGGTTCTTTAGAGTAATGGGATCAGTATAGGGCTGATCATATTTAGTGCCATTAAATCTTCTGTGCTTAATTAAGATGCTCTGTACATTATGCAGTGTGACCAGGATCATGTAGAGAGGAAGGGAGGAGGCTAATACCTTTCTAACCCTGCATCTTGTTCATTCATTTACAGGATAATGTATGCATGCATCTGACAAATTATTCCATTAACAAGAACAGAGTTAATTCTGCCAGAGAAAAAGAACACTGGAAGTAAGAGGGAAAAAGGAGAGAACATTTCTAAGCTACTCCCAGAGGGGGTAGTGTTTACCTTTTCTTGTACATCTTCATATGCTTGACCTATGAAAGCATCTTTCTGTGTTTCCCCAAGGCACTGTATGTTTTGCTGTTGAATAAATCAGGTGAAGAAAGTCAGATGAGTAACAGAATTGGACACCAAAATTGGGGAGAAAACTCCACAATTGGGGAGTTTGTGCTCCAGCTTGACAGCGTACATTGAATTTGTTTCAGTTTTTGTCTTGAGATTAAATACCTGCTTTTCCTAGGCACACTGATTTGTCTAATAAGATGTTCCCACTTCTTCCAAACTTTGTTTGTAACCTTAGATCATCACGCCATAACAATTCTACATCTTCACTCTATTTATCTTTGTCAGCTGTGATAGGCAGCTTTATATTAGTTTACCCAGACATAATATTTTCCCTATTGCAAGCGTTTCTCTTGTAATGTTCCTTCTGTGTTCTTTCTTTTTAAATAAATCAGCTGTAGTGCTGTGATGTGCAAGGCATAAGTCTTATGAGGTGATCCAGGAGCATACATTTCCTTACGTTTTGCTTCCTAACTCCTTTCCTGTGCTAGGAAATGGGATTGCTCTAACTCAGTAATAGTCTGAGCAATGAGTTTCCAGGCATGAGGGCGGTTATAAAGATATAAAGAAGCAGTAGAGAGATTGAGCTATTGCAATATTAGCGTAGAAATACACCAAGTTCAGTCACATTTCTGTTTGTTATCAAAGTTTCCAGTATCCTTTCTAGAAAACTGTCCACTTTGAATAACTGCAGGCAGAAATGTGGCTGTGATACCCGCCAGATGTGGCTGCCTATAGCAGATGTTATTATTAAAATATGGGCAACAGCACATGCAATTATGAAGCATAACTATCACATCTGCTCCCCCAGTCACACCGGGGTAGTGCTCACTTTGAAATACGCGGGTTTGATATCAACTTGAATCACAAATCCAAGCCCCAGTTGCTTGAGGACCCTGATAAAAGTCTTTCCTTGATCCTGCAACATGATCATGTATTAACTGCCTTTTTTTTCTTTTTTTTTTTTTCTTTTTCCAGCCTGTTGGTTGCCATTATCAGCCTCTTTCTTACCACCAGTTTCGGGTGGGTTTGGTTATTTTCAGGGCTCCTGCCCCCAGTTTCAGGTGGGTTTGGCTCTTCGCAGGGCTCCTGCCCCCAGTTTCGGGTGGGTTTGGTTATTTTCAGGGCTCCTGCCCCCAGTTTCGGGTGGGTTTGGTTATTTTCAGGGCTCCTGCCCCCAGTTTCGGGTGGGTTTGGCTCTTCGCAGGGCTCCTGCCCCCAGTTTCGGGTGGGTTTGGTTATTTTCAGGGCTCCTGCCCCCAGTTTCAGGTGGGTTTGGCTCTTTGCAGGGCTCCTGCCCCCAGTTTCAGGTGGGTTTGGCTCTTCGCAGGGCTCCTGCCCCCAGTTTCGGGTGGGTTTGGTTATTTTCAGGGCTCCTGCCCCCAGTTTCAGGTGGGTTTGGCTCTTCGCAGGGCTCCTGCCCCCAGTTACGGGTGGGTTTGGTTATTTTCAGGGCTCCTGCCCCCAGTTTCAGGTGGGTTTGGCTCTTCGCAGGGCTCCTGCCCCCAGTTACGGGTGGGTTTGGTTATTTTCAGGGCTCCTGCCCCCAGTTTCGGGTGGGTTTGGCTCTTCGCAGGGCTCCCGGAGCCGGCTGGCGGGTGGGTGGCCGGCAGAGGGGGACAGACTACACCGAATCGGGGGGAAAACTGGGATTGTGCTCCCGGACCCATGCGGGGAGCGTTGCCTGCCTGCAGGAGGCCTCACCTTTGCGACCAGCTCCACTCCAGCTCTTTGCAACCATCCAGTTTTCCAGTTACCCATTACCCTCGGTGGAAGTTACTGGGTAATGGAAGGTGGTTCTCAGAGCACAGCAAGTTAATGCCAGTTCCTCCCCTTCTGCTCCCAGCACGTACCGGACTGGTATCAACTCTGCATTCAACCTCAGGCTGTAATTTCAAACTGTTACTTATTTTTTTTCTCTCTTCGCAATATATATAAAAACCAGCTGGCATCGCCCTACCAAGAACCTGCTGGATAAGAAGACTTTTTTTTTCCAGTTTAAGTGACTTGTTCACAAATCCTTGTCGAAACCAGCAGCAAGACTTCATCCAAATTTCCTACGTTACCTCTGACCTTAGATGCTGGGATCAAGCATAGTGCGTTTCCTGGCCTGGCTCCACACATCTCTGTCACCTCTAAGATATATTTAACTTCCTAACGCACCACCATACATACTGTGTTGTAGGTAGCCGTCAAACTGCATAGAAGTTTAGTTTAGATGCAGCTTGATGCTGGTAGATGAGGGATCTTTTAGGAAGGGCTTTTACATCAGTTATTGTGTCTTATCAGTTCTAGTAATAAAAGGTCCCAGTTTGTGGGCTCTGCTTTCTGCAAAATAGTTCCATGCAAAGGGATAGACTGGGCTCACCATTTCTCCTTTAGCATTTCCTGGAGCCACACAACACAAGCTCTAGGCAAGTATGGGGGCTTGAGATAACCCCCAGGATGTGGAATAGACCCATTTCTTTAGCCCATCTGTGAACTCAGATATGCTGAACAGTATCGTCTCTGTTGCTCCAGACTGGATTTGATTTTTAGCAAATGTTAAGTAAGATTTGGAGCCTCTGGATGGCTACAACTCTAATCTAGACCTAAGAGATCGTGCAGTGTGTGGTCATCATGCTGCAATAGATCAGATTAGCAAGTAAAATACACTCAGAGAACTATATTAACTGATTTTTTTTTTTCTGTTTTCTAATTCCAGTCCTCTAAAATCTTGATCTCCTTATGAGAATACTAAATGTCTTGTGGCAGCAGCATACTAGTTATTTGATGCAAGGAGTAGCATCGTGTGACCTACATTACAAACAGTGGAAGCTACAAATAAATTTGAGGAGAAGGAGAAACTAGGTGGTAATACCTATCTGTCCAAGGACTATCACCTTTCAGAAGTATTCTGCAAATAGTGGGTGCTAGCCAGCCAGGAGTGAGCTGCATTCAGTGAAAAAGGGTGCAAGACAGCAGGCCCCATCACTTGCTAGGTTTGACTTTGTCCTGTAGTAAGGAGAGATGTGAGTTACTCAGTGGGTGATTTTTCTCCTCTGACTCAGCATTGTATCCTCAGTATACTATTTATAGATGTTAGAGCAAAGCATCAACAGAGCAAAAGATTCCTAATTTTAATTTTGAAGTGATTTAGGAATGAAGGATTGAACACTGCTAAGAGGGGAACCAGTTCTCTTTGTGTGCCAGATGAATCGGCAATATTCAGCGTATGATAACTGTCTCAGAAATGAAGTATTGACTTGATAGAAGTTATATTTAGAAGGGAAAACCTTGACAAGGCAGGTTCTAGCTTCTGCTGCCTTCACTTTGACCATCACCTTGTTACTGGAGACAATGCAGGACAAACACACTGCCAGGCAGAGGATCTTCAGGATCTGTTTTGCAAGTTGTTCAGTGGTCTCAGGCGCGGGTTTAAGTGAACCTGTGGGAGGGCTGTCACAAGCTGGTGTGGAAGGGTGTGTTTCCTTTCACTGTACGATTTCAGTCTCCTTCCAAAGCATCTCTCTGTCCTACAGTTGTCTAGTGGTGGTATGGAGTAGCTGGTCTCAAACTGTGATGCCTTTGTGAGCGATGCACAAAGGTGATGCTGAGCGAATACCACCAAAATAATGAAATCTTTTCCTGCCTGCAGGTTTGTAGCATGGAGGAGCAAGCTAATTTGGGAACTCCCTTATGAAGCAATATCTGAGCTATCTTTGATTTACTTCATAAGGGAGCAGCTCTGCCTTAGCTATTATACCATGTCCAGAATGTGAGCTAGGTCGTTTAAAGTTTCAGCCTGTAGTGTGGACATACCATTAATATGTTAATCACTGTATTTCCTTGCTTATGGGGCTTAAGCAAACCTCTACTCCCAAAATCTTTATCTCCCCAAATCAGAGAGAATCCCCTCTTCTGTAGACAATATTGTTCACTGGGAACTGACAGAACCATTTTGTTGTTTCTTTTTTTTAAATATACTCTTTGACAATTGCTTCCATTCTTACAGCTTCGCTAGCACATAACGTCCATCAATAGATGACCCCTGAAATTTGCCTTTAAAAAAGAAATGTCAGGAGTTTGTGGGTGTCCTGATGTGAAACTGCTGTAGTGGAACTTGATGTGTCTATGCTTGCTATGATGGTAACTGATTGCTGCCAGCTCTTGTTTTGCTCAATGGAAAATCCTTTGCTAAGAATGTGGTGTCTGATCTACTTAGTGAAACCCAGTTAGTGAGGAAAAAAGTTCTCTGTGCTGAACTGCTGAGCGCTTAAACTACATCTTGAAAATCTGCTATTCACAAGGCAAGATAGCTTTAAACCAAACGTGTACATTTATGACTCTTCCTAAGAATGTAAAGAGTATAAAAATAAATACATTCATACGGTAATTCTACTCTTCTCAGGCTCATGAAGAATAAAGGGTGCAAGAGGCCAAAATGAGGAATACCAACTGGGATCCTGTACGTCTGGGGGTTTGGCAGGGCTTGTTGTTTATATTGCTCCATTGAGAGTCATTCATTTTGCACTTAACCCTGTTAAGAGAGCACTCGACTACTCACAGATATGCCCTTCCTTGGCTTAGTTTTCATCTGATCAGAGGCAGAAAGACCTCATGTGTCTGACAAATTTATTCATTGGATAAGGCAATTTCTTTTTCAAGCTCAATTTCAGAAAAATGTGCATTTATTTACTACATATTAACAAAACTGTAGATAAGGAGGCACTGTCCCTCTCTGAAGTACCCACAACATCTGCCTTGATAAAAGAAGGATGTGAGGCTATTGCTTCGCCTTTCCTCTACCAACAACAGAACAAATATAATCCAGTGCCTCGTTCTGCCTGATCTTCACCCTTGTGTCTGGAGCCTACCGCTGTTAATTGTGCCAGCTCGCTGTTCAGCGCTCATACTTTGAACTT
This sequence comes from Athene noctua, assembly GCF_965140245.1. Lineage (NCBI taxonomy): Eukaryota > Metazoa > Chordata > Aves > Strigiformes > Strigidae > Athene > Athene noctua. Next base: position 2,682,087 of record NC_134061.1, on the reverse strand, counting down.
CACCTGTGAAACTGCTAGAAAAATGCTGGGTTTTCGTGATTTTTAACAAAAGCCCTTTCCAGATCCACTGCAGAGGTAGCTACAGACACTGGTCCATTGTTTTCTGTTCAGTTGTTCTCTGTTCAGTTCTTTTAGTTCAAAGTGGGCAGTCTCTGAGGGAAGGTGGGGAATGAGCTGACTGAGCAAGGGATGAAAACCTCTGCCCCAGCAGAATAGCAACATGAAACAAAATTAAAAGGTGACAAGTGTCTCATCCTCACATTTTTTTTAGCTCATTTTTTAACACAGACCGAGCTGATGCTTTGCATTTCACCGACCTCAGCAATGCTGCACCAAGAATGAATTTAGTCTGTGCCATCAATCTGATTTTGAATCAGCTCCTGATACAAGCTATTTAGCCTTGTGAGACAGATGTGTCTGCACTAAGGAAGATCATTCCAAGCCACGACACCAATAAAATACTAATCTTTTCATATATTTTAATATAAATTTTGGTGGAAATTAAGCTACCCACTCCAAGACCGTTCCTATGTAAATATACGGTACGATGTAAGTCACTGGAAACTACCACATATACAACATGCAGTTAATCAGGTCGCTGTGGGAAGGATCCTGTGAGCCCGGCAAGGGGTCCTGAAGTGCCTCCTTGCTCTTTTCCTGGTAGCTAGAATCTCAGCGCGGTGATCTGCTGCCCTGTGAGTACCCACAGAGTGGAACACGGAAGGATTTCTGAGCTGAAAGGAGATCTGCTGGCAGGTGGAGGGGAGAAATTTCAGTTTTTCCAGAGACCTTCTAAATACTAGAAGAATATTTGAGTATAAAGGAGAAGGAAGAAACACTCCTTCAGCACAATACCTAAAGGTTGAGGGGCAGCAATCAAGGCAATTAATACTTCTTTCTTTTATCCTTCATCCTTCAGTGCTGGAACCAAACGTACACCAAAAAATGAAGCATGGCATATTAGAAACACTGTCGGTCCAAAGCATCACTAACGGATTGGGGAAATATGGTTATGAAACAGTTTTGTGCGTAGGGAAACTGAGGCACCGAGCTTGTTGCTAGTTGGCAGAGATGATCATCTGCGTCACTGGATTTCTCTTGAACTTTCCCTGTAACCCACAGAGTGAGGAACAGAATTAAATCTCCTTCTCTCCAATGTGAAGTAGGTAATTTTGATAGTTTCAGCTTCAGCCTGGTTTGGGTTCTTGCCCCAGCTACTAATGGCACAGGCTTGGAGCTGATAGCAAAGCTCACCCCGAGGGGCTCTAGCTCCTACTGACTCTTGGTCAAAGTGTGAGAACCCATAATATTCCTTTCTACAGCCTGGGTCTGACCATCTCAGAGTTGACAGTGACCCTTCATGGTGCTGTCGGATATATTCAGGCCATCCATCACCTCTTACCTTTTAATTCTGGAAAATGAGCTATTCTTTTTCGAAGTAATCTGTTTCAATAGCAGAATCTCAGTAAAAGAGGATCTCTGTCTACAAAAGGAACATTCTGAGCTGTACAGTTCTTCATTGTCTTGTGTCACCGTGGAAAAAGGGATACAGAACTAATTCGTTCGTATTTTTTTGTTTAATAGTGATATCGGTTTAGGTGTTGAAATGGCCAGATTTGTAAATGTAGTCGTGCTGTAGGAAACAGCAAATCAAAGCATCTACTTTCAGAAGAATTGGATATTTGAAAGTTCTTTGGTGTGCTGTTAGGACAGGATGGGATATCCTTGGGAGCCACTGTACTGGGAATGCACTTTATTTCACAGTTTAAATGGAAGTTGGCCATTTCTGGCTTCTACATAATTGCTACATACTTCAAATGAGTTCCAAGCTGTTACAAAAGTTTAGTCCCCTAACACATAACCCCACAGATTGTTAACACTTCTGAAAAATCAGATTAATCCAATTCAGTGCGCAAATGAGAATTCGACTCCTTTAAAAATCTGATCAAAAGTGACTATAGCAACGGCACCTTTTTGGTTTAAGTTGAGAAAAACCAACCAAGCTCATATTATCACATACACAAAAAAAAAAAAAAAAAAAAAAAAAAAAGCACGCCACTGTCCGCTTGGTCTGGCTGCAAAGCCCATTTCAATAAGTTTATGCTCTAACAAGCTGTATCAGTTTCATCTCAGTAGATCTGATGGTTACTGAACAGTGTTCAATGTTCTGGAGGGTGCCAGGCACATAATTGTTTTTACAACACTGTAAAATGAATCAGACTGAAATTAGCGTCACTCAGCAGAATCACTTTCCTTCCCTTTAAATTACTTAATCTGAAGGTTAATCACAAAGAAAATGAAGTTTTGACACTGCCCTTCAGCTAAGGGCAAGTACAGGTTCAGTGGTCTTCATTTGGCTAGGAAGAAATGTTTTACAATATCTGCGCTTGTACCTGTGCCACTGCCCGGCTGCTCATCCCGGGGGGGAGGCAGGACCGTGCTGACATGTCAGCGCTTCCCGCTTGAAACTCAGATTGTCAAGAGAAGGAAGCTGATGCCATTTTGTCATTTCGACTCCTGTGAAATGGGAGCTAGCGGAGTTAGAGGGTAGCGAGGAAAAGGGGTATTTCGGTGGGGAAGGTCCCCACGAGAGTAGGCTGGCAGCTTCATCTATTATAAAGCAGAGACGTTGTCACCCCTCCTTTGGTGCCACTTAAACTCAGGAGCTGAGGAGCTACAAACAGCTAAAACAGCCAAGAGATGCTATTGTGTACAAATATCAAATAACATCTCCTTGATTTCTCCGGTATAAATTGGCTCCTTGCTGAGATAAACCAAACCTCCTTTGTTCTGCCCATTTTGAATTGTGTATTTTGGAAGCAATTCCAGTAAATGTCTCTGCCTTGAAGGCTTTCAGGTCTCATTGAATGTGACTATTGCTTTGTGCTGATCATTCACTGTAGCAGGTTTATTATTTTGCACTCCATCATATTTTGTATGCACGCAGGTTTCAGTGGCGTTTATTAGTAGTATGTTTTTAGAGCAACGTCTGGCTGATGAGTTATATCAATAACAGCTGGGAAAAGTACGATGATCATGAGCTATAATTATTATATACAGCAATACTGTCAACTAAAGGCTCTGAGAAATGATCCAGGCTAGAGAATATCTGTAGTTTCAATAGTGCATAATCCCTTTGCAACAATACAATTATGCAAAATGAGATTAAAGGGTTTATCTGCATGTGAAAATTGCATCGGTTTCCATTCATATTGCTTTTCAGCTGGTGTAGATAATATTCATCCTCTGATAGCTTCATTTCAAGAGCACAACAAACCTCAGCTTCCATTTTTCCTGCTTCTCCAACAGAAATGGTGCATCGGGGGCATTTTGGTCCTTTTGGGTTGAGTTCAGAGAGTCCTTTCTTAGACAGCTGGTCTGCGAAGGCTCAGCTGCTGCCAGTCAGTCCTCCTCCATCCTACAAATGACCACCAGTTAATTCTATTTTAATACAGTCCTGTCATAACCATCAACTCAACAAGCAACATGGGCAACCTGCTGGAGGATTAGGGCAGGGCTCTCAGGATATACCCACGTAACAAATGGAAATGGGAGTGTAGCAGCAGAAGACACACCTGCCATACCCTCCCCAGCTTTAGTACGGGTAACAGCAGGAGCAAAACCAGAATAACAGAGGTCAGGAGTCAAAACATTTGCTCAGCATCTTTCAGGGGCCTGTAATTCCATCTACCAGCCAATGGAGGAAGGTGCAAGTCTCTGCTTGTGTGCGTGGAGGAGCTGTGCAGCTCCTGAGGCACGTCCCCTCTGTTGGGAACGTGTGATTGGGATTTAATTAGTTCCAGTGCATATGGGACAGCTTCTTTCATGACAACATATATCTGAAGATTTATATTCTAGCAGAGACAGGGAGGGATGTAGCTTGTGGGGTGCTCTGACTCCTTTCTGCTGAAACTATTCTAGATTTCCTTCCCCATGCAAAGCTAGAGAAGGAATTGTGTCTGAAATCCTTGGGTCATTATACCCAAGAAATGTAGGGATCAGGGGGAGCCAATACAGATTTTTTAGAATATCCAAGATGAAACCCTCTTACCTTTAGAAAGGATACCAGCTGTTACGGTCTGAGAAAAATGTTTTCTCTACAAGCAGTAAAAAAGGAGGAGCTCAAGCAAAGAGATGATTACAGTAAGACAGCCATGAAGAAATAATATTTACTTCTTAATCTCTTTTCTTAAGCAACAACCGACGGTGTTTTTGACGTGTGTTCAGTAATGAATGGAAGATATGAAGCCACCGATGGCAACGTCACACCGCCTGCGTTTAACAGTTGGGGCCTGGGTGCAGAAATACAGGATTACATGAAGCCACACGGGTGGTAACATTGCTCACAACCACCGAGGACCAGCAAGCAGCATTTATTGGTCCTGGCATTCGTAAAAATGATCTGGCACTGCCTGATGTCTTGTGGTACGTGACTAGTCAGCAGGAGAAGTTGTACATAATGACAGTAGAAAGGCAACATTAATTGTGAACCATCTGTCAGACGGGTGCTTGGAAAGTGCTCTGGTTTACACACTACGCAAGGAAGGAGGGAGATCCCAGATCTGGAGATCCTGGAGAATATAAAATGATGTGGGCACAGGTATTAAAAAGTCTAGATTATCTTGGCAACGGGAAGAGAATGACCAGCCAGCTACAGGCTCCTGCCGTGTGTGTGTGCAAGTGGATGCACGTGGTCAACCTCTTTTGCTGTAAAAAACTGGTCTGGGTGATGTTGGAAGGACATTTGCCAAAGGGAATGACTGAAAATGGCTTTTTGAAGGACTTTCTAGTGTGGCCGTGAATAATTTTGGCATAGTGAGTCTTTTTTTCCCTATATTATGTTTTGAAAATATGAGTTACTCCCCAACTGCATTGATCAGCAGCAAGGATTGGATTAAAATGAGAAGGAAAATTATAGTTTGAGACCACCAAAATGCTCAAGACAGGTTCCGCAGGGAGTCTGTGAGGTATCACACAGGCCGTGTCCCGGGAGCCGCCTATGTCAAACCTACAACTCTGAAAATTTTGGCGCTGGGTATTTCAATATCTAGACTTTTAAAAATACCGTACAAGCTACAAAAAAAAAAAAAAAAAATCAGGAAAAAAAAATTAAAAAGGCAAATCATGATGTGTAAACAACTCCAGACAGTGTGTAAACACCTGGCGTGAAGACACAGAGAGTTCTCTGGGTAAGAGAAATGTGGGAACAAGGCAAAATAACTTAGGTGCAGACAGAAATAAATGGTAGAAAAAATGTCCAGTTTGTACACAACTTTCCTAACGCCGGGCGTGTGTGTTTTGTTTTTTAATTTATGGTTGTGCCGTAATCCGTTTAATTTTTTACATCCTGATTGTTTGATAATTGAGAAAGAAAATTGATTCTCCTTGCTGGAGGACAAGAAGCTGTAAAGATCGCCTGGAAATTAAGATGTGAAAAGGTATAAATCGCGTTGGGAAAGGTTGCTGTGAGGTGCATTATAACGTTTCATGAGGACACGAATGATTCACCGGGGAAGGTTTTGAGTTTTTCCAACCAGACCCAAGGGTCTGTCCCCCTCAAGGACCCCCGGACCCCACAGGATAAATTTATCCTGAAGAAGAACTAAAAGAGAAGAAAATGAAACCAAAATAAGCCACAATTTAGCCGTGGAGGTGGTCCCAGCTGAGTCGTTCACAAGCAAAACTCTCCTTAAATTAATGGCTGTAATGGCACCTTTCTGGGCACCTTGGGGGCACCTTCAATTTTGGCTCATTTTTAATAATTCGGGTAATTAATGTAAAACAAGACAGTTGCCTTCGCGGATGGGATCTCGATCCCTTTGTCAGCCCCCGAGGGAAGAGAGAAGTTGGTTATTAGCGGGCACCGGCAGATCAGCCCCTGCTGCCGACACCTTCCCTCCCGCGGGAGGGTTTTTGGGGGGCGAGTGAACCCCCCAAAGCCCAGCGGGGGTTGCCAGGGGCCCGGAGGGAACCTCAAAGTCGGTGGCGTCGAAACGGGAGAGGAAAAATCCACTGTTTTCCCAGGACAGCTAAAAACCAGGTAACGCTGGAATAGTACAGAGAGGGAGGAAGGGAAAACCTCCTCTCCCGTTCGGGGGGAATTAGGGTAATCCGGGCAACACAAGGACCAAGTGAGAAAAAAAAAAAAAAAAAAGTTTTAATAATTTTTTTTAACCGATTTTATAATTATTTCTCGGATTTGCAGTGTTATCTCAGTACTTTGTTCAAACCTCAGCGGGGTTTGGGGTGGGTTTTTTTGTTGGTTTGGGGGTTTTTTGTGTGTTTTGGCACGCATTAATAAACTAAGGGAAGGAACAGAAAGAAACTATTCCGATCCGCTGCGTTAATTGCAACAGAAAAAAATGTGTGTTTGTGACTTTAGTAACACGGTGCCTTCAGAGCCCCCAGTGCTGCGCTGCCCTGACGGCGCCTTTCCACACGCTCCTTTGTTCGTATGCGGGTACAGGTGTTAAATAAAAAGATCGTCGGGATTATAATTTGTTAATTACTATTATTGTTATACATAGAATTCATTAATATTACAATATTTCGCAATATAGTTATTATTGGATCCATATTAATAATCCTAATTTAATGACTGGTATTAAAATGTATTCGTATACTTATAATATATTGATAAACGCACATAAACCTCTCAGGAAAGCTCTCAAGGGGATAACGGGTCTTGATTATAATTAGAAGGTCTTAATTATGGTATTTCCACGGGCCGGGGGAAGGCAGTGGGTTCCCCCCGTGGGAAGCTCCGTGTTCCCAAGCACCGGGAAAACCGGTAAGTGCAGGGAGAGGAAAGTGGGTGGGAAACGGGCTCGGGGGGTCTCTGGGCCGATGTGAGTGGAGCCGGCACCGAGTCGAAGAAGGTATTTGGTCACAAATTAAAAAAAAAAAAAAAATAAAATTTTAAAAAATATATATATATGGAGAGAGAGAGAGAGAGAGATCTGGGCACGGTAATCGTTGTGGGTGGTTTGCAACACAACTCGCCCGAGGTGTTACTCTGCACCGCAGCGGCGAAGGGAAAAATATAAGGAATTTCCTGGGTTTTTTTAGGGAGAAAACGAGTGAAAAGGGCTCGGGGCATCGATGCTCACGTTGCCGTGAGGTCTGAGCCGTGCCACGTCCTGGCTGCTCTGCCACGGTCCGTGTTTATCAGGAGGAAATGAAGAGCAGAGACTATTAAAACCTTCATCCTGCTCGGGGGCAACGGAGATGGGAACTCCTGTGCCTCGACCCACGCCGATTCGGGGCTGGATTTATTTATCAGAAGTGGAGACAAGGGACAGCTACTTTTTTTTTTTTTTTTTTTTTTTAACTGCAGCTGCGGTTAAACTCTTCAGACGTGATTTCTTCAGTCCCAAAGCGGTTATTTCTGCATGGACAGAAATTGCTCCTTCTGCCAGCCCTGCCCGAGCTCCTGGCCCAGCTCCCCCCGGTGTGTGAGGAGACCTGCGGGGTTTTGAACCGTGTCGGAGCGCAAACGGCTTGAGAAATCCGCACGCACCCCCAAAAGCCGGCGGGGGTGGGGAGAGGAGCCCCAATCCTCCCTCCTAAGGTGAAAAAAAAAAAAAAAAAGGAGGAAAAGCGATTGTTAAAACGTCGGGCTCGGGTAAGGTGGTCTCCCTGTGTTTTGCCCTTTGGAAATTATGGAATTATGTTTCTGCAAAGCAGAATATAAAGCATCCGACCGCGTCCTTCTCATAAACCAACAACCCGCCGCTGTATTCACGCGTGGGACTGATGCAGTCCGGCACTTCTTGTAAACAAACAATTCCCTCACCCATCGGCTAATACTTGGCGTTATTTTTTGCCACCATTCTGGCAAGTGACGTTTGGGCATTTAATAGATTCACAGCAACGCATTTATTCCCCAAACCAAATGAATTCGGCATCAGCTGGCGAGTCCTAACGGCCGGGGACGAGTCGCGGGGAAGCTGCGAATTCAGCGTTCAAAATGCCAGGAAATACCTGGATTTGGATTTCGGTTTCCATTTAAGTGTAAAAAGCTGTTTAGGTCTCCGGACCCCCCTGGACAACCCGGAGCCCCCCCGAGCCCCGGCTGCAGCCCTGGGAGGGAGGCGGGAGGAGGCTGCGTGTGTGTGTGTCCCCCCCCTCCGACACCCCGCGGTCGCCTTCTTCCCTCCCTGCCTCCCCCCGTTTTTCTTCCTCCTCCTCCTCCTCCTCCCCGCCGCACCGGGCGGCCCCGGCCGCCGCCCCTGCAATAAGGAAGGCGGCGGAGGGGGGGGAAAGGGTGACCTTTGAAACCCCCTTCCCTCTCCCCGTCCCCCCCCCTTTCCCCGGGTACCCGCCCAAGCCCGGCGGGGACCCAGGAGTCCTGCGGGCAGAGCCGGGGCGGGCCCGGCGCTCAGGGCCACCCCCGGGGGAGGAGGGTGCAGAGTGGGGGGGCACCCCCGGGCTCCCCGCCCTCCTCGACCCACCCATGGGCCCTACGGAGAGGAGCGAGGTCCAGGGTGCAAATGGCAAAGGGAAGGGGAGGTCGGGGGAGTGCAGCTGGGATGCTGGAGGAGGCTTCACTACCCACCCCGTCTGGTTTACCAGGGGGCTTTGGACCCCCCCAACGGGGTGAGGGAGGGAGGTGAAGGAAACCAGGGCAGCGTCAGGGAAGGGGAACTCTGCAGACCCAGTTTGGCCTCAGAGTGTTTCCAGCAATGCCCACCCCACGTTGTGCTTCAGTCCGTCCCTATCGCTCCTCCCGCCCCACGCCGGGACCTCAAACCGGATTCAGGGGCTGAGAGTGAGACAGTGTAATTCAACTTTGAATCACAGAATAAGTAGAAACGTGTAAAAATATATTAAGACCCACCAGGACAGGGATATCTCTCCGTGTCCCCAACGATGCTGCAGCCCAGAGCTCTGGGACGATCCGGGTGTGATGCTCAGTGCCTTTCCATATTGCATCCATCATCTCCCTGGGAGTCACCCCACGCCGCAGTGCAGTGGGCAGGGGAGGAAGAAGAGGCAGGAGAGACCTCCCCAGATCTGGCCTGGCAGTGCCAGTGGCAATGACAGCGCTGAGGGCAATGCAGGGACCCTCTCCCAGCGGCTGTTGTCATCTCTTGGTGCTCCCCAAGTCTCTCAACGCACTTGCCATGGTCTCTGCTCTGCCTGGGCAGTGCTGAGCCCAGCCCCGTGCCTGCTGGTAACCTCCTTCAGGCGTTATTGATCCACCACCAGGCTCAGGAAGGCAGAAGAAGCCTGAATGAAGCACTTTCGACCACTTTTTGAACATACACAGATCTCTCCTTGCAGCACAGGTGAGAAACACACAAATTCAGCTGGAAAAGCAGCAATGCTGTGCCCCAGACACCTCCATGGGGCATCACCCCAGCCTGGCTCTCCTGGGGAGGTTCAGACCCCCGTTATTTTACCTGCTCTGAAGACCTTAGCCCCAAGGGCCTGGGGAAGTTTTGTCATGAAGAGCAGGAGGCATCATTCCCACTGCAATGGTCACGGCAGGCTTGGGGACCTGTCACCATCCTGCTGGCCTGAGCACCTCTGTGCCCAGCCTGGGACTAGGAGCAGCCATCGCTCATCTGGCCGTGATTTATGATCCGTGATTGTGAGCTCAGTGAGACTTCTGTGAGTGTAGGGTGTGAATCACACACACCAGGCACCCGAGCCTGGGCCTGGCCCTCGGTGGGGATCACCGTATCGATGGCTCGGGCTGGAAGACAAAGGTCTCATGTCTGGATTTCTGCCTGAAGGAGGAATCTCTGATCTAGTAGCGAGACCAGAAAAGAGAGCAATAACCCACTGAGCGGAGCTTGTCTGTAGGTCTATGATATGAGGGAAGGGGATTCCTCTGGTTCCCCCCTCCAGGCTGCCCCACACCCCAGAGAACCTGGCAGTGACACGTCTGATACAGGAGAGCTGCTCCTACCCTGGCTCGATGCCACCAGATTCCCCTCCTACAGGGCACATTTTTGAGAGCAAGCCTCAAAATCCTTCTGATTGCACCACAGATGGGGGGCTCATCTCCAGCCCCCCCCCATGCACGTCGTCAAGTTCATCCCCCTCGCAGGCTGCCTGCGCGACCCACTGCAGGCTCCCGCCAGCCGCTGAGGGAGCAGCAGGGAAGCGCAAAGGATCCCGCCGGCTCCTAACGAATTAAACATCAGAAGCAGGGCTTAAAAGCCAAGCCCAAAGCAACTCCCCTTTTCTCCCACAACAGCTGAAATAAATTGCTTTAGCCGAGCAGGATCTTGGGGAACAGAGAGTTAGTCCCTGGTGCGTGCAGCGATGGGCGCACGCTGCCGGGCTCAGCGCCGACAGGGAAACGTGCTCAGGAGAAAGGGCTGCTCCGGCTGGGTGGGATGGAGGCGATGCACAGCCCCGGTGCACGATGAACATATACCCTCGTATGGGGATGTGTGAGGTGTGAGATGTGAAGTGTGAGCTGCACGTTTGGGCCATATTTAAAGAAAGGGCATTTAAAGAGCTGGGTTGTACACAGAGCCAGCGCGAGCAGGGACACCCAGCTGCATTTATGTGGCTGTTTCCAGGTTGAGGATGTGCAAACGTCTCTATCTGCAGCGCACAGAAAGATAAAACACAAACATATCGTATAATACATTTGTATTTTACCTCTCTGCTCCCAGGCAGGAGCATTTGCTTCATAAGCTGCACCCAGACCACATCCCCTCCAGGTTTCTGCTCTGTGGATGAAACCATCAGACTCCCACCACCTCTCCAGAGGCAGGACAGGGGTCGGGGTTGGTCCCTTTTCAAGTTTTGGCCTCCCTGGCCAAGGAACTCGGGCTGGGGGAGGCCAGAGCCGGAGGGGAGGATGCAGGAGGTGGGAAGGGAGCTCGCAGAGGGGCATTTTCTGAGGGAGCAGATGGAATTGGGGCTGGGAATGGGGGGTGTCTGGCAGCTGCAGCCTTCAGGGAACCACCATAATAATTCATTTTGCATTTTAGTGAACAGGAGGGAGAGACCCAAACTGGAGATATCAGGTTGGACAGCCCGGGAGCAGCACACCAGCAGTCCGAGGCGGAGCTCGGCCCTCCTGGTTTTTCAAAAGGAAACTAAAAGGCAAGGCAAGAGCCTCTGGTCAAGCCCAGGGAGGGGAGAGAAAACCTGAGAGGCGCAGGGATGGTGAGAACTGGGTTAAACAAAACACCCCGAGTTTGAAATCCCCCCACATTTCACCCCAAAAGGGGTGGGGGGGGGTGGGGGGGGTGAGAGAAGTGCACTGCAGTGATTGTGGCGCCGGGGCTTCAGCGCAGAGCGGGGATAAAAAGAGCAAAGAGAAGTCAGGCCACGCTCTCTGTTCCCATGCCAGCTGATTTGTTCAAAGGATCCACGAGAAATGCGCTATAAAGTGCAGAGTCTGGCCCCCCAGGCAGCGGGGAGAGAAATACTCGCACCTACATCCCCCGGGCTTCCGGGGATGCCTGTGGGGTGGGGAAGGAGGGGCCGGTGGTGAAGGGAGAAAAAAGAAATAAAAGATCAAAATGTTTGCCTTTATTTGATTTTTTTTTTCTTCCCAGAAATATTGCCAAAATCAGAAACCAAAGAGCTGGGCTCCCTTCCAGACCCAGAATTCAATTTTCCAACAATTGATTATTTCCAAACGCGAAGTCTTTAAGTAGTTCCAATTTACTTTTTTTTTTTTCCCCCCTCTCTTCAAACTGCTTTGGGGTTTGAGTTGGTTTTGAGGGGTTTTTTTCCTTGTAGTTTGTAACGACGGCCTCAAATTCAATCGCTTAAAAAAATCACAGACTGATAAAAAGTTATTCCACAGCTTTTTCAGGTTCCAGATGATATAAATATTAAATAGATCCTATCGAGAATATAATAGAATAGTTGCAAGCTAACAAGCGCATTTGATAATTTTAAACCCGATCATAGAGAGCAGAGAGGAACTAGTAAAAGAAAATCATTTTTCCTTTAAAATAACCCCGTTCCTCTTGCTTTATTGTGACCTTAAATATTACACTGATTTTTTTTCCGTTAAATTGTCAAAGAACGGAAATATTAATATCGGTTTGGAAGCCGCATTTTGAACTATTTCCACGGCAAAGCGCGCTCGAAATTTTCCGAGCACGTTATGAAGATGAATTGAAGGGACGCGAGGTCTTAAAAGCACGAGGTAGGCTGCAATTTCGGAAAGCGGTAATGCCGCTGAATAAACGAGCCGAAGTGCAGGGGTTTTGGGGGCGAAAAAGGTGAATTCCTCCCCGACGCTGCTCCTGCCGGCAGAGCATCCGCTGGAGGCAGAGGGGCGGCTGCGGGGGCAAAGCTGCCGCCCCCCCCTGCCCCGGCCTGCCCGAGGAGTCCTTGGGAAAGGGAATAAAATAATTTTTCCATAAATCGGTGGTTCCCTGCCCTCTTTTATCGGAGGGTCTGTGCGCGCTGGGCTGGCCGGGTGCTTCTGTCGTTGGATCCCACACCTTTTTTTTTTTTTTTTTTTTTTTCCCGCTTGGATTAAAAATAAAATAAATGAAATAAAGTGACATGAAGTACCAGGCAAGTCTGCAGCAAGACGCTCTGTCCGCGGATCCCGCTCCAGCCTCAAACCCGGGACATCTCGGGAGTTTCTCCCTGCAAAGCCGCCGCGGGACCGAGCTCTGCCCGCGGCCGGGGGGGGCTCCGGGGCCGGGGCAGCCCCGACGGCCGCCGCCACAGCAAAGCCCCGAAGTCAACAGGCTCTTAACTTTCAACTTGGCCTTGACCTCCGGATTAAGCCCGACCTTTCCGTGAAGGAAAGAGGGTGAGACGCGGGGGAGCTGCGGCCCCGTCGGCAAATACTCGGCCGCCCGTCGCGGCCGCCGTGCCCCAGCGCCCCAGTTATGGGCTGGTTCAAAGCAAATGGGGAGAGGGCAGGAGCGGGGGAGAATAAAAAGGGCATCAAAGAAGGAGTGCAGTCGTTAAACTACGGAAAGGAAAGAAAGACGCTTTGAAATCGGAAAGGTGAAGGCTAAAAAGACGGGGATATATTTTTTTAATTTTTTTTTTTTTTTTCTCTCCCAGAAAAAGAAAACCGTCGGTTTCGGTGAGACTCCGGCATTTTTAGCTTCGCGATGCGGTTTATTTCTTTCCCTGGGAGAGAGGACGGGGTGCGTCGAGCCAGCCCGGGGCAAAGCCCCTGCAGATGCAGGAGCTGGAAGGAGACGTGGGGATTTTTTTCAGAGGGAGGGAGCTGCCCCCTCCCCAGCGAAACGGGGCTTTCCCCCCTGCCTGGGCGAGCTTTGCAATCACTTCTAACCCCTATTTTCCATGGGCATTTCTGTCCCTACGCGTCAAACCCTGTCACAGGAACTCTGCACGGACGGGTCGTTGCTTTGGTGACCCAAAGACGTGACAGAATGAGAATTTTTATTGAGATTTGACAGTCAGAAGGCAGAAATCTCTCGCTTACTCCACACGAAGAAAGCAACACATGAAGAAAAGCTGCCTTTGGGAGAATTCAGACAAAACCAGAGAGAAAACGGAGAGAGAAACGCAGCTCCGTGTGTTTGTACCATGCGTACAGACGCAATTAAAACTGAGTAATTAGCACAGACACAGGCACAGGCCTCAGCGTATTCACCCCAAACTTTCCCAGACCGATGTCATCCCTCACCACCACGTCTGTCTGTCCTTCCCCTTCTGCCTGTCTCTCCACCTGTCCGCTCCTGGATCGCTAAGGGACTCTCTGTATAATTTTCCCACCTCTCTTTTCCAAATTCTTTCCCTGTGGAATATTTCTAAGCCGGGATCCTCAGTGACCTGCCCAGGGCCAGGCCAGCGGCCTGTGTGGCAATAGCTGTGTGCTAATTCCCCCCCCCCCGCATCCTTTGCAGTTATTTTTTCGGTGTACCGAGGACCCCCTTGCCCCTCTCTCCTTGCTTTTAGGTCCATGCCCTGTCCCTCCCCTCAAGGATACAGGTTTCGGCCTTTTGCAGCTGAAAGTGGGGGTGAGGGATGATGTGCGTGGGATGAACCCCCCCCCCCCCCCGCCCCGAGGAGGGGCAGGAGGAGAGGCCGGGGTGCAGAGGAGGCCCCTTCCCCAGGGGTTCATCACTGCCCCACGGCTGCCCGCCGTCACCCCACATGGGCTGAGGGGTTCCCCCGGTGTCCTCGGGTTGGACCGAGCGTTTTCCGAAGGCAGAAGCCCCCGGACCTTTGTGGAAAGAAGGGGCTACACCGTGGAAAATATAAAAAAAAAAAAGAAGAAAAAAAAATAAAAGAAAAAAGGTGGTTTTAATCTGAGCCCGGATTTTTCCACCGGGGACTGCTCCTCCGCGCCGTTCGCGATCCTCCCTCTCTTCTTCCCCTCCCTCCCCTCGTCCCCTCCATTCACCCCCCCCACCTCTGCCCCCCCCCTTTTTTTTTTTTTTTTTTTTTCAAGATGCAGCTCAAGAGGCGCCTCCCGTGTACCCGCCTGTCACGTGCAGGGGGGGGGGGGGCGGGTGTCCCCCTCCTCCTCCCATTGCAATAAAAGTATTTTCGCAATTTCTGCAGCCAGGGTTTATTGGGGCTGGAGGGTTTTTTTTTGTGGGGGGTTGGGTCGGTTTGATTTTTTTTTTTCCTCCTTCCCCGTCCTTTTCCCCCCGAACGGCAGCCAATGAGGCAGCCCCCGACCGTTGCGTCAGGGCAGCCCGGCAGGGAAAGGCAGCTCTCTCGGCAGCTCGCAGCCTTTTAAAAAGATCCGGGGACCCCCCCTCGGGCAGTGCCCTGGTGCTGCCGAGCAGGCTCTCCCCATGCCCCGGCCCCCACGCCGCCCCCCATGCAGCCCCCGGAGCCCCGCGGCCCCCCGGGCCTCGAGGGGCTCCTGGCAGCCGGCGGCTTCGCAGGCAGCCAGGGCAGGGGTCTGCTGCCTCCTCCCCCCCCGGCCCTCGGCGGTCCTTCGCCCTCCCCCGGGATGAACCCCGGTTACCCGCCGGAGGGGCCGCCGGAGCCCCCCAAGCCGTGCCCCGCCGCGCCGCCGCCCGCCCCGCCGGGTCCCGCCGCCTCCGCCCCGCTGCCCTACGGCTACTTCGGCAGCGGTTACTACTCCTGCCGCGTCTCCCGCAGCGCCCTGAAAGCCGGCCCGGCCCAGGGCCCCTTCCCCGCCGAGAAATACCTGGACCCCCCCGCGGGCAGCGAGGATTTCCAGAGCCGCCCCGCCGAGTTCGCTTTCTACCCCGGTTACGGGGCCCCGTACCAGCCCGTGGCCGGTTACCTGGACGTGTCGGTGGTACCGGGGCTTGGGGGCCCGGGGGAGGCCCGGCATGAGACTCTGCTGCCCGTGGACGGTTACCATCAGCCGTGGGCTCTGGGCGGCGGCTGGGGCAGCCAGATGTGCTGCCCCAAAGAGCAGGGCCAGGCCGGGTACCTCCTGAAATCCGCCTTTGCAGGTAAATCTCTGTGCTGGGAGAGTGGGGGGGTGTGGGGGGGGGTGAGGAGAGGGGGGTGCCTCGTGCTTGGGGCGTTGGGATCAAGACTTCAAAAAAAAAAAAAAACAAACCAAAACTACGGGGGAGCTTCTCTTGCCGTCTGGTACCACTTGTTTGCGAGCTAGCCCAAATTAGCCGCTGGGTAGGTTTGCCAAAAATAATAATTTAGATTAACACCGCCCTTTGCAACTCATCGCCCCCCTGCTCCCCCCCCGGCAGGGAGGCAGACGGTGATACCATCCGGGTTGGGACTGTGATACTCTCCGGGTTCGGACACGACCCCGGCAGCTGCGGGCCAGGCGCCCTCGGAATCGGGATGTTTTAAAGGGGTTAGGGGTGCGCATGGCCCCCCCCGTGCGGGGCAGTGAAGTGGGGGGGCCCTTCCCACGCTCCCACGCCGCGCCGGTGGGATTAAACTCGCCGCCGACCCTGCTCGGCCGCGCTGAAACCGCGGAGCAAGTTGAGCGACGAACCCACGTCGGTGTTTCACCAGTTCTCCCCCGTCCCGCAATAATAATTAATTCAAGGTAGAAACTCAATATTTAAATATCAATTGGGAGAAGATATAATTTCAAGATCCTTAAATATCATCGCTCTCGGGGAGGCTGGAGGGAAGGAGTGGGGTGGCAGGGAGAAGGGGTGCTGCTCGCAGGGAAAGGTGGGTGCAGGGTGGGTGCAGGGTGCGTGGGGACCCCCCCCCCCCCGTCCCCCACGGCCCCGCTCAGCCCCGTGTCTCCCCACCGCCAGACTCCGCCGGGCCGTTGCCCCCCGACGGCTGCTCCTTCCGCCGGGGCCGCAAGAAGAGGGTCCCGTACAGCAAGGGGCAGCTGAAGGAGCTGGAGAAGGAATACGCCAGCAGCAAATTCATCACCCGCGACAAGAGAAGGAAGATCTCCGCCGCCACCAACCTCACGGAGCGACAGATCACCATCTGGTTCCAGAACAGGCGGGTCAAAGAGAAAAAAGTCGTCGCCAAAATAAAAAACAACAGCAGCAACAGCAGCACCCCGTGAGGACACGGTCACCGCAAGCCCCGAGGGGGTCCCCGGTCCCGGGCAGGGGCGACGGGGGGGGGGGGAAAGGGGGCTCCGGCACTGTCAGAGGCGGGAGTGAGCGGTGCCCGGGGCGGGCTGAGCCGTCCCCGCCGCCCGGGGAAGCGCAGGGCGCTGAGCACCGCTCCCCGCTGCCCCCGCTGGGGGGTGAGACCCCCCCAAAAAGAAGGCGATTTAGGGCGAGCCCCCATCCCTGCCCGCCTTGCACGCAGAGAGGACCCTGTACAGTTTGTCTCTTGCCTTACAACGCCGCTACCACGCCGTGCTCCCCCCCGCCTCCCCCCCGCTTCGCTTTGAATCACATCCTCAGAGCGCTTTTTTTTTAAAAAAAAAAAAAAAAAAAAAAAAAAAAGGAAAAAATGGTTTAATTGTATTAATGAACCCCAATACGCCACACCCGGCTCGCCTGCGTGCGGCGGGAGCGGGGTTGGAGGGATGGGTCTACAGGGAATTTGGTCTTTAAAAACGAAAAAACCGTACTTACAGCAGGATTAAAAAAAAAAAAAAAAAAAAAAAAAAGCTCCTTAATTGCAGGCAGAAGTATCAAAATGCACGTCTACGGGAGAATAAATATAGTCCGGGTGTGTTCTAGAGAAACACACGTGAATTGTTTGCATAAAGGCTCGGGTTTGCGTGAATGTACAGTAAATGCACCCGTGGGCACACATTTATGAAGGCACGTACTACGGTTTTTTTGCGCGGTTATATATATAAAAAATATATATATACATATATACGTGTGTATATATATGTATATATATAAAATATACCTGCACATATTTAGCAATACGCATTATTTTACCTTTTATCACATACAATATTTGTGTTCGTGTGTTTATATATACCCAGCTACCCAAACGTACGCACGTATACACGCGATGTAGTACTGGATGTGTGGAATATAAATATATATACTCAAAGGTGTATATACACGTGTTTGCATACGTACACACAGACATGCTTCTGTGTATGTTCATGCCTATATTTTGATACAGGGAAAGGCAATTCGTGTAATTTCCGTACGCGCTTTTTGTTTGTGCTAATAGACGCGGATTTGTACACACGTTTTCCCTCTACTAATACAGAATTATAGCGATACGTTTCGTAGCATGTGCTGAAATAATCCCCGCATAATACTAAATGATCTTGGTTAATATTAAGAAACGTCGTCATCCTTTTCAACAGAATAAATAGGCTGAAAGTAAATCTATCCAAACGCGCGCTTCTCTCTGCTCTTTTCGGGTTATTTACAGCTTCAGGGCAGCGCAAACTCGATTTCTTTGTTTCATATCTCGGTGTTTGAAGGCAGCGGCGTGTCGGCTCGCAGAGTCCCCGCACCAGCGTCCTGTAAATCCCCAAAAAAGCCTCTCAAAGCGTGAATAAACTGCAAAACGCCGTTGCCACAATTAAAAATTTCCCTTTTTTCCCCCCGCCTTTTCTTTATTGTAGAAGTTCGAAGCGTTAAACCGCAACGCGCCCTAAATAATGCTCATTTTTAAAAGTGATTTTTGTTCTTTAAATTTATTAAATATTTTAGGCTTGGGCTGGCGCTGGCTTCCAGCAGGTTCCCGGCGGGGAGCGGGGCAGAGCCAGGCGCACACTCCCCGTTTTTTTCCCTATTTTTCTCCCTTTCCCCCCGATATTTTCGCCCCGCGCGTTGCAGGAGGTGCCGGCGGCACCCCGGGGTGCAGCCTTGCCCCGCCTGGGCGGGCGTCACCCCTCCCGTGACGTCAAGGGTGACGTCAGAAACACCGGGACGGGAACAGCCAATGGCGTTCGGACTGAGCGTTCCGAGCAGTGACGTCAGAGAGAGGGAGGCGGTGGGGCAGACGCAATAAATCCCGCCCCACGCAGCGGGGGAACCGTCGGGGCTGCGGGGAGGCTCCGCCACCTCCGACGGCCGCTCCGGTCCGGGAAAAAAAAAGAAAAAAAAGAAAAAAAAAAAAAAAAAGAGGAAAAAGGGCGATATGGACAGTGTGAGCGCAGAAGCGAGTAGGAAACCGCTCGGCTCCGCGTGTGCGGACCCAGCGCGGGCTGGAAGTCCCCGTGCCCGCCTATAACAGCGCAGCGGAGCGCAGGCGGCAGCGCTGTCATGCGGGACCGGTCACCCTTTGCTCCTCCCCATCCGGATCCTGCTCTGAATTATTCCGTTTTGAACCAATTCGGGTTTATTTTCTTAATTTCTGGCGCGGAGGGAGGATCCCACCCTGAGTTTCGACGACACCGGCCGGACCAGCCGCTCCCCCCTCGCTGGGAGTGTTTGTCCGGCTTTCCTAAAAACCTCAAAACCCGCTTTTTTTTTTTTTTTTTCTTTTTGTTACCAATAAGGAACCTTCTCGCCCCGGTTTCTGTGTGTCTGTAGAGGCCGCAAAGCAGAAGCGGTTTCACCCGACAGGAGGAAGCCCCTCGGATGTCGCCCAAAGTAAAGCAAAAAATCCAATCAAATAGAATAAATCCGGTCGTGGTGTTCCCTGGCGCCTATCTGAGCGCGACTTAACATAAACCCGGTGTGTTTACGGGTTTGGAAAGGGACACTCCTCTTAAAGTTCCCCTCTATGGCACTTTAAGGGTTAATCCTTTCCGTGAGATGTTTCTTTTTCCCTTTTTTTTTTTTTTTTTTTCCTCCCTCCCCTCCCCACCCCATCCCATCTAGGGATTTTTTCCTCATGTCTCCAAACGCGCACTGGAAGGACTGGAAACTCCCAGACACCTCCAGCCCAGTTAGGATCCCTGCCCCAGTGGGAAATGGGGCTGAAATGGGAGATGTGACCCGCCCCCGGCCCCCAGTCCCTGTCTTCAGCTCCAGCCCTGAATCCGAGGCGGCAAATGCAGATGGGAAGGGGAGGAGGAGAGTCTCGGGGAGAGCTGTAAAACCTTTACACGGCGGCCTCAGCAAAGGGTGAGAAAGGCCCGACATCCTCGTAAACCGCCGGGAAGGAGCCGCTGCCGGGGGGCGCCGGGCCAGGTGAAGGCCCCCGCCCCCTCCCTTTGCCGTTGAACTTGAAACTCAGAAAACCTGGGGCAGAGCAGCCCAAAACCTGGGGCAGAGGAGCCCAAAACTTGGGGCAGAGGAGCCCAAAACTTGGGGCAGAGCAGCCCAAAACCTGGGGCAGAGGAGCCCAAAACCTGGGGTAGAGCAGCCCAAAACCTGAGGCAGAGCAGCCCAAAACCTGGGGCAGAGCAGCCCAAAACCTGGGGTAGAGCAGCCCAAAACCTGAGGCAGAGCAGCCCAAAACCTGGGGCAGAGCAGCCCAAAACCTGGGGCAGAGGAGCCCAAAACCTGGGGCAGAGGAGCCCTGGGAGGTCCCGGGTGGGCGGTGGGATGGGGGAGGTCTGGTATAGTTTTAGTAAGAAAATTGTGTGTAAAAATTGCACCCAGCCCCGAGGTGGGGCACACACCACATTGTCTCCTCTCCTCTCCTCTCCTCTCCTCTCCTCTCCTCTCCTCTCCTCTCCTCTCCTCTCCTCTCCTCTCCTCTCCTCTCCTCTCCTCTCCTCTCCTCTCTCCTCTCTCCTCTCTCCTCTCTCCTCTCTCCTCTCTCCTCTCTCCTCTCTCCTCTCTCCTCTCCTTTTTTTCTCCTCCACCAAATCAAAATATCCACCTAGGAACTTCAGAAAGGCAGAAACAGGCACAGGGAGAACACCTCTCCGAATCCTTCCCTCACGCCTCCCCCCCTTTCCCAGTCTTTGACTCCTTTCTTTTGTTCAAGTTCATGCCCACTGCACAAAGTGTCTGGGCTGGCTTTTTTTTTTTTTTTTTTTTTTTTCCCCCCTTCCCCTTTCCCCTTCAAAGGATTTTGTCATTGAACTTGAGCCCACGTTGTAAACATTCTTGGGTCTTACAAGCATCTTGACGGGATGTCATTAACAGGGACCTCAGACTGCTCTGTCTTTCCCTGCTTCTCCTTCAGCTGAATCAAAGGTACATTTTTTTACATCCCCACTCCATTTGTTTCCTAATCCGAGACCAAAAATAAAATACAGTATAAAAGGGGCCTCGGCCTCTCTCCCCCTCTTTTAAAAATTTTTATTATTACTATTTTTTTTCAAACCTAAGACCACGCGATCTCTTAGTTGTGTGCTGCTGTACATTAACCACGTAATTTTAGACCTGTAGACAAAACAGGAAAACTCCTCAAAGTAGTTACATCCAATAAATTTAAAATTAATTTCGTTACTCTAAAGCACTGTCAGGGAAATGCCTTTTCGCTATATTGCATTCTGTACAGAGGAAAAAAAAAAAATTAATTTTCCACGGGAATCAATTATATCTTTCTCTGCTAGATGACTTAATTGCTTTCAATAAAATAAAATAAAAATAAATTTAAAAGATGAAACAGGTTTATTGTTTGCAGCAGCCTCGCCATGGATGGGTCTTACCCACTCTGGAAGTGCCACTGGGATGAAACACTCCCTAAGCAGCAACTACAGCTTTCTTTTCGTTGGTCTTTTTGCTCTGATCTACAAAACTAAGTGTCCAAGTGAGAAATATTTCCATTTTCCGAGCTGAAATTTAATACAGTCATGGTTTTCTAATGGGTTTTCGCACTCAAACCCATTTCACTCCTACCGCAGAGAACCGTGTGCTGAATGTTAATGTCCACTGTAAGACTGTGAAATATCCGCATTATAGATCCCCGTGCGATTTTCTGTTGCAACCAAAAGACGGAGAAAAAGAGGCTCTTTTCAATTCCTTTCAAGCACCGTTTTGTCTTTATTCTGATGGCTAAACACTTTTTTTTAAAAAAAAAAAAAAAAAAGGACGATAAATGAACCCGAGGCTGCCCATTTGCATTTCGCCGCATCCCTCAAGCCTCCATCACGCTCTTCGGCTTTAATTTGCGTGCAAGAAAGTGCAAGAAAGAGGCAATTCCTCCTGCTCTCGGCCGGGCAAAAGGAGAAACCGGAGCCCGGCAGAGAAATGAGGGAGGAAAAGCCCGATTTGTTCGGTCCCACAAACGTTTGCTCCGTCTGAGGCTTCACCCGACCGGGGCAGCGGCTGCGGCCCCGAGGACGGGCTACGGGAGGAGGGAAAAATCCCTTTTAAAGCACAGTTTTACCTAGATAGAGAATCCCTGGCTGCACCCGAGCTCACCTTGCAAGGGTCTCCCATCCCCTTCAACAATTTGTAGTCCAATATATTTTTTACAGCACCTGTAGGGTTCTTTTTTTCCCTGAACACCCAAGGCTAAAAAAGAAATTTTTTTTTTTTTTTTTTGAGGATACACCCAATTGCTTTTCATTTTTATAAGAAAGTAAGAAAGCCTCTCTGTATGGCCACAGGAAGGAAAACACGTGGAAATCAGTGTGTTGGTTATTATGAGACTACGGGGTTTTTTTTGCAGAGAAGGGAAAGAAAATCCCGGTGGTGATTATCTTCAGTTACATAAAGCAACCGAATTAAAGTATCTGTTGCTTTTTAATGTCACTAATTCCTGACTGATGCAGAGATATGAGGCTAGCAAAGGGACTTGGGGCACTGAGGGACAGGACACTTGGTGTGTGCAATGGCCAGAAGAAACCCAGGTCCCACCTGAGTCACCTTCCAGGGACCATTTATCAGAGTATCAAGAAGATTTGAATATAAATTTGAATATACTAAAATTCACCTCCCACCCCAGCTCACCCTCACACAGCCCTGAAACCACCAGGGGCCCATCCTGGATCTGCAACCCAGAAACCGGGTCCTGGCAAGAGTATCAAAAGCGAAAGGGAATGGGGTGTGGGAATGTCGGGGACAGACCCAAACTTATACAAAAGGAGCCGATACGGAGCTTACAGCAACGCTGAGCCACCGAAAATGGAAACCGAGTGCGTGGGCTTTCATATCTGCTTCCCGCAGAAATGCACTGAAATGCTGGAGAGGGATGGGAATGGGAGGGCTGGAAGCAGAGACAGGTCTGTGCTCGCACGCACTCAACAATTTATTAATAAAAAAATAACTTGCACTCACGGCTTTGTTTCCTCATTAAAGCCTCGGTTTAGCAGGATACTTCAGTGACTGCTTTAAGCAGGTGAATGAGACACAGGAGCTTGATCTGGTTTAAAACCAGGCAGCTTTCAAGCTGCCTGTGGGTCATGGGGCTCCCAAAGTTGCCCCCCAGCACCGCACGCAGCCGCAGTGGTCAAGGTAGCTCTGGGTGTAAATAACCAAGGTGGCTGGGACGGTCATCGCTCAACTGAAGGGCTTTTAGCAGAGGGAAAGGAAAAAAAAAAATTATGGCTTGGAAAATCCCATCAGGAAAAGGCTAGTTGGAAGAAATCTCTTTTAAAAAAAACCCCAAAAAGTCTTTAATCTATTAAAATAGCTATATGGTTTCATCTTGCCCCCCCCCCTAATTTAATGAAGTGATATAAAAGACATTTCCTTTTGCTTTAGCAGCCACTGGCTCAGATACCTTCATACACATTCACATCCACACACAAAAGCAAGTCATCAAAAGTTTAAGTATTCCATTGGCTTTCCTGGGGAAAAAAAAAAAAAAAAATTCTCACATATTTTGACTTTTTAGCAATTTAGTGCATGAAGCAAGAGAGGCAGGAAGTGGAACTTCACTAAAATATGTTAAATGCTGGTTTTTCCTGCACTGTGTAGTGTTTGAAAGCACTGGGACTCGGTCAGCGTCGGGAGCTCTGGGACCAACATTTTTTTGTCGGGGGCAGAAGATCTAAATGTGCACCAAAACCCAGGAGCTGTGTGGCGGTGCCGAGCACACGGGAGGCTGAGGGTGAGCCGGAGCGCAGCACCCCTCCCCGGTGCTCTCCTCAGCTCCTGGGCTTACGTCGATATAAATCGATAGCAATTCCCCTAAAGTGCACCGGCAAAATTGCGCGGTCCCTCGCATTCGTTAAAGTTCAAAGCAATCTCCTCGAGTTTAGTGCAGAGGAGACTGGGACCGTCGTTTCATGCACATTTGCGAGGAATGAAGCAGAGCCCTTCTACAGCATGAACCGTTGGTTTATGTCACCTTATTACGGCTTCTCCTATTTGTCCTTCCCCAATATCCCTTGGTGGACACTGCTGAACCACCACCCCGATGCTGCAGATCCCCTGGGGATGGAGCTGTTCCTTCCTCCCACAGCAGCTGAGATTTTATTTTATTTTTTCTCTACAGTGGATTTCTCCGTCTCTTCTCTCCCGCTGTCCTGTGCAAGCGGTGGCCTATTAAGACAATGTCTTTCAGATGGAAGAGAGATTCGTGACCTGCAATAGCTAAAGTAGCATGTGCTCTTTCATATGTGGACCCAGAAATGGTCCCTGTGGGCCCGTGAAGATGAGGCTGAGCCAGACAGTTGAGAAAGAATTGGGAATTCATGGCTTCACAACTTGTTCCCTTTATCCACCAAGAAATATTGCCTTGATGGAAGAAGAGGAATTTGGTCATGGGTTTTGGACATCCAGAAATATGGAACAAAGGAAAAGTAGGGAAGGATTAACTCTGTGGAGGTCAGTGAGGCTGGTGCATTTGGGACGTACTATGCGGGAACCATCTATACGCAGCAAGTCCAGCACCCCCAGACGTGCTGCGTGGTCCGTGACCTCCTCTCTGTGCCGGGGATTTCCAAGCTGTGACCGTCCTTCCTTCCCCTCCTCCCACCCACACTAGTTTCCTCCCATTTTTTTTGGATGCTCCTTTGTTAACCCTGGAGAATATTTGTTAGCACAAAATATTTCCTCGCCTCTAAATCTGAAATGCACCGCGGTTGCAATCCGCTGTCTCCTGGTCCTCCAGCAGCGCAAGAGGTTGAGCTGGGCTACCCACGGGGACCATTTGCTGGGCTAATGCTTCTGCCGGTGTCACACAGACACAAAGCACGGAGCGGTTGTTAAGTGAAATGCCTTTAGCATCTCATCATTTTCTGGCCTAAGATATTCCTTCAGAGTCTGCGTGAACTCCTGGATGCCGGTGCCGAGAATATACAAGTTCCTGATTCAGGGCACAACATGCAAACAGCCCACATGTTTTTTTGTCAAGGGGAGTTTTCAAATACACCTTAGTACCTTCACCTATATGTAAAAAAACAGCCATAGAGTTTAATTATTAGAAGCAATATGTAAACTGATGTGCTTGATTAAATTTAACAATGTGTGTAAAGCCATAAAGGCCGGTGCTGAGCTAGAAGAGACAGGCAGGTGCTTCTTGTTAAAATTCCTCTGCTGAATTACATGGCAGGTTGGGGTGAGTTTCCTGTCATTTGAAGGCTCACCCTTTCCGCAACCACCATCTATCTCTCCCAAGATTATAAATTAGTGCTTAACATCTCTGTATCTCTTGTATCTTCTTTTCAAATCTATCAGCCTGTCCCAGATCTCATGTTATTTTCCCGAAAAGATCTGATCCTCGCATCGACGGCCCTAAACAACGACTTTGTTCCTATTTCTCCCTCCAAGTAGTGAGGCACCAACATTTAGCACTGAGATAGCTTCAGCATATTTTTCTTGAACCAACAGAAACAATTTTCCCATCTCCAGCCCTTCACAGCAACGTGTTTGCCCAGCCCTGGGACCTTCCTTGCCCAGCCCTGGGACCTTCCTCCCCACCGATGTTAAAAGAGAAAGTGCTTTTGTGTGAATGGAGAAACAAGCACTGCGGTGGAGCAGCTCCTCAGACATCAGATTTTCACAAGCAAAGGAAGGTCAGTGGCATTTTTACGGGAATCCCTGGTTAATGTATGTTGCCGTCTCTGATAAAGTCCCTTTGTTTTTCTATTCCTATTTTCATGAACTCCCTCACTCCTTAGTCCCAAGTGCCCCATAATTTAGGAGGGTTTTCAGAGAAACGTGAAGATTTGTACGCGGCACGAAATGTGCCCCAGGTACAGACTTTCCTGAACAGACCAAAGAAACAGCATCTAAATAAATGTTTACATAAAAATCACACACCTTAAGCTTTATGGTACCTTCTGGCTCCATCTGCAGTCTGGGCAGGCGATGCAGGGTGGGGGTGTTTATGTGCACCCTGCGCAGCCCTAAGTGCAGCCCATTGCACTGCTGGGGCCACCTGGGCACTCGTCTTACTGGCCAGATGGGCTGGGCAAGGCTGGAGCTAAGCAGGCTGCTGCCCTCAGCTCCCCTGGCAGGCGAGGAGGGGGCTGATGAGGCCCCCAGGGCTGGGAATCTCAGCTGGGGCTTTCAGAGGAACCTCAGGGAAATCAGTGTGGGTTGTTTTTTGGGTTTTGTTTTGTTGTTTTTTTGGTTTTTTTTAACTGGCAACCAGAGAGATTCTGGTCTCAACCTTATCACTTTGTTCTCATTAACAAATGGTCTTTTCCTCCACAATGACTCAGCTCAGTGCAAATGAAAAAAAAGGACAAAGCTCATTCCTACAGCCGTGCACAGTCCCAGTTCTGAGAGGAAAGGGAGAGTCAGGCATAACAGGCCTTTCTCCATGCCCTATTAGTCCCTGAGCATGGAGAGCGCTTTACCTCATGGTTATGCTTATTCTGCTTTACCCTTTCAGTCTGAATTTGGCTGCATTGTGGAACTGCAATTCTC
Source organism: Athene noctua (assembly GCF_965140245.1). Lineage (NCBI taxonomy): Eukaryota > Metazoa > Chordata > Aves > Strigiformes > Strigidae > Athene > Athene noctua. The sequence continues at coordinate 2,656,141 of NC_134061.1, read as the reverse complement.
TGAACCCATCTGCATGGTGCTTTCCGTGCCCTGAGCCCAGCCCCCATCACTGCAAATCAGTGGAGATAATATTTTTCACCACAAACCATTGAACCACTCTCCATTTTTAATTTTTTTTACTTCTGATTTCCCACTTGCACTTTTTTTTTTTTTTTTTTTTTTTGGTTGCTAAATCTAACGCTGAGCCTATGCCTGAGCTGTCGGTGTTGGGACACCAGCCACCCAATTTCCTGTCCCTCTCCCAAGTTCCCCATCATCATCAGGCCGTAGAGGATGTGAAATCTGGAACGAGATTCCAGGGCTCGTAGCCTCCATTCCTGCTGATGCAGCTCTATTTATTGCCAGTCCCATGTCCTTTCTTGGAGTGCTTTTGGCAGTCTTTTCCTACATCTGTGCTCAGCCATCATTCAGGCACATTCCACTAAATCTAGGCTTACATAAACGCATGAAACAATGCGGCATGTACGGAGCAGAACTGGAAACGCACTGAAGGTTTTTTGCTGCATCCCACCACTGCTGCCACCTTCCTCTGCACCCCACGTCTTAAAATTCCACGAAGAGGTAAAAGAGTTGAATCGAGAAATCTCCTTCATAAAATAATTGGAGGTTTTAAATTTGATTGTAGCTATTCTTCATCAAAATACTTCCCAGAATCAAGGCGGTTCTTCCCCTTCCCCACCCAAGTTTTAGAAGAAGAGGGGAACATTCAGGACTAGGATTTCTCAAAGACAAATGTTGGCTTGTTTCTGTTCACAGCATGAATTCAAAGCCCAAGACTGAGTGCTTTAAATAAAAATCCCAAGATTTGGTTTGCATTTGGTTTACAGCTTCTGCTGTAAAGGAATTAATGTACTTCAGAAGACCCAAGAGCTCAGTGGTTGGAGTACTACCCTGGGACTCCAGAGGTTGGAGTTGTACTTCTGGCTTTACCATCATCGCTAATTTTATTTCCACCTCTTACAGCCATCGTAAACTATGCAGAGATCTCTGTGGAACTTTTCTATATAAGGGCCAACGTCATTTATAGTCTAAATGGCAAAGAAAACCTCCCGAATCTGCCTAGTATCTGGCTCGTCTGCCAGCAGCGGGCCAGAAGCAGTGTGAAATGGCGAACCCATGAGGTCCTCCAGCCTGGCCGACAGCAGAGCTTGGAAAAAGGCTGAAGAGATGCTCTGTGTGAACAGGAGGGATCTTGGTCACACTGGCTGGACGAATGGCTGCACGATGGGAGCCTCAAGGACATTCCACCTCAGAGGGCTGCTCTCTCCCATGTAAACCTGTTTTAACTCTCTCCTTTAACCAGAATGCAGCTTTCTCAAACCCTCCTCTCTCAGACTTCAAGAGGAAAAGTCCAGTTTGACAGTGGCTCTTCTTGGCTGGCAAGGCTGCTGTGGGGCAAGGTCACCAACGCCTGAGCAGCAACCACAGACCTCAACAAAGCCCCCCAGGAGACTAGGACTGATTTAATAAATGGAATTTCTAGACACAGGCTATGAGAAACACACTTTATTCCCACCTCTGCTGCAGGAATTTGGGCAGGAGTGTCTCTGGCTTTGCTCCACACAAAACAATCACACCCCACAGCCAGTGGGAGCTACCCCTGTTCTTCTTTTTCTTTTGTTTTACTTTTCCCTTTGCTGCAAATGTCAAGCGCAAGCGCGATGCTGAAATTCTTCGAGGGAATTTGTAAACACTGGTTTCTCTGCTCTCTCCCCTCACGCTCTGCTGGTCTCTGTGATGTTGGAGCGTTTCTCACCCTTGTTGCTCACTTCTCCATCAAACCCTTCTCTGCACCATGGAGCCAGAGGATGATGCGCAGGGCCAAGCCTACCCAAGCCCACCCCAAAGGCTCGTGTGTCCTCCCAGGCTCTGACCAGGGGTCCCTGTGTGTGTCTGACCCTTTTCACCTCTGGAGAAGCGTAATTCAATCCAATAATGCATTGGATATAAATCAGGATCCCTGTCCCATCAGAGAGCCCCTGTGTGCAGGGACTGACAAAACCGTGGGGTTCACAGCACCGAGGCAACCCTATTACTGGGGGGGGGGGGTGGTGTGTCTTGTTTGAGGGCGCTGGATCTGACCCCCAGGGATAAAACTGCCAAGAATTAAGGGGCTGCAGCAGCGAGCCCTTCCCGGCCTGGCCAGGGACATCCCCCCCTCCCTCTCCCCCCCGCCGTGGTTCAATTTGCTCCGTGCCAGAGGGGAAATTTATCGCCGCCCGAACAAGAGCACGTTCTTCTGGCGACAAACTCTGCCTAAGTGACATTCTCAGACTTTCCTCGCCTCAAGTCCCCTCCGGGAAAGGCCGCCGCGACGTTTTTACAGTAAATCCCGGTGCTTCGGTTTCCAACGGGCCGGATCCTAAATTCCTCCCCCTCGCGGCTCCGCGCTCCGCGGCCGCGCAGGGAAAACGCGGAAAGGAAAAACCGGGGGGATCTTTTCCATGAAATGAGCCAGGGAGAGGGAAAGCTGTTGGGGATAATCGCTTAATAAATGAAATAATTTCACCCCCCGGCCCGGAGCGCCCTGGGTGCAGTCCGGCTTGCCGCTGGGTGCCCCGGGGTCCCCCCCTCCGCGGGGAGCTCCCGGTTGGGATTGATATCCCGGGTAATCCCGGCAAATCCCTGCCCCGGGTTTTGTCCCTGGGACGAGAGGGTCCGACGGCAAAGCCACATCCCCGCACCGGCGGGGAGGGGGGAGCGGGGCCCCCGTCCGGGCCCTGCACCCACCGGGTGCGGGTAAAACGACCTGGAAAAAAAAAAAAAACAACCAAACCAAACTTCAACCTTCAGGGAAGAGGTTGAGGGGTTCACCCGGCCAGAAAGGACGGGGACAGGGTGGAGGGTGCAGCCCCGGGGCCGGAGAGGGGTGACGGGCAGGTTTTTTGCCTTAAAGACGAGAATCTGGGGGGGGGGAATCTGGCAGCATGCGGGTGGCGGTCACCCAGCTGACGGGACGGTGCGACCCAGCCTTCTCCTTTCTCGGAGAACTGCTGTGGGCGTTTAGAAGCCCTCAAATTACCCGATTTAATTTTCTTTTTGAATAAAAGATACTAATAAAGGCAGCGGAAGAAAAAAAAAAAAAAACAACAAAAAATAACACCCACCACAACAAATCACTTCGATTTATTATAAAACTCGCAGATTACGCAAATTTAATTTATTTTGGACAGCGGCAACTCTACAATATATAACCTCTATCTCCCAAAAAAACGAAACTCAAAGCCCCACCTGCCATTTGGTCGCAGTCCCTGGAAATCCGTGTCCCAGCGCTGGCTGGGGGCTGGGGCCGGTTCCCCGCTTCTCGTGGCCCTACCGCGACCGCACGGTTGCAAAAAAGCTCTCCGGTTTTGAAAAAAAACTCTCACGGTTGAAAAAAAAAACCTCTCCGGTTTTGTTATTTCCGTTTTCTTTGGGTATTTTTTTTTACGTCCGCACACAGTAAATAATCAGAAGGAATTTTAAAAAATAATATCGGAGACATTCTCGCGGGGCTAACGATTTCACAAACTGCAAGTTTCAACCTCGAGAATATTTCTGTAAAAATATTCCTGCTCATATTAACCATTTACACTGGAGAAAACGTTGCACTAATTCACACCCACAGGCACTATTATTCTTCCACAATCAGAAACAAACCTCTCCCTAGATCTAGACACCGAGTTTTTAGGCTACAAATTATTATTTGTCTGTATTTGCACTTCCGCGAGGTCAATGAAATTATCCGCACCGGTTTCTCTGTGTGTGTGTGTGAGGATTTTTCTTTGCTCTCTGCCTGACGGAAGCAGAGGAAAGCGAATTGGATACACACAGTTAAATAACAATAGAAAGTTATAACTGAAGATAAGGGTCCTGCAGCCCCAAGTTTCTCAAGGAAAAGCGGAGATCACTTTCGCCGATGGTGAGTGAAAGGTAAAGAAGATGCGAATTCTCCTTACGCTGTAATAGCGCCTGTCGTCACTCTGCAGCACCTTCAACTCCTGTTCTGCAGAAAGTTGTGATTACGGCTGCGAAAAAAACCCCACAAAATAAACCAGAAAAGGCCATTTCTTCCCCGCATAAAGCCCCTGTTTATTTGGTAATTTTCCTTGCGCATCTGTCTGGCTTGCAAACAAAGATGCAATCTTTCAAATCTTGGCTGCAAGAAAATATATTTGAAACACAGTACAGGGAAGCGGAGGCGAGAGTTCCCTCGTTCTGCAGATTTAAGACGCACCTGGTCAGCTTGCGGAAAGCACAAAGACACTGCAGCTCTCTGCTACCTTTATTTTATTATTTAACTTCCAGATTTTACTCCCTCTGTGGAAAGAAATTATTCTTTCTGTCCCTCTCTGTTAAATATCGCTGAAGGCGTCGTTTGAATATTTTTAAATTATTATTATTATTTGTTTTATTTTACTTTCGTAACTCAAGCCGGTGGTGTTACTTTACTCTTGTCATTTAAACTGGGGGGGTTTCTGCCTTGTGGCGCAGTGACTTCATGCAGCTGCGTGCACAACTACAAACAGATAAATTCAGGGAAGAAAAGCAAAGCACCAGCCCAAATAACCGGGCTTACTTCATGCCTGGGTTGCTTCAGGAGAGCGCGGCTGTACCCAGAGCAGGACGGACCCTTCCCAGTTGTGGACTGGTGAGGACTCACAGCCAGTATGGTTCTTGCTGATCGTACCCGGTCACAGAGAGGAGGGTCAGACCCTCTCTGCGGGCTCCTCTCAGAGGATTCATTTGGAAAAGAAGAAGCCCCAAACCTCATGAGAAAGGAAGAATCCAAGCGGGGTTTGACGGGTCGGGCGGAGCTTTGGCATGAGCCAGCGCAGCCGTGCTCTGAAAATCCGTGGCTGTCAACCCCCGGGCGGAACGTTGCCTCCACAGACACATCTGTGTGTGTACGGGACGCCCCGGCGGGTCCCGAAGCCCGAGCCCTCGGCCCGCCCCGTCGGGGGGCGCGGAGCTCTCCGCGGTGCTGCCGGCCCCGGGTTCAAGCGCGACACACCCCCCCCCCCCCGAGGGTACGGAGGGGTGGTGGGGGGTGCGGCAGCTGAGCCCTGTGCCTGGTTTTGGGGAGGGGGACACCCCAGGCTGCCTGTCCCGGTGGGGTCTCGCTACAGGCCTGCCCGGCGGCGCGGTGCGGGGTTCTGATCCGCGACCGGGCCGGGGTGTCGCTGCCGGAGGGTTAATCAATGGTGACAGGTTGTAATCTCTGCACTCTGGTTCCACAGCCCGTTTTCAGCCCGTCTGAGCATTTTCTGGGTGATTAAGTAAAAAGTAACATTTATTATCTATGTTCTGTCACTAGGAGTACGGAGTCGGACATGATTTGTTTATCATTTTCTCTGTGATCTTTCTCCTCAAAGGAACAAGACCCATCTGTCGGGCAGAGCAAAGCTGCTCTACTTCAATCCATAAATGTTACCATTTAAGGGGTGCAACCTTTGACAGAACATAGTACAAGTCTTTGAACAAGACAAGTTGTGCAACTGGCATTAAATAACCTAATTGAATCTTTCACTAACCACACGCTTGCTTTGGGCAAAGGTTTTTCTCTGTGCAAATATGATCTTGTCCATTTGCTAGGAAATTTATTGCCTTTTCAATCATGTGAGTTCCATACTATCTGCAGACTTAAAAGCTTAAACATCATGGATTCATCTTCTATGTGTCCACGTGTTTCATTAAGGTGCCTCATAAATACGTTCTGACTTTCATTAGTTTGCCTTTGCTTCCGTATTACACTTGTTTCTGTCTTTTCAAAGCATCTCCGTTTGATTGTCCCTTTAAGCTCTGCCCCTCTGAGTAGGACACACGATATTTGTTCTGGTGTGTGTTAAACTGAAGTAATTTCTTCTCGCTGAGCACCTGCCGTTCGAGAGGAGCACCCAAAATCTTTGGAAAATGTTGGCCGCATGCTTTCTTCTTTCTCCCCAAATGCCTCTGAACACCAGATATCCAGACAGGACTGAATTACTAGCAACTCTCACGTCAACATTTCATGATCTCCTACCCTGCTGCTTCTCTCATTTTCCCTGATTTCTGCGGATGGGCCGAAGCTGTTCGCAGAGGACAGGACTCGTGCAGCCGGGTCCTGCCTCCCGCTCCCTCCAGACAGGTTTCGTCTTGCACATTTGGAGAACAGGGTCGGGATCCAAAGGCCAGAAGCAGAAGGGGAAGCAGAGACAGGCCAGGGCTGATCTGTAATCTACTAATCAGCTGCTCCTGGGTTATGGGATCAGAGGCCAATAAAGGCATTCTGCAAGGAAAGCCGGAGGTGAGGCTGTAACAACGACTCTCGTACCCTCTGAGTAATACTGGAGCCCCAGTTCGCCACATGATCTCAGCCAGTTTTACCTTGTTATCACTGTGACACGGATCCACCCAGCGTCAGAGATCCCTCACCACCTTCAGGCTCCAAATCCATCCTTTCTGTTCCTTGCAAATACAAAATCCTTGAAAACGTGTAATATAAATCTTCTTAGCTGTGATCTAAACCCCTTGTTTCTTGTCCAGTCCACCACGAAAGTGAAGAACATGATACGCTCCTGTCTTGCCCCCACTTTCGCACATTATTTAGGCAACGGTCTGAAATTTATCTTCAGACTCTACTTCTTTAGACTAGTAAGTATTCGAATATCTGCAAGGGGACTCATTGCATTTATACAGAAGAGGAGAAATTGCCGTGTAACTTGCCAGGATTCACCTCTCAGTGTCTGTAAAGGCTTTGACCAGGGAAAAAAAATGAAAATCCATTAGAATTTATATTTTTCCTACTTTGCCATCAGTCTGCAATTCCGCAGCTGGGTTTGGCCTCACATAGCTACTGCAGTGCAATAATTTTTATTAATCATGATGGTAAAATTAGATGTATATGGATTAGATTGATATAACTAGATTACGTTGTTAGGATTCTCTTTTATTTTTGAAAGAATCATTACAAATAGCTATGAAAGGGAAGTTGAAATTAGAGAGCTGCTCTGGACACTGGATTTATTGCATTACATAAAACACTCATCAACTTGCTTGATCTGCTTTTTTCCTCTTTATAGCTTTCTAGGTGATGGCTAAAATGGGACTTTGCCCAGACTCTGCACCTCACAGAAAGTCAGTCACTCCTGATGGTTATCACTGTTTTGTAGACTTTAAGGAGTTAACTCCAGACCTTGCTCTGGCTCCATTTCTGGTGAGTGGATTTTATGGGCTCCTTTTAACTCCCAGCACAGATTTGACACTCTGGCCTTTCGTAATAATCCTCTCACTCATGTTTTTTTCTTCTGGAAACTTCTCCTGCTCAGCTTGTGCCAAAAAAGCTCCACATTCCAGTTCTCCCAGACTTGAGTGGGTTTTTTTCTCTCCTTCCCACTTTCTTTCTGCAGTTAGCAGTTAGCAACAGACAAGATGCTCCAAAGGCTATTTTAACAAGATTTTGTTCATTTATTTTCCAGATATTCTTTCTCTGAGCCACACACTCTCACCAGGATGAAGTAGCCTGGTGGGATGCCCACTTCTCTTCCAATACTTGTACATTAGGTTTTCCAAACATTCCCCCTGGAAGTGGTCGGGAAATCACTGAGGTGTTAAGCAGCCCTCTTTGAGCAGGTTGTGTCTTTACTCAGAAACAGTTTGACCCCTTTTATCTCCCCACCGTTTCCTCCTGCCAGCTCCTGGGCACGTTCAAGTGCAAAGTTAAGGCCATACTCAAGAGAAGCTTCACTGAAACACATGGGACACCTCTCAGAACAAAACACTTTGGAAATACTGGCTCAGATCTTCACCGCACTCTTAGGAAAGAGGACATCTGAAAAAAATATGTTTAATTCGTGGCTTCTGCAATGTGGCATCTTGCAAAATGTTACAGTTTCATGATCCTGACTTTGCAGATGGGGAAACTGAGAAGGGACTGAGCTGTTTGATCTGTTACCCGATGATATAGAATAAAGCTGGGAATCAAGTTTTGCCAATGCTTCGCGCACCAAGTTGTCTCCAGAGGGCAGGTGAAGAGTGTATTTGCTGGTGTGAGAGTGTGTTGCATAAATAAAACTCTGTGTGTGGTGGAAATCAAATATTTGGAGGGAGTTGAGAGGGAGGCCACATATAGATCTGCTTGTTTTACCCCGCATACGCTTGCACCTTCTGTCTGGGTTTTAAAAAGAAAGCAGATTAAAGAAGATAAATTCGACACAAGCCTAATGAAAATAAATGGCGAGAAATGCTTGTCTGGGGATCACCCCGCATAACGTTCCAACTGATTCAAAAGAAGCTCTAGTTTGCTTTTAACTCTGCTTTTTGCTTTTCACAGAGCCAGTTCGTATCAATGAATGCTAACTGTGTAAAAGAAACACCGGCTACCCCAAACCTACACTCCTTACAAGTTCCCCCATCTGTGTTTGCCATTTTACAGCCTTCCTCCATCACAGTAATTTGAGCTTTTGCTTGGAAGAAGCAGCGAAAGAGGAAAACCCTCCCAAGCATCTCTTTTTAAGCAGCTTCAGCTCCAGCCAGGGATTGCCCTCTCCTGGAGGACAGGAGAAAGTTGCATCCCACGACTTTGCAATCCTGCCTTTTGGGCTCTGATCCCTGCACCTGACAGACCCCAGGGACTATTTGTCTCCTCCGGGGCACACTGTCCTGTAGTAGAAGATTTTTCTCCATCGAAACTTGGGGTAACCACACCATCTATTGCGGACTAAGCTGCTGGGAGCAGAGAGCTGGTTGAGATGGAGGATGATACAGGTCTGTCCCAGCCTGGGGGGCGAAGGGAAGGGTCTAGGGGAATATTTATTCTCTGTTTCAGAGCATGGACAGGCTGTTTCTCACCAAATACTGTGGAACTGCCTGCTACTGAAGGATGTAGAAGCCAAAATTGTAAATGAGAGTCAGAAAGGGATCCAACAGATTACTGAAGGATGCATCCAACATCGGCTGTCAATCATGACAGTCCAGGCAGAGCCACCAGGTCAGAAGGTTTCTTAGCTTGGTGCTACCAGAGGCTGGGACATTCTCCTCAGCAAAGTGCACTCTGTGCGTGCCCCTTTGTCCCTGTATATCCACCCCTGGGCCACCCTGGAACCTGGGGCGGGTGCTGGCAGTGGGGCTGGACAGTGCTGTGGGCTGAGGCGTGTGACGAACCTTTCTCCACCCAGCAGCATCTATGCTTCTGGGTCTCACAGCTTTTGTAATGCTGCCTGCTTGATAACGCCCGGCCACGCTCCCACTGATGACAGATAACCCCGTGACTTTTACTCACCCCTATCGCCCACTTGTAGGACGCCGGACAGGCATATAGACATGCCCATGGCCTATCATAAAACACATGGGGCTTCCCAGCACCTCGCTTTCCACCTTTCCTTGGTGTCCTACTGTAAAAAAAAAAACAAACAGCAGCTTGCCAGAGTGTAGCCAGCCTGGGTTACGTGGACTCTTTTCCTTCCCTGGCTGTGTCCCCAGATCTTTCTCTGTCCACATTTCCAGCAGCTGCTGCCATTCGTCCTGCATGCTAAGAGGCAGGAGGTTTCCAAGGTGCCTGGAGACCTCCACGGGGCAGTGATACAGAAATGCAAAGCATAAATCCTTTATGTATTTAAGTCTCATAAAAAGGAAGCCCACATCTCCTTCAGCTGCTCTCTGGAGCCCCGGAGACTTGGCCTGATATGAAACAGACTTTTTTTTTTTTTTTTTGTAACGTTGCTATTTGGATAAGGGCACCAGCAGGAGAGAAGGTCCATTTCTCTGCCTAATGGTGCTTCAAACACTCTTGTGAAGTTGAATTAACACCACTAAAGGGAAAGATTAGAAGTCACTTTAAAGTGGCTCTGGGGGAAGTTTTCAACCCAATCTATTTGCACCCATGACACTGTATAAAGATCGAGCTAATGGGAGTGCAGTGAAGTCGTAAAGACAGTCAGCCTTGGCTTTAAATTAACAGGAGCATTATTTACACCTAGGACATGGGCTACAGTAAGCCCTTTACATAATCTTTGCTACTTTCTCGTTTCCCCCCTCCTACAGACTGAGGCAATATTAGAGCGGTTAATTAAAAAGACAATATAAAACTTCAGAAAGGTTTGATTCCCTTTTATTCCTTTATCGAGTGATTCATTTCTATTAAGGTTGGTTGGTTTCTGTCAAGATAAATACACAATATCAGTGTTTTATTCTCCAAAGAGCCACTGAATTGGATGTTAATAAGATTAAAATGATAATAAATAAGCCCAACAACAGCTTTTATGACCTCGTTTCTGCTGAGCTCCCTTTTGGTTCAATTTTGCTCACACTGAAGCCCGAGCTCATCCACCACATAGCCCCAGCCCATCCACCACATCATGGGGACTTGTTTTGGGGGCTGCTTTCCCCCTTTCCCCCCCCCCCCCCCCATCACAGGCGCTCTGCTTAGGTCTGCTACATCCCCTGAAAACCCCTCATCGCCTTCAGGAGGCTTCGGAGCTGCAGCAGAGCTCTGCACCATGCAGGAAGGGCTGCAGAGGGAGGAAAGAGAGAGGGGGAAACTGAGGCTGGGGCTCAGGATGGGTCTTCAGACCCTCCTACATACAGGAAGCACCCTACAAACACCCCCAAAACCTGGGGACTCTGCTGCAGCCACTCAGCTGATCCCCAAGGGTGGTCCTGGCCTCTGCGACCCTCTACCGTGGCCTCTTGGCTGTTGTTCCCCTGCATTCAGCAGGCTCTGGATCAGGCCTGGGGACCTCCCTAGAGCAGCTCTGCTCTGGCCTCCCTGAGCACGAGCTTAGGGTTGGGCCAGGCTGGGAAATGTTGAACTCCTTAACATTTATTCCTTGCATTTCCCCTTCCTCCAGAGGCACTTCAAAAATCAATACCAGCATAAAAAAAAAAAAAAAGAAAAAGAAAAAAGGCATTTTGGAGACAGATTGATGCCTTCTGCTTTCCCTCAAATGCTTCAAAGTAAAGAATAAATACCTAGGCAGACGGGAAAGCCGATTTGACAGCCGTTTAAATCAATTAGATCCCAAATTGCCCCGAATCAGATCACAAACGCACAAAGCTATTTCCTTCCCTGCATTTTGGGTTAGTGTCATCTCGCTGCTACACACCTAGGGCTTTTTATATATATATCGGCATAAATGCAGCTTGAAAGGCCAGTGATAGCACAGGTAAATGAATTCCCACTTTCTCTCCCAGCTCCAATGTTTTTCCCACTCGGTTAATTCTCGCTCGTTAATTAATTGAGCCCGGGGCTCCCTCTAGCGTCGCTCGAGGCTGCTCCCAGGGGCAGGGGGCTGCTCTCGCCCCCACCCTCTCCCTTCCCTTCCCTTCCCGACCACCGGGCCCAAAAACGGGAAAGGAAAAAGCCTTAAGGATGGGCTTAAGCATCGCAGCAAGACCTGGCCTGCGGAGTTTTACTGCAGATCTTTCAGTGCGTGGTTTGCACGGGCGATGCGATGAGTTCCTCACTGCTCTCTGCAAAAAATGTTGAAATAGAGTCAAGGCTTTTCATCCTTGAGGTCATTTAGACCATACTGACATTGGCAGAGGGTCTGGAGCTGAGTCTGTTCAAACTGTTGGGGCTTCAGGGAGGTGGGCTGAGATTGTGTTGAAGAAGGTTCTGGATCTTCACTTGCCTCTGTGCTGCATTTCTCTTGGCCCAGGGGACTGACCTGCAGATATTTGAACATGGACTCTGAGGCTGTGTTCAATAGCCAGAGGGACTGTTGCCAACGACGGATGGTGCCCGCAGCGCTGCCTGGAGCTGGTGGGATGTGCAGATCTTCGGCGGGGGACATCAGCAGGATCCTGCTCCCATAACCTGAGCAGGGGCACAGCCACAGGTACCCAGAAGCCAAACCTCCATCTCTGTGGCCCACAGACAGAAGCCAGATGGCTCTGGACTACTAAATACATTACTTTCCTCATCTGAATGGAGATCCCAGCAGAGAAATGGGATTTCTGTCATCTGTTCTACCCTTTCTGCTCTGAAACAAGGCTTGAAGTACTCTTCTCTGCTTCTCTGAGTGGTATTCCAGGTGGGAAACTGAGGCATAGAGCTGTGAGCAACTCTCCAGAGCTCTGCAGGATCTCACAGAAGGAAGACTTCGATAGGTGTCATCTTGGACACAGATTCAAAACGCTGACTCTTACTGCGCCTCTGTGTTACTTCCCTGTCCTCGGGGCAATCTCTTCCTTTCTTCGCTTCCTGCAAAGATGCCTCTGGGCAGCCATCCCTGCCCTGACAGTGACAGTGCTTTTTCTATCACTCTCCACAGCACCTAGCTCCATAAACTCACCAGCATCAGGGCCTCTGGGCCTGCCCAGAATGCAAATAGTAATAAATAATGGGGCCTTTTGGCTCCAGCCATCCTGCCCCTCCTTTCTCCCCTCCTTTCTCCCCTCCCTCAGCTATGGCTCATCCTTTGGGGGGTCTGCAGGTATGCAACTGTCCGGAAGGAGCTCATAATTCTTGGCAAAGTTGTCTTTTCTCGCCCTGACCGAGGCATTCCTCTTTGTTTGGGAGACTTTTCCCTGTGATCTCCAGCAGACACACCTCAATTTTCAATCCCAACCTCACACTCCTGCTTCTTATTCAAGACCGTGACCTGCGACCTTCAAGGTCAGACATCTCTAATCCCAAGAACAACATCTCTCTAGTCAACAGGGGGATCTCTCTCTCTCTCTCTCTCTCTCTCCAAATTCCTCCGATCTGGCTACACAAATCCCTCCTCCTCCTAGAAAGGAAAAAAAAAAAAAAAAAATCCCACCACATTAGTAAAAATAATATATGAGGGGTAGTGGCTCTGGGGGTGGGGTAGGGAGAAGAGACCTTAAAAGGCCCCCATCTCCCATGGATGTGAGCTAAATAGTTTCAGGATGGTGCCACAACTTGCCTTTGCTCTGTTGGAGGCGAGAGACGCCGAGCTCTGCTGCTGGGATCCACCGTCTCCTTTTGTTCTTGTGACTCACCTTTTAATTTGGGGGTCTTTTCATTTTATTTTATTTCTTTATATCCAAAGAATAACTGGTGGAGTAGTGGGCAGGCCCACAGCACCTCCCAAGCACAGGAACAATCAGAGCTGGAGAAGTCTTTTTTTTTTTTTTTTTTTTTTGGCTCTATTTGGGATCCAAACCTTCAGAGGGACTAGAGAAGGGGAAGCTGTGTCATCAAGGGCGTGAAATGCTGACACTACACAGAGGAGAACCATAAACCCAAGAGGCGAAGGTCCCCGGACAAGGGCCGGGAGGGTGAGGGGGAAGAGGAAGTCACATCCATCCCCTTTCAAGGAGAATTAAGCCATGGATTTGCTCTTGTGCTTTTTCCCTGATGGGATTTCCAGTGCCGCTTCCTCCTTTTTTTTTCACCTTCTCTCCCCACCAAGCTCCTGCTTCGAACTCCAAAATGCACAAGTAATTAGAAGGAAAACCAGGAAAACGAGAAAAGCAGCACCTCTGAGGAGCTTCTCCAGCTGCTTTAGGCTGGGATTGAGTTGGGATATTTCTGCCTGGACAGCTGGGCCTACACGGGAGCAGAGTGGCCCTCGGGATGTCCCGGGGCCAGGAAACCCTCGGGATAAACCAGCCTCAGCACCTTCCCACAGAGACTGGAGCTGCTGCTGGCGAAGGGGCTCTCCCCATCATCATGAGGATCCCAAGGACTTTTAAAAAAACCCGAAAATCTCCCCGGCTGGAATCAAAGTTCAACTCCAGACGGTCTGAAAATCCTGCGGTTTAAGGCCAGGTCGTGAATCAGCTCTCGTTGCAAGGTTTGAGTGTTTAAATTCATGCTAAACCCGGAGGGATCTCTTGCTGGGAAATTCAGCCAGGAGAGAAAGGGATGGAGAGTTAAGGAATGAAATGAAACCGTGTCCTGGGAGTCGGGTCGTAAAAAAGTTGTTACCTGGTAGTTCTCAGGCTCAGGAGATGTAAAGCGACTTTTACAAGGAAGGTTTCTTTCTGAACCGAGGGCACACGGGCTGTACCGGGGGGTGCCCCGTGTCCCACTGGACCAGCCCGGGATCAGGATGCTCGGCCCGGGGTCGGTCGCCTCCAGTACCGGTGGCAAAACACGTTAATATCTACCGGCAGCAAACTTGGGGAGGCAACGGTTTGGGCTTGTTTCTCATGTGATTTGCATCATGTGGCAAAATCCACTGCGTGTCCCCCGCCCTCGGCACCCGCCGCCCCGAGGCGCCGCACGATCGTAGCCGCGGGGGTTTCAGCATGAAAACTCAAAAGCGAAGTAAATTTAGTAAAGCCCGTCAGGGTGGGGAGGGGACGGAGCCCCCGGTTGAAAGCAAGTGGAGGAGCGATTTGCAGGATTTGGGCCAGAGTAAAAAGGAGCAAAAGCCCCCACCCCACCCGCCTTAACGGCGTGTGTTTAGATCGGGCCCTTCAGCCGGTTTCTCCGGGCGGTGATAACGCCCCGAGCCCTCTCCAGCCCTCCCTGCATCACCCTTCGAGGACGGCCAGAAGAAAACCTCTGGAGAGGGCCGAGGGTCCTTTCCAAGGGATGATCACATCCCCTGCCCTCTTCCCGCAGCCCGCGGGATCCAGCTGCCTTTTCCTTCGTGCTTTTCCGACAGATTTCTGCTTAAAAAGAAGAAAATGGGGAAGGGGGGGGAAAGAAAAAAAAAAAAAAAAAAAAAAAAAAAGCCCTTTTTTACTCCTCTTAGCCAAGACACCCCGAAACTCAATCCTGGACTTTTCCTTTTAAAGTCCTGCTCTCGTTTATCTTTCCCCAATTCCCCGACGGCTCCCGGTGATGGGGAGACGGTAACGACAATGGAGCAAGTGCACGGAGAGGGGCTGCAGCGGGGCCGGCGGGGGGGGACACACCGTCACGGCCGGTCCCCCTCGGGCACACGCTGGTTTTGTCCCCCCGCTCGCTGGGAGCACCCAGGGGTGACCCTTTGGACCGCAGAATCAGTGTCCAAAGCGGGTCTGGACTTTGGTCCCTGAGGGAAGAGGAGGGGGTGAGGCTGAAGAGCAAATTCTCCCCCACCCCCGAGGGAGCGCAGTGCAGAATCAGACCCTGAAAGTGATTTTTTTTTTTTTTTTTTTAAATTAAGGACTTTGTGCAAATGACCGTTGCGAGAGCAAGTAGGGAACCGTTTGGAAATAGGAGACGGGAGGCAGAAAGCGGATGAAATGGGGAAAACCACCCCAATTTCACAGCTCACGGCTGCAGCTCGGAGAAGCGCGGGGAGCGGGTGCTGCTCCAGGTCAGCCCCGGCCAGGGGGGAGCGTCGGGGCTGGAGAGGGGACAAACACCCGCCGGGGCTCAGAGTCTCGGAAATGTGCCCCTTCTCTTCCCCCCCTCGGCTGTTTTATAGCAGAGGTTTGGTTGGGGTTGGTTTGGGGTCTTTCTCTATCAAGTTTTGATTTACATTTACGGTTTCCAAAATCTGTCAAATCCCACTCTTTTTTTTTTTTTTTTTCCTTTTCGTTGTGGTTTTTTTTTTCCCCATTATTAACTATTTAAATCGGCATATTTTTATATTTTTGAGAATGTGTCGCGAACATAGAACCTTTCAGCTGCAAAATATCTCCTACTGGTGTAAGCTTTAACAGGCTTCCACCACCACCCCGTCCCCGCAGGCTCATTTCCAGAAGGGAAGGAATATTACAAATAAATAAATTAGATAAATAGATTCTGCCGAAGAACCAAATTTCCCCCTTTTTTTTCATGCTTTCAGTCCGAGGCGGTTTGGAAACGGTGCCTTCAGCCATCGGAAACCCTCCGGTGGCGCTGGGGTTCGATTTCTTCTTTGCAGTGACAGCCCTGCGGAGGATTGTGCCACAAACCATCATTTTTTCTTAAAGACAGAGTCAGAATTAATTCGCTCTGATTGTTAAATTCTCCTGTGCGGGGCCGGGTATTTAATCCTGCGTGTAAATCCTTTCTGAAGAGAGAGCAAGCAGGCTGGGCGCCGGCCTCCTGAGAAACCCGGCTTTCCTTTGAGCTGGCCATGCCCCCAGGCAACCCCCAAATTGGGGAGACACCCCACACACACACACCCCCCCCAAGCCCCGGCTTTGCCAGCCCAGCAGGAGGGTCCCCATCCAGTCACCGGCCAAGAACTTGAGTTCCTGCGGGAGGGGGTAGGAAAAAGCAGTTGGCCGAATCGGAACGTAAGGGGTACATTCGGATGGGGGGGGTGTGTGCTCTGTCTGCTGCCCCCCCCTACTCCTCCTGCAGCTCGACCGGGGCGCGGGTTTTCCGCGGGAGAGGCCGGATCCCAGCTCCGGTTTGGCTCCGGGAAGGGCGAGGAGGAGCCAGGGCCGGCGGGGGGGGGTGTGTGTGTGTCACCTCCTGGCTCATCCCTCCGTGGGTCCCTTCCCTAAAAATTCGACGTCCTTTTCCTTTTAATATAGAATATTTAATATATAGTATTAAATATTTTATATATTATATTTAATACATTATTTAATATTTGCCCCCCCGCCCTTAGCTGTGTGCAGCCTGCAGGCAAGTGAAGCCTCCGAGCCCACCTTGCAAACTACGGGCTCGGGGGGCGGGGGGGGGCTGGACGTCAGCTCTCCTCTTTTCTTTCTTTTTTTTTTTTTTTTTATTTTTTTTTAATTTTTGGGGATGGGTTTTCATGCTTTGGCACAGCCACAGGCTCCCCCCCTTCACCTCCTCAAAGGGCTTTCCCAAAATAACCCCCACTCCAAAAACGGGGAGGCTGGAAATAGAGTAAACAGCTTGGAAGCGGAGATCGGGGCGGGGGGGGGGGTGAGGGGTGCGAGGGGAAAGCCGAGAGTAGCTGCAGGTCTTTATATTAAAAAATACATCCCCCCCCTCTGCAAAGCAGTGAAGTTTCCCATCAAAGCTGACACCAGGGGATGGTCTCAGCAGCCTCGGCCGCCCCGGATTGGTGAGCTCGCCTGCAGACGCGTTTTCTAACAGATAAGTCAATGGTCAGAGATCTCCCCCCACCCCCTCTTACCCCAAAATATCTTTTTTTTTTTTGCCCGCTCCTTCCCCTGGCAGCGACCCGCTCCCCCAGCCGCGCTGGCTGCCGCCTCTCCTCCCTCCCTGCCTTCCACCCTATTGCAAAGTGGGGGGGAAGTGGGGTTCCCCCCTCCCCGGCACCTCCTTTGGGGATGGAAATGAGCAGCCGGCAGCCAGGGCTGTGGGTCCTGCCGCCTCCCCTCCACCCCATCTCGGGTGTGTGTCCCCCCTCGGGCAACCCTGCCCACCCCCGTGTGTCCCCCCCCACCCCCCCGTGCCAGACTCCTGACTGAGAAGCGAGTCTGGAAACCCCCTGTCCCCCCCCCGGCTTGGGGGGGGACCATGCCAGAGAGCGGCACCCCGTTTTACCCACCGCCTCCACAGGTTCCCGGCTGCCTCTCCAAGTCCCCCCCCGGTCTCCCCCCGGGGAGGGGGCTCCGCACCGGCCGGGACAGACGCTGCCGAGGGGAATTTTGAGGTGCCCGTTGTGCTGGAGGCTGCTCATGGACCGGGGGGAAGTAAAAGAGAAGATTTTTTTTTTTTTTTTTTTTTTTTTTTTTGGCGGCAGGACACTCCGTCTTTAGACAGGTCTAAAGATGCTATAACAGCACGAGAAGTCGAAGGTGGGTAAAACAAATCAATAAAAATTAAACTCCCTTCCCCTGCTTTATAGGAGAAGGCAGCAAAGAAGCAGGAATTAGGGAGGAGCGGGAAAGCCTGCAGTTTGCCGTCAAAACAGCGAGATTTTGTCTAGACAGGGGGAGGGAAGGTGTTGAGGTTTTTTTGGGTTTGTTTTTTTTTTTTTCCCTTTGCTAACACAATAGCCCTTTGGTTAAAAATTAATTTACAGCACCGTCGCTCTCAAACCAGACTAACATTCCAACCAGGAGTCCCTCGGATTTAAAAAAAAAAAAAAAAAAAAAAGCTTTAAAAAAAAAAAAAATCAAACGAAAAATCAGCCGGAGCTGGGGAAGGTTTGTTCGGCTGTAACAAGTGGTGGAAGGATGCCTTTGCGAAGGAGAGGAGCTGCCGTTATTTATTTATTTCCCTGGTATTTTTAAAGGGGGAGGGGAAGCATTTGCTTTAAAAAAAAAAAAAAAGACAGAGAGGAAAGGCACGGACAGGTAAGTGAGTGCTGGATTCGGCCTCGCCGAGAGGGAGGCGTTTTTCGTAACGCGTTGGTCTTTTATAATTTCCCACATGTAGCTTCCCGAGAATACTTTATCCTCCTCCTCAGCTGCGGACGTCTGGGTAGAAAACCGCTAGCCAGCTCTCTGGACGGGCGAGCAGACTTGCTTATCTTCCCTCTTCTTCATTTTTTCATGATAATTTCAGGCTCCGTCTTCTCAAAAACCCTCAAGCCTTTTTTAAAAAGAGATCGGAGGCAAAGCCGCGTTGCTCGTATCCCCCTTCTCCACCCGCCTGTTTCTCTGCTCGGAGTTTTGACTATTTATTTTTTGTTAATCATTGACCCGACTCTTCATCATTAGCATCACTTAATTAGTTATCTGACTAAAGCCACTAACCTGCGCCGTGGACTCGGGGATTGGAGGCGGCCGCGTCGCAGCTCCAGCTCACCGCAGAGAAATCCTGCTTGGCTCAGAGGCTGGGAAAGCCTTCGGGAATAAATCCCCCCCCCCCCCGGCCCCCATTTCAGCCTCTCCAAGCTCATACCTAGTTTTAAAAAAAATAATCATAACAATCCAACCCACGCTTTCTACTTACGTGGCTCTACCATTCGCACGATTTTCCTTTCTCCTTCTTTTTTTTTTTTTTTTTTTTTTTTTTGTTTCCCCCCCCCCCTCTCTGCTGACTCTCAGAGCGCACCGGTGGGATGGGAAGGAAGGCTGCTTGCTTGCTAGACTTGAAACTAAAAGGTCATTTCGACAGGATTGCCAAGTCCACACTTGCTGAGGGGGACTCAGCCTTTTCATGTCGCCATGTGTTTCTCTCCGTCTGCATAAACTTGCGCCCGTCCGCAGCGATGCAGAGCTAGGAAAGCAGTTGTGCCGTAATGAGGTACCTTTAAATTTAATTTCCTGTCCCTCCCCTGCTTTATGGATTTCTAATAACAATGTTGAAAACCAGAGAAGAAACCTATTAAAGTCTCCGGGACAGAGGGCTTATGTAAATAATTGAAGGTAGCCAGCCTTAATTGAATTTCCCAACAAATGGATGGAATAGGAACAAATGGAGTATTTTAAGGGACCGCCTGGTGTTGGATATATTTCTGTTGCTCATTTCCAGAGAATTTTTATCCATATTGTTCCTTTTTTTTTTTTTTTCTTTCTTCTTCTTACTTTTTTTTCCCCCGCAACGGAAAACTCCTGCAGAGAGATAAATGCAATTCAAAATACTTCGAAACGCAGCAACTGAAAGAATTCCTAAAAAGAAAGAAAAACTCTCCTGAAAATCATTAAAATGAAGAATTGAGAAATATTTTTCCGGTATGCGAGTGTACGGGGCAAAATAAATTCTCGCATGAGTTGTTGGACCTGTAATGGTCTTGGCAAAGCGAGAGTTTTAATCCAGGAAAGTTAAATGCTCTTGACCGATCGATTTCTTGTCTGATCATCGGCTTGTTCAAAATATTTTGCTAATTTTTTTTTATTTAATTACAACCAACGTAACGTTTCTGACTCTTTTTGTACCTGTAAGAATTACTTTTTAAGGCTTAGCCCCAACCCCTCCGCCCAAAGCCTCTATTGCTAATTAAAAGAAGCTTCATTTGACTATCTCAGAAACTTTGCCGCATGTCTGGAGACTAAATTTTTTTTTTTTTTCCTTTTTTCCAAGCGAAACAGCTCTCCCCGGTCCCCCAGTTTTGATGGGTCCCGGACCTCGCGGCCGGGCCGGGCTGGGGCTGAGCTCAGCCGGGAGCCCTCAGAGGCACCTTGGGCAACCCCGAACACCCCAAATTCATTTCGACTGCTGGGGGGAAGGTGCTTACTTGTTCGCTGCCGAGATGGTTTTTGGTTTTGCTCCTCCGCACCTTTGGGTTTCCAGTTCTCCCTGCAAAGAAATAAGGGGTTACCAAGAGGCGGGGGTGCGGGAGCTCCCACCGCCTTTTCCTTGCTATTAATTGGAGTTTTCCAGTTAAATGGAGCAGGGAAGGGAACGTTTTGGTGTTTGGATTTTTGGTTTTGTTTGTGTTTCCCCCCCCCCCTCCCGGATTCTACTTTTAAACCCGGGCCTTTGCAGAGTTTGCTTTCCCTTAATTCCTCGGGAAGCGGGTGCGGAGGGGAAGGGGCGCTGCGGGGACACGCGTGGGTCATTCCTTGGGTTTTCCCTGCCCGGGACTAATGACTCCGTCTAATTGCGGGTTTAGTCTATAAAATCAGGGGCTCCGGCTCCCCCTGAACGCAGGAGAAGAGTGGGCATCGCGTTTTCGCGGCGGGAGGGGAGGAACCTAAAGATGGAAAAGCAAATCCCAGCCCCGACGGGGAGGGCAGGAGGCCAGGCCGAGGGGCTCAGGCGGGCTCCTGTTTCACCCCACCCGTGTTTCCCTTTCCTCGGAGGAAAACTTTTCTTTTTTCCGCAGCAACAAGTAGCCGAGGCGATGCCGCTCTCGGGGTGTTGCTTCTCCCCGCCGAGCCCGCAGATCCCGGCGAGGGGAACCGCAGCCGGAGCTGCCCCTGACAGGGTTTGGCCGTGGTTTAGGCGACCCCCGGCGGGGTCTTGCCCCTCACGTCAGGGCAGGAGATCCTTGCTCGGGGGTCCTCCTGCCCCTCCACACCCTGGGGCCGCGGAGGGGCGAGCACCGCTCCCCTCTGTGCCTGCCCATGGCCGACGGGACCCCCCCGGTCACCTCCACTCGGGGCCGTCGCACCCCTCCGCCCACCCGGAATTCCTGGCGTAGCAAAACTCCTCGCGTGGGTCACAAAAGCCCTGCGGGGCTTCAGAGAAATGTGGTTTGGGTGTGTTGGGTTTGGTGGGGCTTTTTTTTTTTTTTTTATTTTAATGCGGCTCTCCTTAAGGCAGGAAGTCTAATTTCATTTTTATTCCCAAGCTCTTTGCTCCCTTTGCTTTCCCTCCTTTCGTTTAAAAAAAAAAAAAAAAAAAAAAAAAAAAAAAAGTGACAATGTTTGTGTTCTCCTTGGCAGAGAAACAAAAGCTGCACCTCGGGAGCTGGCAGCCGGCTCTGCGGAGCGTGGCTGGGCCCAGGGCGCTGCGGGTCCCGGCCGGCGAGCGCCGCCCCGAGGCCACTGGCCCCGCCGCCGCCCGGAGCGGGGAGACGCGCCCCGGGGCCGAGCGGTTAAATACAGCCCCGGCCAGCGGAGGGGCTGTATTTTATTATTTATTCCTCTTTTAAAAATTAT